>NC_083339.1:75690983-76032128 GCF_019175385.1 Lycium barbarum
CAGTATTCCAACCAATTGGAAGGTCTATAGTAACGTGAAGTAGCCATTGGAGCAACCAAAAATATTTATTCTTTCAATTCACAAATTTCAGCCAAGTTGAGGAGTCAAATTGTTAAGGTAAGGTTTGATCATCTTTTTACACGTTTTAGTAAGGACTTAGACATGTTGTAAATGTGTAAATATAAATTGAATCCATGATATTATGTGTGTTGATGTTGAAGCCGTAGGGGGCTGTTTGGTGTAGAAGATGGTGAACTGATTTTGCTTAGTATTTTGATTGTTGTTGTTATGGATTTTATGATGAGAATGAAGGTATTTAATGGTTAAAGTTGAAGTTAAATTTGTTTGTGGGCTGTTGTAAGGATTATAGTGATGTTAATATAGTTTTCTTGCCTTTAAATAGATGATGGTGTTGTCGTATAGTTGCTGGTGTAACTCATGAATTTGGAGGAAAAGAATGTGTTAAGTAATTTATAATAAAAGTGGATGGTTTGTTTGGCATGTTCGTAGGTGCCCGTGAGATTATCGGGCATCTCTTTACGTTGTTAGTTAGGGGCTGTCTTCATATGCTATTGTTGTTCTTATTGAGCTTGGAAGATTAATGATAATTAAGATTAGGTGTTGTGTTGTATATTGGTTGGGCTGTTATAGGGTTGTTTAGATGAAAACGTTAAGACTACAGATTATTAGGGATAACTTGAAAATGTAGTAGTCGTATGCAGATTGTTATCGAATGTTGTGAATGTGGGCTGTTTGGAATGTTGTGTGGACTGTTCGGAGTGTTCTCGAATATGCCTTGAATAGCTTCGGTATAATACTTGAACGTATAGTTATTGGTATTGGCTTGACTATTGTGTAATTGGTTTGAATGTAAGGAACGTCGTCTAATTATCTAGAAAGGAGTTACTAACGTTAGAATACGTTTTGAATCTCCCTGTAGCTTAACCGTAGTTCTTGAAGTCTTAATATAGGTTGAGATACTATTGGGCAGCATACGTGCTGTGTGGCGAATAAGCGCTAAAGGTATGTAAAGCTATCCTTTCTTTCTTTTGGCATGTCCTAGATGGAAGTACTGTATGATAAGAGCCTTAGGGTAATTCTATTCAAAAGTTCCGAGCATGATTTATGATTCTTATTCACTTCTTGATGTTAGAACTCTTAAAGTAGTCGAGCTACTGCCCTTGAGTTTCCTATATGATTGGACAGTAAATGATACATAAAAGTTCCTATTCTTAAAGGACTCTATAACGACTAATGTCTTTAACTTTCATAAGCTGTCTTGTATTAATTTGACACATGTCTGTGATCCCTGAGACTTTACTTAATATAGTCCATAATGACATTTAGAGAGAACTTAACATGACTATCGTTTTGATATTCGAGTGTTAGTTAGTCCACTTATCTATTGAGTCTCAGATGATGATTTAGTTGCATATGGTTACTCACTACTCTGCTCGTGCATACTGTTGTTACATCTTTCACCGAGTCCCGGGCCGGGTATGTTATCACGCACATTTTACTACATTATCCACCGAGTCCCTCACTAGGGGGCCGGGTACGCTATATGATGATATGATGATATGATGATGCAATGATATATGATTATGGCACCGAGTCCCACGATGGGCCGGGTACGGTATACGTGTACACGACTTTATTCACCAAGTCCCATAATGGGCCGGGTACGGTGTATGATAATGATATGCATGATTTCATTGTAAGTCACAGGTACAATGACTTCTTGGCTATTATACTTGTCTCCTGGTGTCACGACCCAACCCCGTAGGCCGTGACTAGTGCCCAAGCTGGACACTCGTACACACGTGTTAGCTATAATCCATTCGAACTGAACATAATATGGAAATTCTTAGGAACAATATGTCATCTCAGAACTGTCACACATATATATATATACCAAAGCAACCTGTCTCCTGTGGAGTCACACTATCAACGGATAACATCGTACATAAGCCGACAAGGCTATCATAACTTATGGGAACGTCCCAACCATACATATACGTGAGCCGACAAGGCTGCCACTACATACAACATCCCAAAACATATATATACGCAAGCCGACAAGGCTGCCACTACGAATGGGAACGTCCCAAAACACAAGTCATGCTAACACAACTGAACAACATCTATATACAACCCACACATATGTCTGGTCTAAGAGTATCAACAGTAACATATGACGGGACAGGGCCCCGCCGTACCCCTGAATGAACATATACATATATCAGCAGATCTGTGCCAAAAGTCTAGACTCCGGAACAACGGAGCACTCCAAGACAGCTGAGTAGAAATCCTAAGCTGGAGGGTCACCAAACCAAGTATCTGTACCTGCGGGCATGAACGCAGCCCCCCGAAGAAAGGGGGTCAGTACTAGATATGTACTGAGTATATAAAGCATGAAGTACAATATGGAAGATCATAACTGAAGTAAAGATTCCAGGAGACAAGTATGATAATCAAAAAATCACTGTACCTGTGTCTTACAAAACAAGTCATGCATATCATTATCATATACCGTACCCAGCCCATCATGGGACTCGGTGAATAATCATATCATCATATCATCATATACTGTACCCGGCCCATTATGGGTCTTGGTGAATAATCATATCATCGTATACCGTACCCAACCCATTATGGGGACTCGGTGAATAATCATATCATCATATACCGTACCCGGCCCATTATGGGACTCGGTGAATAATGTAGTAAAACTGTGCATGATTACATACCCGGCCCGGGACTCGGTGAAAGATGTAACAACACTATGCACGAGCAGAGTAGTGAGTAACCATATGCATATAAATCATCTTTCGAGACTCAATAGATAAGTAGACTAATCAACGCTCGAGTTCAGGATGATAGTAATATTCAGTGCTCTTTGAATATCATTATGAACTATATCAAATAAAGTCTCAGGGATCATCGACAGGTATCACATCAATACGAGACAGCTTATGAAAGTTAAGGACATTAGTCATTATAGAGCCCTTAGGAATAGAAATTTATACATACGATTATACTATCCAACATATAGAAAGCTCGAGGGTAGTAGCTTAACTACTTTAAAAGCTCTAACATCAAGAAGTGAATAAGAATCATGAATCATATTCGGAACTTATGAATGGAATTACCCCAAAGCTCATGTCATTCATCACTTACGTCTAGGACATGCCAAAAGAAAGAAGGGATAGGCTTTACATACCTTTAGCGTTTATTCGCATCACAACACGTATACGCTGCTCGAGTCGTCTTAGCATATATTAAAACGTCAAGAACTATGGTTAAGCTACGGAGAGATTCAAAACGTATTCCCACGTTAGTAACTCCTTTCTAGATAATTAGACGACGTTGCCCTTATATTTAAACCAATTACATAACAATCAAGCTAATATCAATAACCACACGTTCAAGTACTAATCCGAGACCATTCAAGACAAGACTTGAGAACATTCTGGACAGCCCACACAACATTCCAAACAGCCCACATTTACAACATTCGATAACAATCCGCATACGACTACTACATATTGAAATTATTCTTAGTGACCCATAGGCTGAACATTTTCATCGAAACGATCTTCTGATATCCCAACCAATACAATAACATCATGTATAACTTTAGTTACACTTAATCTTTCAAGCTCAACAAGAACAACAACGACATATCAAAACAGTCCCTAACTAACAACATAAACGATGCTCGAAGATCTTGTGAATACCTACGAACACACCAAGCAAACCACATACGATTCTTACACATTATTTCATACAATCTTTTCATCTAATTTTAGTGAAATACAACAGCAGCCACACGACAACTACATCATCTATTCATATGCAAGTAAACCACATTATTATCACTATAATCCTTACAACAGCCCACAAACGAATTTAACTTCAACTTTAACCATTAAATGCCTTCATTCTCATCATAAAATCCATAACAACAACAATCAAAATATTAAGTAAAATCAGTTCACCATTTTCACCTAAAACAGTCCCCTACGGCTTCAACAATGTCCCAACATCAACACACATAATTTTTCATATCCAATACACATCCACCAACATTATACAAGTCTAAACCATCTTTAAATCACATAGATAAAGGTTAAATTTTACCTTAACCACTTATCTCCTTAACTTGCTGAATTTGGCAACTTCAATTACTTGACACTCTTGCTGCCCCCAAACAGTTAATCCACGTTTCTATGACCTTCAATCGGTTGGAATACCTTGAATTTTTTTTTTTATATCAAGATCATAATCCTCTTCAAGAACAACCATGGTCGTGAGCTTACAAGAGCAGCCATGGCTGTTTGTGGTTCCTCTCTCCATTGGAACATGAAGATAAATATGTAGAACCCTTTAGGGCTTGATTTGCCATAGAAATCATCATTTTTCTCAAGGTCAGCCATGGCCGTGAGCTGCCATGGCTGAGCTCCTCTCTCTTAAACTTCATTTTGTGGATGAAAATGAATAAGCTTAGTCATCCTTTTGATTTATATATGCCATCCATAGTGGTGACACATGTCCAGCCACCATGACATGTGTCCCACTCCACCAAGTACCAATCAAATTTAGCCACATTTTTGTGGGGCCCACTTAGTGGTCTAATTAGGCTAATTAATCATAATTGATCACTAATCCCCACTTAATAATTTAATCATGGTTAATTAATCCCTAATCTCCATTAATATTTCCATACCAAATAAAATCGCAAGCAAGTCGTGCACCTATTAAAATCGGGGATTAAAAGTCCTTGTCTCATATCCAAAAATGATCTTATTCTTGGATTTATGTTGATTAACTTATGAATAATCCGTCGTATAAAAATACGGGATATAACACCTGGAATCTCTACTTCAGTTATGATCTTTCTTACTGTATTTCATGTTTTATATACTCAGTACATTTCTCGTACTGACCCCCTTTCTTCGGAGGGCTGCGTTTCATGCCCGCAGGTACAGATGCTCGCTTTGGTGATCCGCTAGCTTAGGATTCCTATTCAGCTATCTTGGAGTGCTCCCTTGTCCCGGAGCTTAGATTTTGGTACAGAACCTTTTGTTGTATATATGTGTTTTGTCCAGGGGTACGGCGGGGCCCTGTCCCGTTATGTGTTACTGTTGTTACTCTTAGAGGTTTGTAGACATGTGTGTGGGTTATATATGTTGTCCAGCTGTGTTAGTATGACTTATGTTTTGGGACGTTCCCATTCGTAGTGGCAGCCTTGTCGGCTTGTGTACGTATATATATTATGGGATGTTGTATATAGTTGCAGCCTTGTCAGCTTGCGTATGTATGGTTGGGATGTTCCCATATGTTGTGATAGCCTTGCCGGCTCACGTACGATGTTATCTGTTGGTAGTTGTGACTCCACAGGAGACAGGTTGCCTTGATATATATATATATATATATATATATATATATGCGACAGCTTTGAGACGATGTCTTGTCTTTTTATATATAAGTTCCTTATCAAGCTAGTTGTGGACTGATTATAGCTAACAGGTGTGTATATGAGTGTCCAGCTCGGGCACTAGTCACGGCCTACGGAGTTGGGTCGTGACACATGAATCCTGTGGTGTACTGTCTTTCTTATCCATGAACTTCTTAAGTACCGAAAGATATGAGCATAGGTCCATAATTAGCTACACAAGGTAATGAGTTAAAGTTTAATGATTCTAGTGATGTTATTTATTGCTTACACTCACCTTATATGCCCTTCAAGGTGAGGCAGAATGTCAATGATTGCTCCATAATGCAATCGGGGGATCACGACCTTACGTCACCCCGATAAAATATGGTTGATCTTGAGCCTTATGCGTGTATTATGATAAGTTAAGCATATTGTGATGATATTACTATTACATCGTGCCTATTTGGCCGGGCAGTCACCGCCAAGGCGGGCAGCTATGCGATACACCATGGCCAGATGGCATGGGCAGACACCACTAGTGGGCGGCATGAGATGTTACCCCGGACGCAGGAGGCCTGGACGCAGGCTCATGTTATGATTATCACACCGATCTGATATGGACGGGCAGTTTATACATGATGCATATATGATATGATAATGAGCATAAGTAAGACAGCATGACTTGTTTTCTTTATACTTGACAGTTAGATCCAGATGTGTTATACTAATATCTTCTTTACATCATTGTCTTATTTCGTTGTTTATGCCTCTTATACTCAGTACAATGTTCGTACTGACGTCCGTTTTCTTTGGACGCTGTGTTCATGCCCACAGGTAGACAGGGAGGAGAGCTCGATCCAGATCTGTAGTAGCTGTCAGCTGATTGGAAGCCCTCCATTGTCCCGGAGGTGCTTATGATTATATATGTATAGCTATGTATATGTATTTTGGGCACGATGGGGTCTTGTCCCATCCCTATATTCAGCACTCTAGTAGAGGCTCGTAGATACGCAGTGCGGATTAGATGATCTCACGAGATGCTGTTATATATATGTATATATTGCTTTGATGA
This sequence comes from Lycium barbarum, assembly GCF_019175385.1. NCBI lineage: Eukaryota > Viridiplantae > Streptophyta > Magnoliopsida > Solanales > Solanaceae > Lycium > Lycium barbarum. The sequence continues at coordinate 75,697,496 of NC_083339.1, forward strand.
GGGAAATGTATTTAAAGAGTAATTATGTTTCCATATAAAATATGATTTTCCTACAATTTGAGTATAAAACTGATGGAAGACCATTAAATGAGCAAGATAAATAGTAGCATGAGTGGTGCTCGGTGGCTAGCCCCGGGTACCCGTCGCGGCCCCTAGCTGGGTCGTGATATATATCTCCTGGCATATCAGGAGTTTTGATAAGATTCTAGAAACTCTAAGAACTTAAAGAACAATAAAATGGAAAATAGGTATGGGGAATATTAGGAATGGAAGAAAGATAGATGGATAACTACTAGACCCAATTGATAAAGGAATCTATAGGCAAATTTAGGTATATGAAACCTAAACCCTCCTAATGGGATTTCCACCAATGAACCTTAGCAATTTGGAATTCAAGAATTACCCAATTATTCCAATGGAAATAAACAATACACTTTGCAACTAAGAATCACACTTAGAATTATGCAACCAAACAAACTATATTATAATTAATAACCTAACAAACTATTACTCTCAAGTTCTTCAAAATTCAAGCTAAAGGATGAAAATAAGACAAGTCTTCTATTTATAGTCTAGGGCTTTACACTAAAGGCCCAAAAGTGGCACTTTTCAAAATTAACCTCAAACATGGGTCTTCATTCATCCAATGGTCATAACTTGCAAACGTGGCCTCCAATTGGAACCCTTAGCTTAGAATTGCATTCTTGGCCAAGATTAGGACCCAACACCCACAGCTTGCCAAAATGTCCCTCTTTAACATCTAGCTACTTTGAGAGGAGGTCATCTCTTGGTCTTCTAGGCCTTCCCAAGATATTTCCCAAACATTGTATGCTTTGGCCATCTTTTCTCCAAGCTCTTCTAAGGCTCCTTTCTTCATGAACATGGCCTGTCTCTCTTGGAGCTCCCTCGCTTGACTCCTAGTGAATGGCTTTGAGCTAGGTGGGGTCATATCATCCTCCCCTTCTTGGAGAAGATTCGTCCTCGAATCTAAAGGCTCACCTACAACACAAGGGGAAAGATCACTTACACTGAAAACATTGTGAACATTATACTCACTTGGCAAGTCGATCTTGTAGGCATTGTCATTGATATTTTCAAGGACATTGAAGGGACCATCTCCTCTTGGGCTCATCTTCCCTTTCCTCAATTGAGGAAATCTTTCCTTCCGAAAATGAACCCAAACCCAATCATTAGGTTGGAATTCTATATTCTTCCTCCCACGGTTTTTCCTCTTAGCTACCTTGGTGTTGATCTTGTCAATGTTCTCCTTTACCTTGGCATGGATTTTCATCATTTCATCCGCCCTTTGTTTTTCATCTAAGTTCACAACAACATCACTAGACAAGGGGGTTAAGGTTAAAGGAATCAATGGGTTAAAACCATAGCAAACTTCAAATGGGGTCATGCCACTAGAAGTGTGAAGAAAACGATTATAAGAAAAATCTATTAAAGGCAAACAATCCTCCCAAGAAGTAGGCTTTTTCCTAATCATACACCTAAGCATGCTTCCAAGAGTCCTATTGACTAATTCGGTTTGCCCATCCATTTGAGGGTGGCAAGAAGTAGAGAATAAAAGCTTGGTGCCAAGTGCACCCCATAGACTCCTCAGAAAATGACTAAGGAATTTAGAATTCCTATCACTAACAAGTTCTAGGAAATCCATTCAATTTAAGCACATGTGTCACACCCTAGCAATGGTAGGGCATGACGGGCACCCGACTCTCATCAGAGTCGCGCGAACCCTTAGACATTCGCTCTATTAAAACCTGTCATTTCAAAAACTTTTAAGAACATAAAATTTTTCCAAATAGAAATCATTATCTCTATAACGATTATGAGAACTTTCAATCAAATAAGTACTTTAAACTAATCTAAATCATCTAAAATACATACTCTTTTAAAATCCACAAATGACTCAACTGATATCACTTTGTTGACATTTCGACAAATATACCACAGGACACTGTCTACAGAAGTCTCTAAGAAGTAAACTGAACATTATGAGTCAGGACAGAGCCCTCACATACCTATAATCATACATATCTATACATGACTTAGGACAGCTCCAGAATGAGGTGGAGCCTGCCAATCCTAGCTGACGTCCAAGCATCCTAGCTATACACTTAACCTGCCAAACAATCTGGGCTGCGAGCATGAACGCAGCGTCCCCAGGCAAAAGGACGTCAGTACGGACAATGTACTGAGTATGTAAGGTGGTAACAAGTCATAATTGTTACACCTCAGAAATTTCCCCGAGAACGTACAATGAATAGACTAATGAAGAATACGAGTATATGATGTTTTAATGAGAAGGGAACGACATTTGACGACCCTAAGTAAGATTTCAAAGGCAATGGGAACAAGAGATAGGTTATGCTCCACAATGACTAATTATAGGTTTTGAAGACTTGAAAGTCGCAGATTTGCATTTGGCCCAGTCGACCATAAAGTGAAATACGGACCGTAAAGTGGTATACGTGTTACACCTTGGAAAATTCCCCGTATATGTACAACGAATAGGAGAGCGAAGGTCACAGTGAACACGATGTTTTGAGAAGTACGAAATAGTAATTGATGACCCTAAACGAGAATTCAAAACCATCCGAGATGAGGAAAGGAAGTTATTAAAGAAAGTGAGTCGTATGTTGCATATCGGATAAGAATTACGAGCAACGAGTCAACGAGGGCATAATGATGTCTTAGAGACACGTAATAACGTCCCTTAGATTGGTATTGAAGTGCTAAATGAGTGTTAAGAAGGTTCCATAAGGATCGGAGATCAAACGAGTCGACGAGAACGGAAGTCGCTTCAGTTGGCATTATACGGCCAAACATATGGTCCGTATAAATTATACTGGTCGTATGTTGGACCGTATAATTGGCCAAGATGAAGATTGCATTCTAGACCAAATGTACGGTCCAACATACGGTCAGTATAAATTACACGGACCGTATGTTGGTCCGTATAAAGTCCCACGGCCAGCTTTTTAAATTACATTGACGATGTGATGTTGTATGTGATGATGTATGAGAAGATATATTGGATATGATAACACATATACTATGATAATGTAAGACATGATATATGTAAAAAGTATGTTGCTTATGACACTCATGCAGGTTATGTCCTTCTCTCATGACTTATGATCCTTCTAGTACGCTTGTTCATTTCATTCCTGCCTTACATACTCAGTACAACGTTCGTACTGACGTCCGTTTTCTTTAGACGCTGTGTTCATGCCCACAGGTAGACAGGGAGACGAGCTTGACCTAGATTCCTAGTAGCTGCCAGCTGATTGAGAGCACTCCATTGTCCGGAGGTGCTTATGCCTATTCTTTTGGTACATATATGCATTTTGGGCACGACGGAGTCTTGTTCCGTCTATGTGTACGGTGTTTCAGTAGAGGCTCGTAGATACGCAGTGTGGGTTAGATGGTCTCACTAAATGACTACGGCATATTTGTACATATTATTTTGTTAGCCTACAGAGGCCTATGTATATATGAATCAATCATATTTTTATATATGGAAAATGGCCATTTTATGATTATGCTCTACGGAATGACAAAGAAATGCAAAATGATTATGACAAGTGAGGAAGTAAGGGGTGCTCGGTGGTCAGCCCCGGGTACCCGTCGCAGCCCCTAGTCGGGTCCTGACAATACGGCCCGTAAACCACCATGTCGTATTTCAACTTACTTTACTTCAACTTCCTGTCAAATGTTCAAATGGTTAAATATGACTTGCAATACGGACCGTAAATTGAAATACGGCCAGTAAACCGTGACCGTAAATCACCATGATTCTCAACATACCTTTATGGTTTTGATATGCTTAAATACGACCGCGAAATACGGCCCATAAACTGGAATACGGACCGTAAACTGGGTTTAGGACCACTGTTCACTTCAATTACTGTTCATTCCGGATTAGATTTTAAGTCATTGAAAGGAGACCTAAGCTCATTCAATTCATTTCATTTCCACGATATTTCTCTCTAGAAACCTCTAGAATTCTCTCTACTCTTCATCACAAGAAAACCAAAGGAAATCCATGATCAATAACACCAAATCCATGAAGTAAAGTGTATGAAACCTAGCTCTCTCTCAAGAAAACCCAAAGGAAGTGAAGTAGAGTTTTGGTGCTAGAGGAGTAATTCCATTCAAAGCTTGTTCAACCATCATCTAAGGTAAGTTTCATGACTAAACCATGTTGTTTAAGGTATGGGAGAGTTGAAACACTTAGATTATAGAAGGATGTAAGAAATGGGTCATGAAAGTGTGAATAGTAGCAATGTTGAGTAAAGGTTTGAATTGAGCCATGATCATTAATAATTTGTGATTATGAAAATGCTATGAATGACATTTAGAACATGGAATAAGTGTTCTATGTGAGAAAAATGCAACGATGAACCATTGCCATGATTATGGAAAAAGTGAAGACAAATTGTGAAATACGGATGTTGTAAATGAATGAAGAGTGTTGTCTATCATATTGAGAATGTTGTTATGAACGTTTGACAGTTGATATAGAATGTGGGGAGAGTAGTATAAAAAAAGGAAGCACTGTCCAACTTTCCCTAGAAATAGTAGTGCGTTCTTACAGTCGATTAACTAACGATAGTGCGAATTCTCTCTTGAAGGTAGAAACGTGATATCGAAGGAGAACCAGCAAGCGATAGCTTAGTTAAACGTCAAAGGTATGTGAGGCTAGTCCCGTCTTTCTAATGTCATGAATCTTCTAGCATGATTTTCCTTCCTCTTCATGAGTTCCTATATTCCGGAAAGCTAAAAGCCTATATCTACGAATGGTAATATAAGATAAGAGATATGATAGGATGATCCTAAAATGGCATGATATTATTTATTGCTCACACTCACCTTATATGCTTTTTGCTTCAAGGTGAGGCAGGATGCCAATAATTGCTCCATAATGAAATCGGGGGATCACGACCTTACGTCACCCAGATAAAGTAAAGTTGTTCATAAGCCTTATGCATGTACTATGATAAGTATGTTACGATAAGCATAGTATGATGAGCATGCATGATGATGATATAACACCGCGCCTATTTGGCCGAGCAGTCACCGCTAAGGCGGGAAGCTATACGATACACCATGGCCAAATGGCATGGGCAGACACCACTAGTGGGCGGCATGAGATGATACCCGGATGCGGGAGGCCTGGACGCATGCTAATGTTATGATTATCACACCGATCCGATATGGACGGGCAGCTTATATATTACTACACCGTACCTATATGGGCGGGCAGCTTATACATTATGCATATGTGACATGATGATAATTATGAGTAAGCTAGCATGCACTAGTTCTTTTACACTTGACAACCAGATACTGTTATTCCATATTGATACTTCTTCTATATCATTGCCTTATTTTCTTGTTTATGCCTCTCATACTCGGTACAATGTTCGTACTGACGTCCGTTTTCTTTGGACGATGTGTTCATGCCCACAGGTAGATAGGGAGGAGAGCTCGACTCAGATCCGTAGTAGCTGTCAGTTGATTGAAAGCACTCCTTTGTTCGGAGGTGCTTATGATGATTCTTTTGTGTATAGTCATATATATGTACTTTTGGGCATGGCGGGGTCTTGTCCCGTCCTTATAAGTAGCACTCCAGTACAGGCTCGTAGATGTGCAGTGTGGGTTAGATGGTCTCACGAGACTCTATTATATGTATACATATTATTTTGATGGCCGAGAGGCACATGTATATAAAAGTAATTATGTTTCAACATGAAATATGATTTTCTTACCATTTGAGTATAAAAGTTGATAAAAGAGCATTAAATGAGTAAGATGAGCAATAGAACGAGCAATGCTCGGTGGCTAGCATCGGGTACCCGTCGCGGCCCCTAGCTGGGTCGTGACAAAAGTGGTATCAGAGCGGTTCAGTCCTAGGAAGTGTCTACGAGCCGTGTCTAGTAGAGTCTTGCTTATGGTGTGTTGCGCGCCACATCAATAAACAAGAGGCTACAGGGCATTTAGGAAAAATGATCATCCTTCTTCTTATGAAATCGTGCGATAGAGCCATGTATTAGACTTTATCCTCCCTAATAGTGTGTTGTGATTTCAGAATGCCCCCAAAGGGAAAGGCTATAGCCGTCCAGAAGGGCAAGACTACTACAAAGTGGCGGGTAGAAAGAGAGTTTCCGACGAATATAGAAGAGGGAGAGTCACAAAATGAGGCCCCATCTAATACTTCTTCTACCCCGCCTAATGTGGAAGAGCAAGGAGGAGCTCCAGCTCAAATTCCTCCACCGGTTGCTTCGGGTCCACAAATGACCGAGGCCATACATCTATTGACATAATTGGTCCCCGCACAGGCACAACGACAAAATGCAAGTTCAAGTGATCGGGCAGCAAGTACCAAAGCCCGTGATTTTATGAGTCTAAATCCTCCGGAGTTCTTCGGGTCAAAGCCGGATGAAGACCCGCAGGATTTCATAGATGAGGTGTTGAGGACATTGAAGATTGTCCATGCCTCCGAAACTGAATCCGTGGAGTCGGCATCTTATAGACTCCGGGATGTGGCAGTTTTATGGTACAACAATTGGGTATTATCAAGAGGAGAGAATGCGCCTCCTCCGGTTTGGCAAGAATTCGTGGATGCATTTACTCGTCACTATTTGCCACCTGAGGTTCGCTGAGCTAGAGCGGATAGATTTCTATATCTGAGGCAAGGAAATATGAGTGCCCGGGAGTATAGCATGCAATTTAATTCTTTGGCTAGATATGCCCCGGCTATGGTAGCCGACATGGGAGATCGGGTACATAGTTTGTAAGTGGCCTAGGGCCATATTTATTCAGAGATTGTTTAACGACTTCCTTGCAAGACAGGATGGATATTTCCCAAAATACAGGCCCATGCTCAGAATTAGAGGGGCGACAACAACCACAAAGAAGTGATCGTGATAGTGATAGAAGGCAAGGTAAGAGGGCCAGATCTATGGGAGTAGGCAGTGATTACAGAGGGGGATCAAGACAGACATATTCTAGGTACTCAGGCCAGTCGGTGACCAGTGCACCCCCTCGATTCGCAGGTAGGAGAATTGATCGCTCTTTCCATTTAGGACAGGGTCAGAGTTCGAGGGCCTCAGATTCCCAGTTCAGGGATGATTAGCCAGAGGAGACCCCCCGTACCGCGATGCAGCCAGTGCGGTAGATTACATTCTGGATAGTGTCGCCAGGGTTCAGACGCTTGTTATACTTGTGGCCAGGTTGGGCACATGATGAGGGATTGCCCGTCCATGAGTGGTAGAGTTGGTACTCATCCTACAGGTTCAGCAGCTGGTTCTTCCTCAGCGCGCCCGGCAGGGCAGACTCCTCAGATGTCAGCAGACCGACGTAGAGGCAGAGGGGCAGCATCTACTTCAGGTGCCACTCAGCCCTGTGTATATGCTTTAGCCGGACAGCAGGATCTTGAGTCCTCCCCGGATGTGGTTACAGGTACATTGTTTGTATTCTCCCGCGACGTATATGCACTAATAGATCCGGGTTCTACTTTTTCTTATATTACTCCATATGTTGTTGGTTGTATTGGGGTGAAACCTAAGCCAATCAAACCTTTCGAGGTATCTACTCCGATTGGTAATCCCGTGATAGCAAGACAAGTTTATAAAAATTGTGTAGTGATGGTATGTGATCGCCAAACCACAGCGGATTTGATTGAGTTGGAAATGTTAGATTTCGATGTAATTATGGGCATGGATTGGTTGGCGTCGTGCTATGCTAATGTCGATTGCTGAATGAAAGTGGTGCGATTTCAATTTCCGGGAGAGCCCGTGCTTGAATGGAAGGGTAATGGAGCATCTCCAAAGGGTAGGTTTATTTCCTACCTTATTAAGGCAAGGAAGATGATAGCCAAGGGTTATATTTATCATTTAGTTCGGGTTCATGACACCGAGGCAAAGTCGCCAACTTTCCAATCAGTTTCGGTAGTGAATGAATTCCCAGATGTGTTTCCAGACGAACTTCCAGGTCTTCCTCCAGAAAGAGAGATTGACTTCGCCATTGATGTGTTGCCGGACACCAAGCCTATTTCTATTCCTCCTTATCGGATGGCTCCGGCAGAGTTGAAAGAGCTAAAGGCGCAGTTGAAAGACTTGCTTGAAAAGGGGTTTATTAGACCCAGTTCATCATCGTGGGGAGCTCCAGTCTTGTTTGTAAGGAAAAAAGACGGATCTCCACAAATGTGCATCGATTATAGGCAGTTGAACAAGGTGACGATAAAGAACAAATATCCTCTTCCAAGGATTGATGACTTATTCGATCAATTGCAAGTTGCTAAGTGGTTTTCAAAAATAGATTTAAGATCGGGTTATCATCAAGTGAGAGTTAGAGAAGCGGATATTCCCAAGACGACCTTCAGAACGAGATATGGTCACTATGAATTCCAAGTGATGTCGTTTGGGTTGCCTAATGCTCCGGCCGTGTTTATGAATTTGATGAACATTGTATTCAGGCCTCTCTTGGATTTATTTGTGATAGTATTTATTGATGATATTCTGTTGTATTCTCACACGGAAGCAGAACATGCAGATCAGTTGCGAATTGTTCTTGGCATCCTTCGAGCCCGAGAATTATATGCAAAATTTTCAAAGTGCGAGTTCTGGCTAAATTCTGTGACATTTCTGGGCCATGTTATTTCAAATGATGGCATTCGAGTTGACACTCAGAAGATTGAAGCTGTGAAGACTTAGCCAAGGCCTACGATGCCTACAGAAGTTCGTTGTTTTATGGATTTGGCAGGCTATTATAGAAGATTCGTAGAGGGCTTCTCATCTATTTCAGCCCCATTAACGAAACTAACCCAGAAGTCAGCCAAATTTCAGTGGAATGTTGCTTGTGAATGTAGCTTCCAGGAGTTGAAAGATAGATTGACCTCAGCTCCGATCTTAACACTTCCAGAAGGGTCGGATGGCTATGTGGTATATTGTGACGCTTCCGGCGTCGGATTAGGATGCGTATTGATGCAGCATGGTAAAGTTATTGCATATGCTTCGAGACAATTACGGAAACATGAAAGGAATTATCCAACTCATGATCTCGAATTGGCTGCGGTTATTCATGCCTTAAAAATATGGAGGCATTATTTGTATGGTGTGCATGTTGACGTCTATAAAGATCACAAAAGTCTTCAATACATATTCAAGCAAAAGGAGTTGAACCTGCGGTAGAGGCGGTGGTTAGAATTGTTAAAAGATTATGATGTGAACATTTTGTACCACTCTGGAAAAGCGAATGTAGTAGCTGATGCGCTTAGCCGCCGGTCAATGGGCAGTTTATGCGAAGTCCCTACGGAAAAGAAAGAGATGGTTCATAAGCTCCACCAATTGGCTAATCTTGGAGTGCGTGTAATCGATTCGGGTAATGCGGGGATTAGTATTAATGATCCCACAGCCTCATCCTTGAACATGGAAGTGAAAGAGCACCAGTATGAGGATCCTAAACTGTGCTATTATAGAGACGTATCTCATGGGAAAGAGAAATCTCCATTTGAAGCTTCTATAGATGGAATTCTTAGATACCGAGGCAGACTATGTGTGCCGAATGTGGCAGAATTGCGCCGACGAATTCTAGAAGAAGCACATTGTTCTCGGTATTCTATTCACCCAGGTGCAACCAAAATGTATCATGATCTCAAGATGATGTATTGGTGGGATGGCATGAAGAGAGACATTGCCGAATATGTAGCACAGTGTCCAAATTGCCAACAAGTAAAAGTTGAACATCAGAAGCCAGGAGGCTTATTACAAGCAATGGAAATCCCTACTTGGAAATGGGAAGTGATCGACATGGATTTTATTGTGGGGTTACCTCGTTCTCGTGGCAAGTATGATTCCATATGGGTGATCGTGGACAGGTTGACGAAAGCAGCCCATTTTCTCCCAGTTAGAACCACATACTCAGCCGAAGATTATGCGAGGTTATACCTCAAAGCAATTGTGCGACTTCATGGTATTCCATTATCCATTATCACAGATAGAGGATCACAGTTTACAGCCAGGTTTTGGAAGTCCTTCCAAGAAGGTCTAGGCACTCAAGTGAAGCTTAGCACGGCATTTCATTCGCAGACCGATGGACAAGTCGAGCGTACTATTCAGACCTTGGAAGATATTGATAACAACGAGGTTAGGGAGATCCCAAATTTATAATTAAAATATAAGAAGTGCGGAAGCAAATATAGAAAAGAATCTAAAAACTAGAAAATAAAAGATATGGGAAATTCGAAGGAACAATCCACGAATTTCCAAGAACGTTAGTTCTAAAGTCTTGACAAGATCCAAGTAACAACATATAGATTTATAGGAAGAAATCTAACGCCTTTACTTGAGATAACAAATCAAAAACAGTAGATTAGGATCCTGACCGCTTTGTGAGTAACTTAAGACAACAATTAGTATTTAGAACTAACCGCCTTCGAAAGAATACCAAAAAGAAATCAAAGATATCAAGGAAGAAATTATCTTACTACCTTGAACTAGGAACTAGTTAGGTTGAAAGATAAATCCAAAAGTAATGCCACAAAGGTTCAAAAGAACTCTCAATATAATATATTCTTCAAAATCTGCCTTACAATGAATGACAATCACCCCTTTATATAGTTGTAAAGAAGGAGCTAGTCAAAATAGAAATAAATGGGAATTATCTTCCCTAGAAGCATAGAAGACTTCCCACACTTGGACCAAGGCAGTCAACATAGATTAAAACAACCTAGAAGACTACCCACACTTGGACCAATGCAAGTCAACATAGATTAAAACAACAATTAAATATTTATTCTAGAAAATAATAATATTTGGGCTAATTTTGGGCTGCTGGAAACTTCTTCTTTTGGGGCTGATTTGGACCTCATTCCATCTCACTTTGGACTTTAATTTGGGCCTCCAAATAACTGTAAGACTTGAGGAAAAAATCTGAATTGGGCTGGAGCTCTTCTTCCATCATAAGACACTTTTGAATTGTTGATTGCAGCCCATTAAGCATGTCTTGCAATTTCCTCGTTTGAGATCTTGTCATGGGTCTTCTTGGAACTTCCAAATCTTCATCCACGTCCTTCAATAATTCTGAGCTACCATGGATGCTATCATTCCCCTCTTCTTGAGATGAATTCGTCCTCGAATTTAAACCTGCATCAAATAAGGAAAGATCAGAAACATTGAAAGTAGCACTAACTTGATACTCACTAGGAAGATCAAGTTTGTAAGCATTGTCTCCAATCCTTTCAAGGACTTCAAATGGACCATCTCCTCTTGGGTCTAGTTTGGATCTTCTTTTGGCAGGAAACCTTTCCTTCCTGAAATGCACCCATACTTGATCCCCGGGCTTAAAAATAACAGATTTTCGCCCCTTATTTCTCCTTAAGGCAGTCTGCTCATTCTTCCGCTCAATTGCAAGCTTTGTTTGTTCATGAATCTTCTTCATCATTTCAGCCTTCTTCCTACCATCAAGATTAACAATATTATCAGTAGGCAAAGGCAGCAAATCAAGGGGGGTGAGGGGATTAAAGCCATAAACAACTTCAAAAGGAGACTTACCTGTAGAAGAATGGACAGTTCTATTATAGGCAAACTCTACCATGGACAAATGTTCTTCCCAAAATGTTAATTTTCCTTTTAGAACAGCCCTCAACATATTCCCTAAAGTCCTATTAACTACTTCTGTTTGCCCGTCAGTTTGCGGGTGACAAGACGTAGAAAATAGTAGTTTAGTTCCCAACTTTCCCCAAAGAACTCTCCAAAAGTGACTTAAAAACTTAGCATCCCTATCACTAATAATAGTTTTAGGTATACCATGTAATTTAACCACTTCTTTTACAAACAGATCAGCCACATGTGATGCATCATTAGTCTTCAAACATGGAATAAAGCGAGCCATTTTTGAAAATCTATCTACCACCACAAATATACTGTCCTTACCATGCTTAGTTCTAGGCAAACCTAACACAAAATCCATGGAAATATCAAGCCAAGGGGAAGTGGGAACAGGTAAAGGAGTATAAAGACCATGTGGTAACACTTTCGATTTGGCTTGTTTACATTCAAGACATTGAGAGCACACTTTCTCAACATCCTTTCGCATGCCTGGCCAAAAGAAATGTTCAGCAAGTATATCCAATGTTTTGGGCACTCCGAAGTGTCCCATGAGTCCACCACAATGTGCTTCCCTAACAAACAATTCACGCAAAGAGCAATTAGGGATACACAATTTATTTTCCTTAAAAAGAAATCCATCTTGAAGATTAAACCGTTCATAAGGACCCAACTTACATTCTGCAAAAACCTTGCCAAAATCAGAATCATTAGCATAAAGGCCCTTGATTTGATCAAAACCCATCAGCTTAGAAGTAAGAGTAGAGACTAAGACATACCTTCTTGACAGTGCATCAGCAACCACATTCTCCTTTCCTTGCTTGTAAGCAATCACATATGGGAAAGTTTCAATAAATTCAACCCATTTTGCATGCCTACGATTAAGCTTACCTTGGCTCTTCAAATATCTCAAGGATTCATGATCAGTCTTAACCACAAACTCTCTAGGCCACAAATAATGCTGCCAAGTAGCTAAAGCCTTTACCAAAGCATAGAGCTCTTTGTCATAAGTTGAGTAGTTCAATGTAGCTCCACTCAACTTTTCACTAAAGTATGCAATAGGCTTGGATTCCTGCATTAAAACAGCACCTATTCCTTTTCCAGAAGCATCACATTCAACCTCAAAAGACTTAGAAAAATTAGGTAATTGCAAAAGAGGAGCAGAACATAATTTTTCTTTCAACAAGTTAAAAGCATCATCTTGGTCTTTCCCCCATGTAAAACCCTTATCTTTCTTGATAACTTCAGTTAGAGGAGCAGCAATGGTGCTAAAATCTCTAACAAATCTCCTATAAAAACTAGCAAGCCCATGAAAACTTCTAACCTCAGTTACACTCTTAGGTTTAGGCCACTCTCTAATTGCCTTGATTTTCTCTTCATCAACCTCAACTCCCTTAGAACTGACCACAAAACCCAAGAATACCACACGATCCACACAAAAGGCACACTTTTTGAGATTAGCAAACAATTGTTGTTTTCTAAGAACTTCAAAAACTTGTTTTAGGTGTTCTACATGCTCATCTAGAGTTTTAGAAAAGATCAAGATATCATCAAAATAAACCACCACAAACTTTCCATGAAAATCCTTAAAAACATGATTCATCAATCTCATGAACGTGCTGGGTGCATTAGTCAAGCCAAAAGGCATAACTAACCACTCATAAAGCCCATATTTGGTCTTAAAAGCAGTTTTCCATTCATCTCCAGGATTCATTCGAATCTGATGGTAACCACTTTTTAGATCAATTTTAGAAAAGATTTTGGACCCATGCAATTGATCCAACATGTCATCAAGACGAGGAATAGGATGACGATACTTTACCGTAATCTTGTTGATAGCTCGACAATCCACGCACATCCTCCAAGATCCATCTTTTTTGGGCACCAATAGAACAGGAACTGAGCAAGGACTCAAGCTCTCTCGCACAAACCCTTTTTTAAGCAACTCTTCAACCTGCCTTTGCAACTCCTTTGTCTCTTCAGGATTACTCCTATAAGCAGGCCTATTTGGAATCTGTGCACCAGGCACAAAGTCAATTTGGTGTTCAATTCCACGCAAAGGTGGAAGACCTTTAGGAAAGATATCATCAAAGTCCTGCAAAAGAGAAAAAACACTACTTGGCAAAGAAGAAGTAAGTAGCTCAGAATTAATCAAGACTTCTTTGTAAGTAAGTAGTATTATGGGCTGTCCCTCTTTTCTTGCATTCAAACACTCTTTGGCTTTTATATAGAGACTCTCTTTTTTCTTTCCCTTAGCCTCTTTCCTCTCACCAAAACTTTCTTTTTTTCCACTCAAACCCTCTTTTACCTCTTTGCTTAAGTTGCTGCCCTCTTTCTCTCTCTCTTGGCCATCTTTCATTTCTTTTCCCTCAAGCTCACCTTTTTTCTGTCCCCTTTGTTTTCCCATTGATTCCCTCAATCTCTTTTGATCTTCAAACACCTGAGAAGGTGTTAAAGGTGCAAGAGTATACTTCTTGCCATTAAGCTCAAGTGAATATCTGTTCTTCCTTCCATCATGAAAAGTATTCCTATCGAACTGCCATGGACGACCAAGCAAGATATGACAAGGTTGCATAGGAATGACATCACAAAGAGTATCATCCTCATACCTGCTAACATTGAATGAAATCATGCATTGTTTGTTGACTTTCAGTTCACCACTATCATTCAACCATTGGAGTCTATAGGGCTTAGGGTGTTTCATGCATGCAAGCCCTAACGTATCTACCAAGTGTGAACTCACTACATTAGCACAACTACCACTGTCAATAATCATAGAACAAGTTCTCCCCCTTATCCCACACCTAGTATGGAATATATTTTCCCTTTGTTCTTCACTATTGACTCCCAAATTGATAGCCATAATCCTCCTAACTACTGCAACCAAACTATCATTAAAAGGAAGTTCTACATCATCTTCACTCACACCTCCCTCTTCTTCGTCTTTCTCACTTTTTTTACTCTCATTTTCTCCATCAAGAATCTTTCTAGCTACCCCAACAAAACCACTATTAGGCAACTCTACATCATCTTCACTCACACCTCCCTCTTCTTCCTCTACCTCACTTTTTTCACTCTCATACTCTCCATCTTCTTTCATGAGAATATTTCTTCTATTTGGACATTCATGCATCATATGCCCTCTTCCATGACATTTGTAACATTGAATAGAACTAGAAGGTTTTGGTGATTTAGGATTAAAAGTTTTACCTCCCTCCTTTTCATCTACTTTGGCCTTCCCCTTGCCTTCTTGAGGCCTAGAAGTCACATCTTGTTTTGGCCATGGCTTCTTTGAATTGGTGTTTGGCTGACTCCTCCATGAGCTAGCTTGCTGCTTTCTTTTAATTTGCTTTTCTAATTTTACAGCCATGTCCACTAACTCATCTAAAGTTACATATTGTTGTATCTCTACTACATCAGCTATTTCTTTATTTAAACCATTAAGAAATCTAGCCATAGTGGCCTCTTCATCTTCTACACAATTAGCTTGGATCATAGCCATATCCATAGCTTTGAAGTATTCATCAACAGTCATGGTTCCCTGCTCCAATCTTCGAAGACGCATTTGTAGGTCTCTTTGAAAGTGGGAAGGCACGAACCTCTTCTTCATGACTCTCTTCATCTCAGCCCAAGTAGCAATGGGTGGTTCTCCATCTTGTTGTCTATCCCTTGTAAGCTTTTTCCACCAAATAGAAGCATAGTCAGAAAATTCAACAACGGCAAGTTTTACCTTCTTAGCTTCAGAATAGTTGTGACAATCAAAAATGGCTTCAACTTTCCGCTCCCAATCAAGGTACAAGTCTGGATCTCTTGTGCCCTTGAAAGTTGGCATCTTCATCTTTATGCTATTGATGTTATCATCTTCCACTCTTCCTCGTTGTCCCCTCCTATCTCTCCCTACCCTATCTAGATTTACATCAAGATCATCAACAAAATCATCTATAGGGTTTTCTTGATTTACAATGGGGCCATGGGGCATATTTCTTCTATTTTGAGGCCTAGGATTATTTTGTGGTTGTACAACATGTTGACCTCCCCTCCTAAGTTCAGCTATTGTCTCATTTTGTTCAGCAATGGCATCCTTGATCTCTTGAAATTGCAAGGTCCATCTTTCGAATTGTTGGTGCATAGCTTGTAGAGTGAAGTCATTTCTTCCTCGGATCTCGGCTTCTTGGCGAGCCCTCCTTTCATCATCACTACTACCTGTATTAGTCATCTCAAAAACAATAGTTTATCACTCAAAGTTTGGCTTTTTTTTTTTTTCAATTGTTCTCACTCACTCTTGCCTTTTTCCACTCAAATAACCTTTGGAAAAACACTTTATGGATTTATAATTAAACCCCACTAGATTCAAACCCTTGGTAGTAAAATAAAGAATTTTGGGGCACTAAAGAAAGTGAAGAACCAATCCTAGAAAGAATTAGAATTTAGTTGAAACAAGACTCGAACAAAAGGATTTTTTTTTTTTTTTTAAACAAGATAAAAGGAGTAAGAAAAAAAAATTGATTGCTTCTTATCTTTAAAGATCTAGGATCCCCTCTTCTTGTTTTCTATCTTAATCTTTAGAAAACAAATAAGATGGAAGAAATTTCTTGAAAGCAAACACTAAATTTTTTCGTCACTGTTCACTGCTACAGTACTTTTTTTTTTTTTTTTTTCAAGAATTCCCCAAGATTATCAAGAACGGAATCTTGATAGAACCGCTCTGATACCACTTGATAACAACGAGGTTAGGGAGATCCCAAATTTATAATTAAAATATAAGAAGTGCGGAAGCAAATATAGAAAAGAATCTAAAAACTAGAAAATAAAAGATATGGGAAATTCGAAGGAACAATCCACGAATTTCCAAGAACGTTAGTTCTAAAGTCTTGACAAGATCCAAGTAACAACATATAGATTTATAGGAAGAAATCTAACGCCTTTACTTGAGATAACAAATCAAAAACAGTAGATTAGGATCCTGACCGCTTTGTGAGTAACTTAAGACAACAATTAGTATTTAGAACTAACCGCCTTCGAAAGAATACCAAAAAGAAATCAAAGATATCAAGGAAGAAATTATCTTACTACCTTGAACTAGGAACTAGTTAGGTTGAAAGATAAATCCAAAAGTAATGCCACAAAGGTTCAAAAGAACTCTCAATATAATATATTCTTCAAAATCTGCCTTACAATGAATGACAATCACCCCTTTATATAGTTGTAAAGAAGGAGCTAGTCAAAATAGAAATAAATGGGAATTATCTTCCCTAGAAGCATAGAAGACTTCCCACACTTGGACCAAGGCAGTCAACATAGATTAAAACAACCTAGAAGACTACCCACACTTGGACCAATGCAAGTCAACATAGATTAAAACAACAATTAAATATTTATTCTAGAAAATAATAATATTTGGGCTAATTTTGGGCTGCTGGAAACTTCTTCTTTTGGGGCTGATTTGGACCTCATTCCATCTCACTTTGGACTTTAATTTGGGCCTCCAAATAACTGTAAGACTTGAGGAAAAAATCTGAATTGGGCTGGAGCTCTTCTTCCATCATAAGACACTTTTGAATTGTTGATTGCAGCCCATTAAGCATGTCTTGCAATTTCCTCGTTTGAGATCTTGTCATGGGTCTTCTTGGAACTTCCAAATCTTCATCCACGTCCTTCAATAATTCTGAGCTACCATGGATGCTATCAGATATGCTACGAGCATGTATGCTGGATTTCGGTGGAAGTTGGGATGATCATTTACCGTTAATCGAATTTGCGTATAACAATAGCTATCATTCCAGTATTCAAATGGCTCCATATGAAGCTTTATATGGAAGGAAATGTAGATCCCCAATCGGATGGTCCAAAATAGGAGAAGCACAACGAGTAGGCCCTGAATTAATTCAACAAGCGGTGGAAAAAGTTAAGGTGATCCGAGATTGATTGTTGACAGCCCAAAGTAGCCAAAAGTCTTATGCAGACAATCGCCGACGAGACTTGGAATTTCAAGTTGATGATTGGGTATTTTTGAAAGTATCGCCAATGAAAGGGTTGATGAGATCTAGGTACATTGGACCCTATAGAATTACCCGCAAGGTGGGTCATGTAGCCTATGAATTGGACTTGCCTTCGGAGCTTGAATCAGTCCATCCAGTCTTCCACGTTTTGATGCTCCGCAAATGTATTGGAGATCCCACAAAGATTGTCCCGATAGATGATGTGCAAGTGACAGAAAAGCTAACCTATGAAGAGGTGCCTATTGCTATTCTAGACAGGCAAGTGCGAAGACTCCGAAATAAAGAGGTAGCTTCAGTTAAAGTCGTGTGGCGAAACAATAACCGAGAAGAAATGACTTGGGAAGAGAAAGAGAGTATGAAGTTCAAGTATCCGCATTTATTCCAACCCCCAGAAAAGACTCAAGATGGATGTTACACCTCGGAAATTTCCCCATGAACGTATAGTGAAAAGGTGCAAATTTGCACTTCGGCCCAGTTGGTCGTAAAATAAAATGCGGCCCGTAAAGCAGTTTACGGACCGTAAATTGCTATCGTCCTCCAACCTTTCAAAAATTTCAACTTTCTGCCAAATGTCTAAATGGTTAAATACGACCCAGAATACGGACCGTAAATCGAAATACGGCCCGTAAACTATGATCGTAAACCACCATGACTCTAGCAAACCTTTCTGGTTCTGTTATGCTTAAATACGGTCGCGAAGGACGGACCATAAACTAGAATACGGCCCGTAAAGTGGGTTTACGACCACTGTACACCTCAGTCACTATTCATTCCGGAATAGATTTTAAGTCATTAAAAAAGAGACCCAAGCTCATTCAAATCATTTCATCTTCACGATATTTCTCTCTAGAAAATCCTAGAATACTCTCTACTCTTCAATTACAAGAACTCAAGGGATATTGGTGATCAATTACATGAGACCCACGAAATCAAGTGTAAGAATCACACTAAAGTTCATCCTTCTCAAGAAAACCCAAAAAGGAGTGAAGTAGGGTTTTGGTGCTAGAGGAGTAAATCCATTAAAGCTTGTTCAACCATCATCTAAGGTAAGTTTTATGACTAAACCATGTTGTTTAAGGTATGGGAAGGTTAAGATACTTGAATTGTAGAAAAACATAGGAGATGGGTCATTAAGGGGTGAATAGTGACATGTTTGGATGGTAGTTGGGTTGAATCATAAAGGTTGGAGTGTGGTGAATATGAATATGTTATAAATAACATTTAGACCATGAAACAAGTGTGATACACGAGGAAACGCGATAGTAAGCTATAACTATGAATGTGGAGAAATTGGAGAGGAATCAGATTGTGGTCAATGTACACAAACGATGATTGTTGATTGCAATATTGTGAATGTGTTGTGAGCATTTGGGAGTTGATATAGAATATGGGAAACGTAGTATAAACAAAAAAAGTGTTGTCCAATTTTCCCTAGAGTTAGTAACGCGTTTTTATAGTCGATTAACTAATGATGGTGCGAATTCTCTCTTGAAGGTAGAAACGAGATATCGAGGGAGGTCAAGAAAGCGGTAGTTTAGTTAAACGCCAAAGGTATGTGAGACTAGTCCCTTATTTCTAATGGCATGAATCCTATAGCATGATTTTCTTCTCTTTTCATGAGTTCCTACATTTCGGAAAGCTAAAGATCTATGTCCATAACTACGCAAGGTCATGAGTTACAATATAGAGATTCTAATATGTATGATGTCATCCCTTGTCTACATTCACCTCATAGACATTATCCTTCGAGGTGAGGCAGAATGTCAATGATTGCTCCATAATGAA
Source organism: Lycium barbarum (assembly GCF_019175385.1). Taxonomy (NCBI): domain Eukaryota; kingdom Viridiplantae; phylum Streptophyta; class Magnoliopsida; order Solanales; family Solanaceae; genus Lycium; species Lycium barbarum. The sequence continues at coordinate 75,716,898 of NC_083339.1, forward strand.
TCGGGGGATCACGACCTTATGTCAACCCGATAAAGTATAGTTGATTTTGAGCTTTATGCATGTACTGTGATAAGATAAGCATATCATGATGAGCATATGATGATACTACTATTACACTGCACCTATTTGGCCGGGCAGTCACCGCCAAGGCGGGCAGCTATGCGATACACCATGGCCGAATGGCATGGGCAGACACCACTAGTGGGCGGCATGAGATGGTACCCCGGATGCGGGAGGCCTGGACGCAGGCTAATGTTATGATTATCACACCGATCCGATATGGGCGGGCAGCTTATACATTATGCATATATGACATGATGATGATTATGAGTAAGCCAGCATGCATTATTTCTTTTACACTTGACAATCAGATACAATTATTCCATATTGATACTTCTTTTATATCATTGTCTTATTTCCTTGTTCATGCCTCTCATACTCAGTACAATGTTCGTACTGACGTCCGTTTTCTTTGGACGTTGTGTTCATTCCCACAGGTAGACAGGGAGGAGAGCTTGATCCAGATTCGTAGAAGTTGTCAGCCAATTGGAAGCACTCCTTCGTCCCGGAGGTGCTTGATTATTCTCCTGTGTATATAGTCATGTATATATACTTTTGGGCATGACGGGGTCTTGTCCCGTCCTTGAGTTTAGTACTCCAGTAGAGGCTCGTAAATGCGCAGTGTGGGTTAGGCGGTTCCCCGAGGATGCTACTGTATATGTATAGATATATTATTTTGATAGCCTAAGGGCATGTGTATATAATTGTATTTATGTTTTCCTTTGAAATATGATCTCCCTACGCTTTGAATATGAGAATGTGATAAAAAGGGCATTAAACGAGCAAGATGAGTAGTAGAACGAGTGGTGCTCGGTGGCTAGCCCCGGGTACCCGTCGCGGCCCCTAGCTGGGTCGTGACAATGGAACGCCAACAATATGAGGTAAGTATGCAATAAATGAAGTGTAATAATTAGAGTATCTGAACACCCCTATTTCCATCATTACTCAGATATTATATCCCCTATTTTCGGGAGCTTTCGTAAGTCTTTCTTAGAATTTATTTTATGTTGTGGCCCTGTGAGGCAATGATGTTATGGGTTGTTGTGGCAGGATGGTAGTGTCATATTACAGGGGAAACTCTGGCGAAATTTTCGCAGAATCCCGAGTGTTTAACATTCGAGGACGAATGTTCCAAAAGGGGGGAAGAATGTTACACCTCGGAAATTTCCCCGAGAACGTACAATGAATAGACTAACGAAGAATATGGGTATATGATGTTTTAATGAGAAGGGAACGACGTTTGACGACCCTAAGTAAGATTTCAAAGGCAATGGGAACAAGAGATAGGTTATGCTCCGCAATGACTAATTATAGGTTTTGAAGACTTGAAAGTCGCAGATTTGCATTTTGGCCCAGTCGACCGTAAAGTGAAATACGGACCGTAAAGTGGTATATGGCCCGTAAACCACCATGTCGTATTTCAACTTACAAAACTTCAACTTTCTGTCAAATGGTTAAATACGACTTGGAATACGGACCGTAAATTAAAATATGGCCCGTAAACCGTGACCGTAAATCACCATGATTCTCAACATACCTTTATGGTTTTGATATGCTTAAATACGACCGTGAAATATGGCCCATAAACTGGAATACGGACCGTAAACGGGGTTTACGACCACTGTGCACTTCAGTCACTGTTCGTTCCGGATTAGATTTTAAGTCATTAAAAGGAGACCTAAGCTCATTCAATTCATTTCATTTCCACGATATTTCTCTCTAGAAACCTCTAGAATGCTCTCTACTCTTCATTACAAGAAAACCAAAGGAAATCCATGATCAATAACACCAAATCCATGAAGTAAAGTGTATGAAACCTAGCTAAAGTTCATCTCTCTCAAGAAAACCCAAAGGAAGTGAAGTAGGGTTTTGGTGCTAGAGGAGTAATTCCATTCAAAGCTTGTTCAACCATCATCTAAGGTAAGTTTCATGACTAAACCATGTTGTTTAAGGTATGGGAGAGTTGAAACACTTAGATTATAGAAGGATGTAAGAAATGGGTCATGAAAGTGTGAATAGTAGCAATGTTGAGTAAAGGTTTGAATTGAGCCATGATCATTAATAATTTGTGATTATGAAAATGCTATGAATGACATTTAGAACATGGAATAAGTGTCCTATGTGAGAAAAATGCAACGATGAACCATTGCCATGATTATGGAAAAATTGAAGACAAATTGTGAAATACGGATGTTGTAAATGAATGAGGAGACAGTCTATCATATTGAGAATGTTGTTATGAACGTTTGAGAGTTGATATAGAATATGGGGAAAGTAGTATAAACAAAGGAAGCGTTGTCAAACTTTCCCTAGAAATAGTAGCGCGTTCTTATAGTCGATTAACTAACGATAGTGTGAATTCTCTCTTGAAGGTAGAAACGTGATATCGGAGGAGAACCAGCAAGCGATAGCTTAGTTAAATGTCAAAGGTATGTGAGGCTAGTCCCTTCTTTCTAATGGCATGAATCTTCTAGCATGATTTTCCTTCCTCTTCATGAGTTCCTATATTCCGGAAAGCTAAAAGCCTATATCTACGAATGGTAATATAAGATAAGAGATATGATAGGATGATCCTAAAATGGCATGATGTTATTTATTGCTCACACTCACCTTATATGCTATTTCCTTCAAGGTGAGGCAGGATGCCAATAATTGCTCCATAATGAAATCGGGGGATCACGACCTTACGTCACCCCGATAAAGTAAAGTTGTTCATAAGCCTTATGCATGTACTATGATAAGTATGTTACGATAAGCATAGTATGATGAGCATGCATGATGATGATATAACACCGCGCCTATTTGGTCGGGCAGTCACCGCTAAGGCGGGCAGCTATACGATACACCATGGCCAAATGGCATGGCAGACACCACTAGTGGGTGGCATGAGATGATACCCCGGAAGCGGGAGGCCTGGGCGCAGGCTAATGTTATGATTATCACACCAATCCGATATGGACGGGCAGCTTATATATTACTACACCGTACCTATATGCCCTCGGACAGTTTATACATTATGCATATGTGACATGATGATGATTATGAGTAAGCCAGCATGCACTAGTTCTTTTACACTAGACAGCCAGATACAGTTATTCCATATTGATACTTCTTTTATATCATTGCCTTATTTCCTTGTTTATGCCTCTCATACTCAGTACAATGTTCGTACTGACGTCCGTTTTCTTTGGACGCTGTGTTCATGCCCACAGGTAGACAGGGAGGAGAACTCGACCCAGATCCGTAGTAGCTGTCAGCTGATTGAAAGCAATCCTTTGTTCGGAGGTGCTTATGGTGATTCTTTTGTGTATATTCATATATATGTACTTTTGGGCATGACGGGGTCTTGTCCCGTCCTTATAAGTAGCACTCCAGTAGAGGCTCGTAGATGCGCAGTGTGGGTTAGATGGTCTCACGAGACGCTATTATATGTATATATATTATTTTCATGGCCGAGAGGCACATGTATATAAAAGTAATTATGTTTCCACACGAAATATGATTTTCTTACCATTTGAGTATAAAAGTTGATAAAAGAGCATTAAATGAGTAAGATGAGCAATAGAACGAGCGGCGCTTGGTGGCTAGCCCCGGGTACCCGTCGCGGCCCTTAGCTGGGTCGTGACAATAATCATAATTTGACTTAGGAGAGAAGAAATCACAATCTAACTCAATACCTGCAGCCTTCGCTGGAAGAAAAATAAATGTGCACACGAAGTCTCAAAATAATCTTTAAGTAAATTATGAAATCCAACACATATGCCGCTTCCGTCATGTTAACAAAATGGTCCCTTCGGACAGCCGCTTCTGGCAAGTATCACAATAGTCCCTTCGGACGGCCGCTTCCGGCTTAATAACGATGGCCCCTTCGGGCAGCCGTTTCCGGCTTAATAATGATGGCCCCTTCGGGCAGCCGCTTCCGGCTTAATAATGATGGCCCCTTCGGGCAGCCGCTTCCGGCTTAATAATGATGGCCCCTTCGGGCAGCCGCTTCCGGCTTAGTATCACCATAATATCAACACAAACCCAATTCACAAATATCAATTTCAATTCATATCATAAGTCACTAATCAATTCATCACAATAACGTTATTAACCTTAGTCTTTCATAAGAAGTTATTAAATTTGTATCTCACCAGACTTAGGAGGACATACTTCCAGGTTTCAGGGTAGAATTGTTATGAAATTCTTACTACTTATGTTCTACTCAAATTCATCTTATTTCCCTACCCAAAGAATAATTATCATGTCAATACAAAGGGATGATACTATGGAATGTAAACATAAATCGTAAATGAAATGAAGTAGTAAAATCTCGCACTCCCTTCAGAGTGGTTTTGAAAATCAAATTTTATGTTTCCTTTAGTATAAAACTCATTTCCTCGAAATCATTAGTAAAACCATATACACAACTCAACTTGGCACCTTATGGGTGTTCCCTTTGGAACAGAATAGGAGTACAATATCAATAAGTCATCACAAGAAACATTTAGACCTTACTCGTCTAAGAATGGAATCATATGGAGTACATATAGAATGAATAGCACAAGAATCATGCCAAAGAAATAAAGGTTTGCCTTACATACCTTACCCGCTCTAAGATAACCACAAATCAGATCCCGGGCTTCCCAGTCTACAACAACATTATTGATATCAAGTATTAACTATAGCGCGCTCAAAATACAAAGCCTAAGCTAGCACGTTACTTAACAAAATTCGGGCAGCATTTCCCCTGAAAACTTAACAATCCTCGAGATTCCAATTTAGCCAAAACATCAATCAAAATACCAACAACAACAATACCAACAATTTCATATCAAACTAGAATTAAATCCCTTCTTAAATCACTTCCAAAACAGCCCAATATACGTTTGTATACCAATGCTTGTATACACTTCTTTATTTTCGTATATACATAGTGTAACGGCAATAAAAACAACAACAAATACAACTACAACCAATCCCCATGATAATCCAGCCCACAAAATAACTCATAACAATTACCAAATAGCCTACACGATAACAATAACAATTTATCCGACTTCCGATATAACTTTCGTATTTCTCATCCCACAATTTAGCTATGGCCTAGATGAGCCTAGATGAATTTAAAAATATCTAGAAGAGGAGGATTCTTACCTTATATCCCAAGAAATATTCTTCTTCCATCTTACTTACTTTGAAGAAATCTCCGATCCGTTCAACAGAAGAAAACGTTACTGCTTATTTTTCTTAAGAGACCATACCTTAGCTATTATTAGAAAGCCTCTCAAGTCGTGGCTTATGCTATTTGGTAAGTATATATGATAAGATAAGAAGGTCAAAATAATGTATATAAAAACATTCAGCTACAGCAAAATACCAAAAGAGTATGAATTGGAATTCAAGGAATAAGCCATTTCTTTGTACGTGTCATTATGCACTTTAATGTGCATGACTCATGACTTCCATTTGCATATCTTAGTGCCACCTTTTAATTGACTAATGCCACATTAGCATTAATAATTGTGACCATTTTCTTGCTACATGGACATGTTGTCCCCTAAAATTAATCCAAGCATTCCTTTAATAATATTTGTCTTCCACTACGATCCAACATTTAACTACTTATGATACAACTCGAATGGCATCAAGACCTTTTACAAGGAGCCAAGCGAGGGAACTTCAAGCTATGCAAGCATTGTTCATGAGGAGGGACATACTTGAATACACTCTAACACCTTCCCGGGGATTGCAAGTGTTCATGATAGCATGGGAGGATGGTTTGGAGAAGAGGTTGGAAGATGGTCATACTTTCAATGTGACTATTACTTGAAGATTTGCAAATTCAAGTTTTGTTCCCAAAAGAAGACACCCAAACAAGGCCCTTACTTCATTAAGGGTAAAAGTGTAATAGTGTAGTTGTCTTCTTTTGAACCTTAGTATAAGTAGTAGTCTATTTCATTTGGAAGACTTAGTCTATGTTGAATATTGATGTCTTGAAATTGTGAACTCTTTTGAGTGTTGAGAGCTTGCTAAGCTAGAGATTGTGAATCTTGTGAGAGGATTGGTTATTAGGGTATCAAAATCCCTATTGGTCATCCTAAGAGTTTGGTGCTCTTTAGTTCCTAAATTAGAGGTCAAGTTAATTCAAGAACTTTGGTTGCTAATTTGGGTCTTTAGTTGTGTCAAATTATCTATCCTTTATGTTTCTTGTCCTTTTTTCTTCATTTTCGTATGGAATATTGTATCAATTGGTATCAGAGCTTAGTTTAGGTTTGTTCTACCAAATCTAATCTTGGGTTTTGATTCAACAAAAAAAAAAAAAAAAAATCCGAAATTCAAAAAAAAAAAAAAAAACAAAAATCGAATTTTCTTGTTGATTTTGTTGAATCTAGTGTTAGATTAGAGTTTCTTAGTGTTTCTAGAGTCTAAATCTTCAATTTCGAATCCATTTGGAGTTAGGGTTTGCGTTCCACCATTGTTGAGCTTCAAAGCTTCAAGAACTTGAAAGTGGGTCTTGTTGAAGAAGGTGAAGTTAAAGGTTGAAACCTATTGGGCTTTGTTCTCTACATTAAAGAGAACTTAAATCCGAAATTTGAGCCAATTTGGAGTTGATTTGAGGGTGGTTGAATTTTGAAGTGTTCTTGTGTTCTTGAAGACCTTCAAATCTTCATAAGGAAGAAGACTCTCCAAAGGGCCATTTGATCCAAAAGTTGTCAAATAAAGTTGTGAAAAAGTGTTAGAGGGCCAAAAACAAAAAAATCAGAAATACTTAGTTCATCAAAAGTGTTTGTGGATCTAAATTTCTGATTTTTGCAAAAAAAATAATAATAATAAAAAAAATTTAAGTCCCAACGTTGGCCCAAATGCGACGCCATATGCCACATCTGCGAGTCGCATGTATCACCCGCGAGTCGCAGGTGAAGTCGCGCCTGGTGACAGAGAGTTGAACGTTTTGGGGTGCCTCATCTGCGAGCCGCGGAACACCATCGCGGGTTGCACCTGCGAGTCGCAGGTGGTGTCGCACCTTGTGACAGAGAGTTGGCATTTTTGGCTGCATCATCCGCGAGCCGCGGATCACTATCGCAGGTTGAACCGCGAGTCGCAGGTGCTGCACAGGCGTCGCGGGTTGCACATTTCAGGTTTTTTTCGACTTTAATTCTCTTTGATTCCATTTCTCAAAAAACAAAAATTTCTTGATCCTTAGTTGATGGTATTGTGTCCCTAATCCTTTGGTAGGGAAAAATTTCATTAGTTCAAATTGATACCTTGGATCAATTGGGGCTTCCCGATCGTGTTTTCAAATTATCACCTACCCGGGTCCGAAATTTTAGTTATTTTCCCGATTTTTGCACTCAATTTTCTTGTGTCTCTTAACTAGTAGCCATTTAGTAGTTGTTCCTACTTGTGTTTGCTAGTTCTTGTGTCCGCATTTCTTTCGTGCCAATTCTTTCGTGCTTTGCTTCGCTTTTGCTTCGTTGTTAATTTCTTGGCTCAAGTGCATTTGTTTTAATTGAGTCGTCCTCGTTCTTTTTGAGTCTACAAGAATCTATTCCGACCAAGAGTAGAATTTGAACCTTTGTGACTAGTCAACATTACAAGCACACAATCTTTGGCGGAAGCAATTTGTGAGGCAATCAAAGGTGCGCATACTTGAGCGATTGTGAGTTGATTTTACTAATCTAACGTGTTTGCTTGCTTTGTTGAGTGTCTTAATAGGTATCATGGCTACGGAGGATGAAACTCGAGTTCCCACCGGGGAACTCACACTAGCTGATGTAATGAGAGCCTTACAAGCCTTGAACGATAAAGTGGATAGTATGGGTGGTCGAATGGAAAACATGGGTGATCGAATGGAAAACTTGGGAAGTAGGGTGGAAGCAATTGAAGGAGGTAGTAGGGAGGTCTCGTATTCGCCCCAAGTGCAATACCAAGGTGGCACAAGTGGAGCTACTCGAAGCACTTCACCTACAGTGTCACCCGGCACCTTCCATCATCTATATAACCCCACTTCCCAAAACACTCCTCAAAACACGACTCTTACCCCACCAAACAACATTCCCATAGGCCAACGGAACAACCTACTCCAACAAGATCAAGCTCCAAATGACCCACATCCAAATGACCCACCCCTAAATGACCCCCACCCAAATGCACCAATGCCACCCCAAAACCGTCCAAACATCCAACAACCAAATGAGGAAGGGATAGAGGAAGCTCTACTTGAGCACGAACATTATGGTGACCAAGGTTGGAGGCCACGAGGGCAAGCACAAGGAGGTTATCGAGGAAGGGGGGGAAGGCATGGTCCTAACCCTCACATGGGTAGGCAAAGAGGGTACCAAACTCGTGAAGGGTACCAAGGTCGTGACCATCAAGGTTATGACGACGATGGAGATTTTAATAGGAATCACGGTTATGGCGGAGGGCGAGACACGAGTCTCAATTCCATCAAGGTTACTCTCCCAACCTTCAAAGGAAGTAGTGATCCCGATACATTCCTTGATTGGGTGATGCATTGTGATAGAATCTTCTTGACGAATGACATGTCCGAGGTGAAAAAGGCTTCTTACGCCATTGCTCAATTCGAGGGGTATGCCTCCACATGGTGGGAAACTCAAGTGAAGGCAAGAAGAATTATTGGGCTCCCGCCCACACCTACTTGGGATGAATTGAAGGAGGCCATGCGGCGTAAGTATGTCACCGAACGCTACAAACAAGAACAACTCAAGAAGGTGTATACCTTAAGGCAAAACAAAAAGAGTGTGGAAGAATACTATGATGAGTTTCAAATTGTCAAGATGAGAATCGACTTTGACGAGGATGAGTTAAATGCTATGACTCGGTTCCGAGCCGGGTTAAATGGTGACATTGTCTCCCAAATGAGACTCCACAACTATGAGAGCATTGAAGAAACCCTTCAAGCGGCTATTGAAATAGAGGAGGGTCTCAAGGAGGACAAAATCAATAAATCAAGGGGCTATGTGAGTTCATGGAACCATAACAAAGAACGAGGAGCTTTCTCCTCCAATTGGCAAAAGAATAAGGGCCCCATGCAAGAAGCCAAGAAACCATTTGTGAAGAATTCTCAAGTTGAGAAGCAAGTTGACAAGCAACCTCCGAAGTTTGCTCCGAAAGAAGGAGGTACGAAAACTCCTATTCAATGCTTTAAATGTCATGGCTTCGGTCATAGAGCAAGTGAGTGCCCTAATCGTAGAGCGTTTATTTTGAAAGACACTTATAGTGAGGATGAGGAAGAATGTGAGGAAGGGGATGAAGAGGGCAATCATGAGGATGAACATCATGATAGTGAAGGGGATGGTGTTGAAGGTGATGATGAGCCTATTGTACCTCTATATGTGGTGCGACGAACCATGATAAGTAAAGCAATGGATGACCCAAGTCAACGGGAAAATCTCTTCCATTCCAAGTGCATCATTAACCAAAACACTAGCATCATGATCATTGATAGTGGGAGTTGTGCCAATGTTGCTAGTACCACCCTTGTTGATTTCTTGAAACTTCCCACCACCCGCCATGAAAACCCTTACAAACTTCAATGGCTCAATGAATGTGGTGAATTGAAGGTGACTAGACGAGCTATCATCAAATTCGCGGTTGGGAAGTATCATGATGAGGTGTTGTGTGATGTTGTTCCCATGCAAGTGTGTCATCTTCTACTTGGCCGACCATGGCAATATGATAAGTCCGTCAACCATAATGGGCGAACTAACCAATACACCCTTGGCCACAATGGTGCCAAACATCTCTTGAATCCCATGACCCCCTCCCAAGTGGGTGAGATCTATAACAAAATGAGGGAGTTAAAGGAGAAGGGACATGGTGCATTGCAAAAGAAGAATGTGGGGGACGAGGGAGTAGAGGAGAGTAGTTCTCAAGAGTTGAGTGGAAAGAAAGGAGAGCTTAGAGGAAAAACTAAGGTGTCGCTTTTGGCGAATTGTGGGGAAATTAGGGAGGAATTGGGGGAGCGTCAACCGGTGATTCTCCTCATGCATAGGGACTATGCATTGCACACTAATGAACTAACCCCTTCTTTTCCTAGCTCTATTTCTTCTCTTTTGCAGGAATTTCATGATGTGTTCCCAACGGAACTCCCAAAGGGGTTACCACCCTTGAGGGGAATTGAACACCAAATTGACTTTGTTCCGGGGTCTCAATTGCCAAACAAGCCAGCTTATAGAGCTAACCCGGATGACACTAAGGAGCTTCAAAGGCAAGTGGATGAGCTCCTTGAAAAGGGAGTTGTGAGAGAAAGCATGAGTCCTTGTGCCGTGCCCGTGATCTTGGTGCCAAAGAAAGATGGATCATGGCGCATGTGTGTTGATTGTCGGGCCATCAACAAGATAACGGTAAAGTATCGCCATCCCATACCCCGTCTTGATGACATGCTTGATGAGTTAAATGGTTCATGTATATTCTCTAAGGTAGATCTTAGGAGTGGGTATCATCAAATCCGGATGAAACCCGGAGATGAGTGGAAAACCGCATTCAAGACCAAGTTTGGTCTATATGAATGGTTGGTGATGCCTTTTGGTCTCACTAACGCTCCTAGTACTTTCATGCGATTGATGAATCATGTGATGAAACCTTTTATTGGCAAATTCGTGGTTGTTTATTTTGATGATATTTTGGTGTATAGCAAAACCATGGATGAGCATGTTAGTCATTTAAAATGTGTGTTTGAAGTGCTTAGACAAGAACAACTTTATGCCAATGTTGATAAATGTTCCTTTTGTGTGGATGAAGTTGTTTTCTTGGGATTTGTCGTGAGCTCAAGGGGGGTTGAGGTTGATGAATCCAAAGTAGAAGCCATAAGAAATTGGCCCACTCCAAAATCCATTGGAGATGTAAGAAGCTTTCATGGCTTGGCTGGTTTCTATAGGCGTTTTGTTAAAGGATTTAGTACCATAGCCACTCCTTTGACCGAGGTAATCCGAAAGGACAAACCTTTTTCTTGGGGTGTGGAGCAAGCTAATGCCTTTGAAACTTTGAAACAAATGCTTAGCTCCGCACCATTGTTGCAATTACCCGACTTTGACAAAATATTTGAGATTGAATGTGATGCAAGCAAAGTGGGTATTGGAGCCGTTTTAATGCAAGACCAAAAGCCCATAGCCTATTTTAGTGAAAAACTCAAGGGAGCGACTTTGAATTACACTACCTATGATCTTGAGTTGTATGCCTTGATTCGTGCTTTGGGAAATTGGCAACACTACTTGTGGCCTAAAGAGTTTGTAATTCGGACCGACCATGAGTCCTTAAAGCATCTTAAGGCCCAAGGTAAGTTGAACAAAAGGCCCAAATGGGTTGAATTCCTTGAAACCTTCCCTTATGTAATCCAATACAAAAAGGGAAAGGAGAATGTAGTGGCGGATGCCCTATCAAGGAAACATGTTTTGATTAATACCTTGTCTTCCAAATTGATGGGTTTTGAAAGCTTGAAGACATTGTATCCCGAGGACCCCGTCTTTGCCAAAATCTTTCTAGATTGCGAAGAATGGGAAAGGGAGAGGTGGATTAGGGATAGGTCTTCTACTCCCTATTCCAAGTTTGATGGTTTCTTGTTCAAGAACAAGCGACTATGTGTGCCCATGAGCTCTTGGAGGGAGTTATTTGTGAGAGAGGCACATAATGGGGGATTGATGGGACATTTTGGGATTGATAAGACTTTGGGGATTCTTGAGGAACAATTTTATTGGCCTCATATGCGGAGGGATGTGGCTAAGATTTGTGGCCAATGCATTGAATGTCGCGGCGCCAAGTCTAGACTCCTTCCCCATGGTTTGTATACCCCTCTCCCCACCCCTCAACAACCTTGGGTTGATATTTCGATGGATTTTGTGTTGGGTTTGCCTAGAACCAAAAGGGGTAAAGATAGCATCTTTGTTGTGGTTGATCGATTTTCTAAAATGGCTCATTTCATTGCTTGTCATAAAGTTGATGATGCTCCTCATGTTGCCTCTTTGTTTGTTGAACATGTGGTAAAGTTGCATGGTATTCCCAAAACCATTGTGAGTGATAGGGATCCAAAATTCCTTAGCCACTTTTGGAAAGAATTGTGGGGACGACTTGGTACTAAATTGTTGTTTTCTACCTCTTGTCACCCACAAACCGATGGCCAAACCGAAGTTGTCAATAGGACCTTGGGTTCTATGCTTAGGGCCATGGTTAAAGGAAAATTAACATCTTGGGAAGATCAATTGCCTTTGGTTGAATTTGCTTACAATAGAGTCATTCATAGCACTATTGGCATGTCACCTTTTGAAGTCGTTTATGGTTTTAACCCCCTAACCCCTTTAGATCTAACCCCTTTATCTCAAGATGTTGTGTTGAGTTTAGATGGACACAAACGAGCCGAGGCCATGAAGAAGTTGCATGAGAAGGTGAGGCTTCACCTTGAGAAAAAGAATCAAGAAACGGCCAAGAGAGCAAACAAGGGCCGCAAACGAGTTGTGCTTGAACCGGGTGATTGGGTTTGGGTACATTTCCGAAAGGAGAGGTTTCCCAACAAAAGAAAGACCAAGTTGATGCCTAGAGGAGATGGTCCATTTGAAGTACTTGAACGACTCAATGATAATGCATACAAAATTGATCTTCCACCCGAATACCAAGTTCATAACACCTTCAATGTGTGTGATCTCTCTCCTATGGTGGTGCAAGATGTTGATCCCTTAAATTTGAGGACAAATTCTCTTCAAGAAGGGGAGAATGATACAACTCGAATGGCATCAAGACCTTTTACAAGGAGCCAGGCGAGGGAACTTCAAGCTATGCAAGCATTGTTCATGAGGAGGGACATACTTGAATACACTCTAACACCTTCCCGGGGATTGCAAGTGTTCATGATAGCATGGGAGGATGGTTTGGAGAAGAGGTTGGAAGATGGTCATACTTTCAATGTGACTATTACTTGAAGATTTGCAAATTCAAGTTTTGTTCCCAAAAGAAGACACCCAAACAAGGCCCTTACTTCATTAAGGGTAAAAGTGTAATAGTGTAGTTGTCTTCTTTTGAACCTTAGTATAAGTAGTAGTCTATTTCATTTGGAAGACTTAGTCTATGTTGAATATTGATGTCTTGAAATTGTGAACTCTTTTGAGTGTTGAGAGCTTGCTAAGCTAGAGATTGTGAATCTTGTGAGAGGATTGGTTATTAGGGTATCAAAATCCCTATTGGTCATCCTAAGAGTTTGGTGCTCTTTAGTTCCTAAATTAGAGGTCAAGTTAATTCAAGAACTTTGGTTGCTAATTTGGGTCTTTAGTTGTGTCAAATTATCTATCCTTTATGTTTCTTGTCCTTTTTTCTTCATTTTCGTATGGAATATTGTATCAACTTACCCACATTATTAATTTCTTGATCTCAATTCACTTAAATAGCAACCATTTTTAAGTACACTGTATATACTCATTGCCTCATGTGACATAGCACTTGTCCATATCCCCTTTTGGTACACACAATATATTATTTGCAATCATCGTCGTCACACTTTTTTGTCTTAAATCATTTCGGGACTTCATTCCTTGTGTACACCGAGTTCTTGATTTTCATGCTTGAATATGACCAAATCCTCCGGGCTCGGGTAAATTTGCTCATGTTGGACGATTAAATGTTCTAGTCCAAAAATACAGGGTATTATAGCTTGGACCGTATTTCACTCAAATAAATGTTGAAACTCGACAAAATTTATTTTCTTCGATTGGTTTAACTTCAAATCCTTACGATACATGTTTACCATCACTTTAACCACCTATAAGCTTGGGGGATAACCTCGTGTCCATTACTAATATCATTTAACTCGCTCACTTTCCAACGCATGAGAATACGGGATATAACAACATGATTCACAAACAAAGATGCTACATGAGCTGCATCATCACATTTATGGCATGGTATAAAATGAGACATTTTTTAGAACCTACCTACCACAACAAAAATGCTATGATGACCCCTTTTGGTTCTTGGAAGTCCCAACACAAAATCCATAGAAATGTCTATTCAAGGACCAATAGGAGTATACATACCTTGGGGCCGAGTCTTGGACTTGGCTTGCTTGCATTCCAAACATTGACCACATAGCTTTTCAACATCATGTCGCATTTTGGGCCAATAGAATTGCTCACCCAAAATGTCAAGTGTCTTGGCTACTCCAAAATGGCCTATCATTCCACCACTGTGCGCTTCCTTGACGAACAACTCTCTCCATGAGCTCATTGGAACACAAACTCTAACATCCTTGAATAAGAACCCATCAACAAGTTGGAATCTATCGACCCTTCTCCCTTGGGTCAACTTCTCACAAATTGCCGTAAAGTCGGATCTTGAAAATAGAATCCCTTAAGGCTTTTAAAACCCATCATTCTAAAAGTCTATTGAGCAAGACATACCTTCTAGACAAAGCATCCGCCACCACATTATATTTACCCTTTTTGTAATGGATCACATAAGGGAATGCTTCAATCAATTCTACTCACTTGGCATGTCTGTTGTTGAGCTTGGAATGACCCTTCAAATGCTTCAAGGATTCATTGTCACACCCTAACAGTGGTAGGGCATGACGGGCACCTGACTCTCATCAGAGTCGAGCGAACCTTTAGACATTCGCTCTATCAAATCCTATCATTTCAAAAAATTTAAGAATATAAAACTTTTCCAAATAGAAATCATTATCTTTATAACGATTATGAAAACTTTCAATCAAATAAGTACTTTAAACCAATTGAAATCATCTAAAATACATACTCTTTTAAAATCCACAAATGACTCAACTGACATCACTTTGTCGACATCTCGACAAACATACCACAGGACACTGTCTGCAGAACTCTCTAAGAAGTAAACTGAACATTGTGAGTCAGGACAGGGCCCTGACATACCCATAATCATACATATCGATACATGACTCAGCACAGCACTAGAATGAGGTGGAACTTGCCAATCCCAGCTGACGCCAAGTATCCCAGTTATACACTTAACCTGCCAAACAATGTGGGGCTGCGGGCATGAACGCAGCGTCCCCAGGCAAAAGGACGTCAGTACGGACAATTTACTGAGTATGTAAGGTGGTAACAAGTCATAATCATAATTTGACTTAGGAGAGAAGAAATCGCAACCTAACTCAATATCTGCAGCCTTCGCTGGATGAAACATAAATGTGCACACGAAGTCTCAAAATAATCTTTAAGTAAATAATGCAATCCAACACATATGCCGCTCCCGACATCTTAACAGAATAGTCCCTTCGGACAGCCGCTTCCGGCTAGTATCACAATAGTCCCTTCGGACAGCCGCTTCCGGCATAATAATGATGGCCCCTTCGGGCAACCGCTTCCGGCTTAATAACGATGGCCCCTTCGGGCAGCCGCTTTCGGCTTAATATCAACTCAAACTCAATACACAAATATCAATTTCAATTCATATCATAAGTCACTAATCAAGTCATCACAATCCAGTTATTAGCCTTAGTCTTTCATAAGAAGTTATCAAATTTGTATATCACTAGACTTAGGAGGACATAATTCCAGGTTTAAGGGTAGAATTGTTATGAAATTCTTACTACTTATATTCTAATCAATTTCATATTATTGCCCTACCCAAAGAATAAATGATCGTATCAATATAAAGGGATGATACTATGGTATGTAAACAGAAATCGTAAATGAAATGAAGTAGTAAAATCTCGCACCCCTTTTGGAGTGGTTTTGAAAATCAAACTTTATGTTTCCTTTAGTATAAAACTCATTTCTTCTAAATCATTAGTAAAACCATATACACAACTCAACTTGGCACCTTATGGGTGTTCTCTTTTGAACAGAATAGGAGTACAATATCAATAAGCCATCACAAGAAACATTTAGACCTTATTCGTCTAAGAATGGAATCATATGGAGTACATATAGAATGAATAACAGCAAGAATCATGCCAAAGGAAGAAAGGTTTGCCTTACATACCTTTGCCGCTTTCCAGCTAACCACAGCACATCTTTGGGTCATGCTAATCTATCAACAATAGCAATTTTCCAACAATCAATCCAATATATATCCTTATAATCAATCCCTTAAACTTATCTTTATTTCTAACGGAATTTCGACAGCATTTCCTTTATAAACTCGACAACCCCAAGAATCCAATTCAGCTAAATTAACAACAACAAGAACCATCTCATATAAGCCTTTTTAAACTCAAAGTATCAACTCCCAAGGATATACACCAAAACTGTTATATCCCGTATTTTTATATATCGAGTTATTCGTAAGATAATCGACTTAAGTTAAGGACGGGATCATTTTTGGATACAAATAGGAACCTTTAATTTTCAATTTTAATTAGAACATAAATTGTTATAAATTTTATTTAGTGTAAAAATATTATTAGAGATTAGGGATTGATTAATTGTGATTATATTATTAAGTAAGAATTAGTGATTAATTAAATTAATTAAGCCTAATTACTAAAGTGGGCCCCACCTGATTTTAAAATATATATATATATATATATTCAAGAAGTGGATTAGTGAGTCACAAGGGTGGGGGCACGTGTCCTCCTAGGAACAATCATATATATAGGAAGTGAAATGAACAAATTTTCATTTTACATTCATTTTCAAGAAAAATCAAAGGAAAAAAATCACAACTCCTCCATGGCTGCTCTCGGCCAGCCATGGTGTTGAGGAAAATTTTGATCCTTGAATGTTGTAAATCAAGTTTCAAGTGCATTACAAATTCAAGGAGGTGATAGCAACATTGGATATTAAGTTGGAGAAAAAGAAATTGTAAAATTGGAGCAATTGAGCGTAGAAATTTCCTCCGAGAAAAATTAGGTAAGATTTTCTTATTTTGTGGTGTAATTGTGTTAATAGTGTTGTAATGGAATTATTAAAATTGGATTGGACGAAGTTGGAAGTAAGAAAATGCATGAATGTTATATGAAATTGTGGGTTGAAATGGATTCAGAAATGTTGTTGGGTTGTTAGAATTGTTTGTGGGCTGAATTGTAAGAATTTTGTATGTATATCTCTATTGTTGGTATTTCTGTGATGACAGGAGAATAATTGAAAATTCGGGTTAGGCGAATATATAGGGGAAATGCTGCCCGATTTTCGTTAAGTCCTTAACTAATGAAAAACCCTAAACGAGAAAGTATAAGTTAAAGAATAAGTTTTATAAGCGATGGGCTACGGATTTATGAACTAGAAAGTAGAGTTACTAACGATAACGTCACTTAATAGGCTAAAAGAGCGACAAAGCGAACGGGCTTGCGAATAGTCGTTAAACAGGTATGTAAAGCTGTCCCTTCTTTCTTTTGGCATGTCTTAGATTTAAGTGATGAATGATATGAGCTTTGGGATAATCCTATTCATAAGTCTTGATTGTGATTCATGATTCTTATTCACTTCTTGATGTTAGAACACTTAAGTGATTGAGCATCCCTCTTCAGTTTCCTATACGTTGGATAATAGTCGATATATATATAAGTTCTTATTCCTAGAAACTCTATGATAACTGATGTCCTTGACTTCTATAAGCTGTTTCATTCTGTATTGACATATGTCTATGGTTCCTAAGGCTCTTTTGATATTGTTTATGATGACGTTCGAGGGATATTTGATATGATTGTCGCTATTGATACACAGGTGTAAATCCCTTCTTCTTATTCTGTTTGAGTCTTGATAATTTTT
The DNA here is from genome assembly GCF_019175385.1 of Lycium barbarum. Classification (NCBI taxonomy): domain Eukaryota; kingdom Viridiplantae; phylum Streptophyta; class Magnoliopsida; order Solanales; family Solanaceae; genus Lycium; species Lycium barbarum. Next base: position 75,734,636 of record NC_083339.1, read on the forward strand.
TAAATTGCATATGGTTGCTCACTACTCTGCTCGTGCATGCCTCAATATGTCTTTCACCGAATCCCGGGCCGGGTATGTTATCGTGCACAGTTTCACTGCATTGTTCACCGAGTCCCTCACTAGAGGGTCGGGTACGGTATATATATTTATATATGATGATATGATGATATGTTATGGCGGCCAGGAGGGCATATGATGACTCTATTCACCGAGTCCCAAAATGGGCCGGGTATGATATATGATATTGACATGCATGATTTATGTTTAAAAAGGCAAGTGTTTTGGTATTCTGGGTGTTATACTTGTCTCCTGTACTCCCTATTTCGGTTATGATCCTCTTTACTGTATTTCATGCTTTACATACTCAGTACACATCTCGTACTGACCCCCTTTTTTCGGGGGGCTGCGTTTCATGCCCGCAGGTGTAGATACTCGCTTTGGTGATCCGCCAGCTTAGGACTTCTATTCAGCTGTTTTGGAGTGCTCCATTGTCCCGGAGCCTAGACTTTTGGTATAGATCCTTTTGATATATATATATGTGTTTATCCAGGGGTACGGCGAGGCCCTGTCCCGTCATGTGTTACTGTTGATACTCTTAGAGGTCTGTAGACATATGTGTGGGTTGTGTATAGATGTTGTTCGGCTGTGTTGGCATGACTTATATTTTGGGACGTTCCCATTCGTAGTGGCAGCCTTGCCAGCTTGCGTATATACATATTTTGGGATGTTGTATGTAGTGGCAGCCTTGTCGGCTTGCGTATGTATAGTTGGGACGTTCCCATACGTTATGACAGCCTTGTCGGCTTGTGTACTATGTTATCTTTTGATGGTTGTGACTCCTCAGGAGACAGGTTGCCTTGATATATATATATGTGACAGTCCCGAGACAACGTTTCATTTTTATAGGTTCCATATTATGTTTGGTTGCGGATTGATTATAGATAACAGGTGTGTACACGAGTGTCCAGCTCAGGGCACTAGTCACGGCCTACTGGGGTTGGGTAGTGACAAAAGTGGTATCAGAGCAGTTCATCCTCGGAGTGTGTATAGACCGTGTCTAGTAGAGTCTTGTTTATCGGTGTGTTGTGCACCACATCTATAAACAAGAAGCTACAGGACATTTAGGATGTCATCCTTCCTTCTTATCTTAGATCGTGCGATAGAGCTGTATTATCAGGATAATCTCTTCCTAACAGACTGTTATGTTTACAGCTATGCCTCCAAAGAAAGCGACAGCTGCCCAGAAGGGCAAATCGGTAGCAGGGGATACTAGCCAGACTCGGAGAGTTACTAGGGCCCGTGCCCAGTTTATGCCTAAGATTGTGTTCCAGTCCGCGAGTTCTACTACACCGCCACTTCCAGAGGAACCTAGGGCAGCGACAGCTCCGGGTCAGGGGGCGGCTCCACCGCCAGTGTCACACCCTAATCTCAATAGGGTGTGATGGGCACCCGACCCTTACTTAGGGCCGAGCGAACCCTCTGACTCTTGTTACATACATAATATTTTGAACTCTTAATTAGTGAAATGACAAACATAATGAATGCTTTTGGAAACTTTCAGAAACAAGTCAAATATGTAATCACACGAAGTTTGTAACATAACATAAAATGACACATCGGCTGATAAAGCCGCTTACAAAACTGACATTCTATACCCACGACTCTGTCTGCAAAGTCTCTAACTCGGATCAGAAATCATATCATACAAACTCCGACTCGGCAACACTCCAAAGGAAGTGGAGCTCGCCAATCTAGCTGGAGCATCTTCTAACAATGTCCTTTGCTCAACTGGGTGTACCTGCGTGGCATGAAACGCAGCCCCCGAAGAACAGGGGGTCAGTACGGAATATGTACTGAGTATGTAAAGCATGGAATACAGAAAACATAACCATAATCGAAAGAAACGGTACAAAAGTAAGTACACTTTCAGAATACCAAAATACTTATTTTTCAGAATGCAAATCGTATATACCGATGCCATATGTCAGAAGAAGTACAGAAAGTAAGTAGGTCATCCAGAGTGCCAAAATGTGTATTTTCCAAACACCGACTGCGCGTGCCAACATCGTATGTCATCACACACATACACACATAACGGATTCATATGTAACATAATAGTGCCGAGGAACGTACGGCCCGATCCATACATATAACATATTAGTGCCGAGGAACGTTCGGCCCGATCCACGAATGTATTTGCTGCGGAACGTGCAGCCCGATCCATATACACATATTATATTGTTGTGGCACGCGCAGAAGGTTAGTACAGACAATAAACACGATATGCAGAATAATAAAAACAACTTACTGGAAACACGAATTATGCATGCCAGGAACGGTATCCGGCCCCTTACGGGACCTGGGGAACGTGGCGCCACCCTGCCTTTGGCGCCACACATATCAAACTCCAGAAGATTTGCTCCGTAATCTCCGTCACACATCATAATATCACATCATAAGATCAGAATATACATATACACATATTTGGTTCGGCGAACCATGAACACATCATAACACCGTTAGCACATCATACTCCGAATCCATATATGGTACCTAGCCCTCAAGCAAGGGACCCGGCGAACCATGCGCACGAAATATACCGGCCCGGGACCCGGCGAAAGAGGTAATAGCACATGCACGAGCAGAATAGTGAGAAACTGTATGCATATAATCAAGACTCGATAGGTAAATATACTTGCCGACACCTGAAGGCTTAGTAACAAGTTTCAAACCAATCGGAGTTAATATATGAAAGTTACGGACGTTGTTACCACAGAACCTTTACGAACATTTCAGAAGTCATTTTTTTGGAAAAATCGAAGCAACAATCGTATCAAGTATCTTTCGGATATCGTATGGATCAAATCAAATATAGCTTTTGGAATCATATATATATATATATATATATATATATATATATATATAGATATATCAAAATGTATCAAAGACTTAACGGAATAATCGAACGTTCTAGCAATTGGAGATCAAAACCTTAGTCATATCAATTATCTTTCGAATGCCATTTGGACACATATCAAACTGAACTTCGGACATCATAAATACGCATCAACCATATGGAACAGCTTATGGAAACCAAAGACGTTAGCCATCCTAGTGGCTCTAAGAATGGGAATCTCTTTAAAATCATACATATACATCATATATTTGTTTCATAAAGATCATGCCAAAGAAGGAAAGGGTAAGCCTTACATACCTGCTCCACGTCCTATTAGCTACATTTATTCGTCCAAGCTCGTTAGTCTACATTCAAGGAGATTTACATAATCATCAGACATATTGTTACACACTTATCTTAATCTTTCAAGTAAACTTGTTTATAATCTGCCGAAATTTCGGCAGCATTTCCCCTGTAAATACACCATCCCCGAGAATTCAACTCGGCCAAAATACAACAATAAATCTGAGAATTTAACTCGGCCAAATTATTAACAACATTACCAACAATCATTCTAACAACTTCAACAATCAATCCCAAAACATATTCTAACATCAACAACTCTTGTCACACAATTCACGGCATTTCATTTATATTCAATTTAATCACATATATTCAAGCTAGCACCAATGATTCCACATTCAAGTATTAATCCGAAATCTTTCTAACATGATTCAAGAATACTTCTAACAATTCACAAAATATTCCAACAACCCAATCAACATATTACTTCACCCGCAACCTTTCAAATTCAACAAAAACAATGACAACTTATTTCCTTCCTTCAATTCATGAACTATACCAATGATTCACACACTAACAACATTATTTCCATAAATACAAGAAATGATATTATGGTCACATTAGCTTCCAAAACACTCTCCAACACTTACAACTTCAACTAGAATCACCCAACTTTCATCATCAATATAGAATCCACAACAACAACAACCAAAACACTAGATAAAATAATTGAGTCATCATTCCTACACACCCACACATATACACGGCCACCATACATACACACACATCACACGGCCACACCCACAACACACTATTTCCATGATTTTCATTCATTTCTACATACTACAACATACATAAACCTTCCATAACATATAAAGAATAGAAATTCTTACCTTTTTCCTCAATTTCCCACTTGACTAGAATTTTGAACTTGCCACAAAAAAGTAGTTTTCTTGCTCTAATAATTATACCACGTTGAAGAGGACCTTTGAATTAGCGGGAATGCTAGAAGAATATATTTTTTTGATCAATTTTCCATGGGGATAAATTTTGGAGCTATGGCCGAATGGCCTTTACTTGTTTTGCTCTTCCACAAGTTTCTTGAAAGGTCTAATTGTTGAGATTGAAAAAGATGACTAAATGGTCATCTTTTATGGATATAAATTAGGCCTCCATGTGGGCCTTGGGCCACCCCACATGGCCGGCCACTTTGGCCCAAATTAGTCAAGCCCATTTGATTTCATGACAATTGTTTTTTTTTTTGTAATTCATGAAAACTATTTTCCAAATTTCCAATTTTACCCTTAGCCTTCCTCAATATTTCCGCATCAATATTTTCATGAACAACTTATGTATTAAATAAGATCAAAAATATTGCCTTATCTCTTACTAGTCACAATTTTCTCAAATTATCCGAATATGCAAAATACGGGCTATAACATCCTCCCCCCCTTTAGAACATTCGTCCTCGAATGTTAAATTAGTTTTATAGGGCCCCACAAACATTTCGGGGGGGTTTCTGTGACACCCCAGCTTAGGAGGAAAAGTCCCACATCGGCATAACACAGGAGAGGTGCTGGGTATATAGTAAGCATGCCTTACCTCCTAGTGACGCGTTTTAATGCCGTGCGGGCCTAGGCCCAAAACGGACAATATCACTAGTGGGCTGGGCTGTTACAGATGGTATCAGAGCCACTCTTGTGTCAGTCTTGTCGATGGGAGGCTAGAGTTCAACTAAGTTTAGGCAAATCCCGGGTAGGCGGGGCTGTCACGACCCAGCCCCGTCGGCCGCAACTGGTCCCCTATTTGGACACCCCAAACAGACTTACATACCAAATCGTCATATTAGAGGTTAACTAAAATTTAATATTCATCATTTTAAACATACTGAAAACAATTATTGTCTTAAACGGTCGCGCATACAGGAATACCATATCAGAACCAAAAGAGGCGGCGGAATACACATCGCCGAATATGCACATATACGAACATACAAATACAGGCCATTTTGGCCGCATCCAAATCTGATAGATTTGCGGAATATACATCACCAGATACATACATGTATACAGACAAATGGGCCGTTTTGGCCACAATAGCAAACGGGACCGCATTAAGACGCAGATCATGAACAAATGGACACACATGACCCACATATATGACTACAGGTGATGTGATTCTTCGAGTTAACAAAGAACCAATCGACCAGGATCTTGTTCTTGAAGCGATTTGATGGGCAGATTCAAGAAACGGACGTAAATCGGTCTATAGTTCTCGGAATTATGTGTTTTCAAGACGAGGAGAAAGATGAAGTTTTGAACTATAAAAATAACTATTGAATCGTTTAAATCAAGTAAGTATTGAGGCCGGCACGATGGAAAGAAAATTAAGGTTTTGGGTATGAACTAGAACGAATTTTAATCAAAAACCGCGTTCTTGAATGATCAAAACAAATAAAGTTCCTAAGTCACCACTTGAAATCAATTAACGTGATAAAGAAACACCACACGCTATTGAAAACAAGATAAAGACTATCACCACCTTGCTTGGAACCAAAAACAAGGATAAAGAACACCAAATAGAGAAAATAACTCTATTGCAAAATTTAGGTTTCTGCTCAAAACGTGAATAGTATATTTACAAGTCATGAGAACCCTTTATATAGGCCTAGGTTCTCTTCTTTTATGACTACAAATCCATATTCTACTCTAGAAAGGAAATAACTAAAAACAAGGAAAATAAAATCCCTATTCTACAAGGAAAAGAATAAAAAAAACTAGAATCCTACTAGAACTAGGCTAAAGATCCTACTAATGATAGGAAATTAAATCCTACTATAATATAAATCAAGAAACAAGAAACCTATTTAGAAAAGGATTCAAGAAACAAGAATGGGAAATAATCTTCAAACTTGAGCTTCTTGGACTTTTCTTTTTCTTGAATTTCAATCTTGTGTTTCTTGATTTTCTTGGATTTCTTGATCTTCTTCATCTTTCATCAACAGGCCTCTACAGATCATATCAGAACATATGACGGGACAGGGCCCCGCCGTACCCCGAATAGTCAAACACACAGAAGCATATACATGACGAAAGATATATACCAAAGTATGGGCTCCGAATCAAAAGGAGCACTCTGTAGCAGCAGGGGTGTAGCCTACACTGGCGGATCACGAACCTCTGTACCTGCGGGCATGAAACGCAGCCCCCAAAGAAAGGGGGTCAGTACAAAAGATGTACTGAGTATGTAAAGCGTAAAGTACAGAAATCCAAACCACAACTGAAGTGAAAGGTAAAGAGAGGGAATACCAGATCAGTGTATCAAAACCTGTGCTGAAGACATATGCACATAATGCAAACAGAAATCATGCATAAGGCTCAGGAACGTGGTCGCCACTCCGACGCTAGCGCCACAACACATCATACTCCAGAAAGTTTCAATTCTCCGTACAATCCCCGAACACATCATATCATCATACATATCATATCATCAAACATAACATATGCCATATCACATCATAATGCCGTATGCAAACGGAACCCGTCCCTATGGCGAAGTCTCGGGAGCCGTAACACATCATACTGTCGAATATGTCATAGTACGCACGATCACAAAACCGGCCCGGGATCCGGCGAATGATATCATAGTAACATGCACGAGCAGAGTAATGAGGAACTAAATGCAATTTACATATAATACATTTGTAAAGACTCGATATAATCACATGACAACAAGTTAGGTAAACTAGTTTGAACAACTGAACAATATAGGGTCTGTCTCACAAAAGTACCTTTGAAATCGTATTTGTAGTTCAAAGTGTAAATTAGGATATAATGGAGCAATTAAAACATTATTCCTTAGCAGTTAAAATCATAAGCACAAGTCCCTTTTGATATTATACAAAAAAAAATAAGTCAATTAGGACAAACGAAGGAGATCTCGGGGCTAGTGGGCCCACCTCGGGTCGATTCGAGGTGGCGTACGTGATTTACAAACATTAGACTCTATGGAGTCATCCATGAAAGTTTCAGGGTGATTCGGTCACATTTGTGAAAGTTACAAATGTTTTAAACATTTCCTTCCAAACAAATACAAAGGTTCTAATTCAATTTCACTGAATGAAATAGTACTAAAAGTAAACTCGGATTTCCATGAACAGAATATTCCCCGAGGCTCAAATCCAAACCTAGTACACCTAGGACATGCCAACAGAAGGAAAGGTACGGCTTTACATACCTTATTTGCGTTTTACGCTCGTCCGAACTCAAATCCCGTTTCCACCAAAATCTACAATTGGTCATAGTTACCAAATGTGAGTTATAAGCTTTTAGGAATTCAATCTTAAATCCATATTTGTCTACAGAAATTTCGGCAGCATTGATAAATTCAACATCCCCGAGAATTAACTCGGCCAAAATATCAACAACAACACCCACAACAATACCAACAACATCAATAATCACTACAAAACACATCCGAACACAATTAGTCATCCATTCTACATAGTGCAACAACTCCTATTCCAACTCCACACTTTCAAACTAATATCAACATTTCCATATTCATTTACTAATTTAAGACCATTTAAATACGATTCGGAAGCATTTCACATTATTCTACAAAATGTACAAAAGTTCCACCAAAACCATAATTCGTCCAAAACCTTCAATCCTCAACATAAATGTTTACAACACATTTTCATCTTCTAGTTTCATGATTTACATTAGCTTTCACATACTAATCACACTACCTCCCATTAATGCAGAGAACTACATGCAAGTCACATTAGCTTTTACAACACTTTCCAAAACAAGATTACAATTTCATTAAAATCATCATATTCTCATTTGCATCTTAGAATGCATATCAACAACAACTAAATCATTGCATGGAACTTAGTTCACATGTCACACTACATATACATATATATTCGGCCACTTCCCATATTTCCAACCTCAACCAAAACCATTAAGCTTTCATTCCCAATATAGAGTTCACAACAACCACAACTAGAATACTACATAAAATTAACCCATTTTTTCCTACACAACCACACATGCACACGGCTATATACATATATATACATTCATGCAACTTCCATATTTCCATGAATTTTAACCCTTTCTACATTCTACAACATAAACAAAACCTTCATGACATATAAAAAGGGATTAAATCTTACCTTTTCTCCTTAGTTTCTTCACTTGACAAATATGCTAAATCGACGAAACAAGTGCCTTATCTTCCGAAATAACTACACCACGTTGTAGAGGACCCTTGAATTAGTAGAAATACCACAAGAAAATAATATTTGGAACAAGCTTTCTAAGGCCTAAATTTTCATGGGCATGGCCGAATGGCCATCTACTTGTTGTTCTTCTTCTTTTGTTTTCTCCTCTTCTAATTTTCTTGAAGTTTCTAAATGATAAGGCTCCTTTATATAATTTTATCACATGATTTAATGACATGGGCTTGGGTCTTTTAATGTCCATGGCCGGCCCACTTTGCTTTGGGCCTCAATTTCTCTTATATTTTTTTGAGCCCAATTTATTATGGATCTTATTTTGTAATTCACGGAACTAACTTCTAAAATTCCAATTTTTTGCCCTTGGCCTTCCTCCGTTTTTACGCATCAATATTTTTCATGAATATCACACATATGTTAAATAAAATAAAAACATGGCCTTATTTCTTACAAGTCAAAATTATTTCAAATTTTCCGAATGTGCAAAACACGGGATATAACATTCTCCCCCCCCTTTAGAACATTCGTCCTCGAATGTTAAATTGGCCTTATAGGGTCCCACAAGCATTTCGGGGGAGTTTCTTTTTATGAGTAGCACATATCAATTATTTACCAATCAATAACAAATTTAGGAATTTAGATTACCTGTAGGTGTAGAGAACAAGTGAGGATACTTCTTCTTCATTTCGTCCTCTGCTTCCCAGGTCATTTCTCCTTTATTATTGTTTCGCCATAAGACCTTAACAGAGGGTATGTCCCTGGTACGCAGCCTCCTCACCTGACGATCCAGAATAGCTACAGGTTGCTCTTCGTAAGACAATTCCTCCGTCACCTGAATATCATCCACTAGAAATATTCTGGAAGGATCACCAACACATTTACGGAGTATGGATACATGAAATACTGGATGTATTGCTTGCAGATCGGATAGTAAGTCTAGCTCATAGGCGACCTCGCCTATCTTCCGAATAATCTGATACGACCCGATATACCGCGGACTAAGCTTACCCTTTTTACCGAATCTCATTACGCCCTTCATATGCGACACTTTCAGAAATACCCAGTCGCCAATCTGGAACTCTAACGGTCGACGTCGTTTATCTGTATGTGATTTCTGTCGACTCTGGGCAGTCAATAACCATTCCCGAGTGAGTTTTACCTTATCGACTGCTTGCTGGACCATACCTGGCCCGATCAACTTTGTTTCACCCACATCGAACCAACCAATCAGAGATCTGCACTTTCTACCATATAGGGCTTCGTACGGTGCCATCTGGATGATGGAATGATAACTATTATTATAAGCAAATTCAATAAGCGGCAAATGATCATCCCAGCTACCTCTGAAATCAATAACACAGGCCCGCAACATATTTTCCAGTGTCTGAATAGTACGCTCGGCCTGTCCGTCGGACTGAGGATGAAATACTGTGCTAAGACTCACCTCAGTCCCCAGTCCTTCCTGGAACGGTCTCCAGAAGTTAGCCGTAAACTGAGCACCTCTGTCGGTTATAACAGATACAGGAACCCCGTGAAGTCTTACTATCTCTTTAATATACAATCTGGCATAATCCTCAGCCGAATAAGTAGTCCTAACTGGAAGAAAATGGGTTGATTTCGTCAATCTATCAACAATAACCCAAATAGAATCGTACCTGTGTGGAGTGCGCGGTAAACCTATAATGAAATCCATATTAATCATTTTCCATTTCCAAGCTGGAATCTCCATTTCCTGTAGTAATCCGTCGGGCTTTTGATGCTCGATCTTGACTTGCTGACAATTTGGGCATTGGCCAACGAACTCTGCAATGTCCCTTTTCATACCGTCCCATCAGTATAAACATTTGAGATCATGGTACATTTCAGTGGATCCAGGATGAACAGAATACCGAGCATTATGTGCTTCGCCCATAATTGGCCGTCGCGGCCCTGCAACGTCAGGCACACATAATCTGCCTCTATATAACAATACCCCATCGGGTGAAACCTCGAACTGGGTCTTTTTCTTATCAAGGGTTGTATCTCTGTACTGTACCAGAATAGGACCCTCGAACTGACGCTGTTTTACCTCTTCCATAATCGACGATTCAGCAACTTCTCGGACAGAAACCCCAATATTTCCAGAATCGGCCAAACGGACTCCAAGATTAGCTAACTGATGAATTTCACGAACCAATCCCTCCTTTCTGGCTGCACGCCGGTCAAACTGCCCATAGATTTGCGACTAAGTGCGTCTGCCACAACATTAGCTTTTCCAGGATAATACAGAATATCGACGTCATAATCTTTCAATAATTCAAGCAATCTTCTTTGTCACAAATTCAACTCTTTTTGCTTAAAATATACTAAAGGCTTCTGTGATCCGTATAGATATCAACATGGACCCCTTATAAATAATGCCACCATATCTTCAAAGCAGGAATCACCGCAGCTAATTCCAGATCATGAGTGGAATAATTTCTCTCGTGCGGTCTGAGCTGCCGGGGAGCATAGGCTATAACTTGACCGTGCTGCATTAATACACAACCTATCCCAATACCAGAAGCATCACAACAAATAACATACCCGTCTGCCCCTCAGGAAGAGCTAGAACTGGAGCTGTAATTAATTTTTCCTTCAGTAACTGGAAACTGCGTTCACAAGTACCGGCCCACTGAAATTTCACTGCCTTCTGAGTTAGCTTCGTTAATGGTGCCGTAATAGAAGCAAAGTTTTCCACAAATATTCTGTAATATCCGGCCAATCCCAGAAAACTGCGTACCTCAGTCGATGTCGAAGGCCTAGGCCAATTCTTTATCGCTTCGATCTTCTTTGTGTCAATTATTCCCATTTATACTTACTTTACTTTCATCCGCTCCCCCCCCCCCCCTTTTGGGGTTGTACTTATACCATATCCATGTCTTTTGTTTATAATCTATAACTTGATTATCTTCGTACGAGACCTTAACAAAATCACGAGGCGATGAAAATCCTCGATTATATAGTACAAAATCTTATCTGATAGCTGGCATTCAAGTAATGTAATTAATGTAGCAATTTATCTTTTAATAATTATATCCTTCCTCATTGGAAGATTCGGCCAAGTTATCCCTTCTTTCATACCCGTTCCTTATCTGTCGTTCTGTTTTCTCGATAATCGAATTACTCGATATTCACATGATTCATCATTCCATGCCATAGGCTTTGCCCGTCGGCTCTTTTGAGGCTCTATTTAGTTACGTTTCTTACTTTTCACTTTTCTGACATTTTGATCTCCTTATCTTCCACTCAATTACTCTCTTTCTTTCCAAATATCGTTGTATTAGAACCTTCCAATCTTATCCGGTAGCAAAATGGATATCAGTTTATCTCGTAACATCTGTACCATACCTTTCGCTTTGTCTCATAAATTATGTCCAGTTAATGTCTCCCATATATTACAACACTGGTTGTTAGGGTTCACCTATCGATCGACATAGTCATAAATGGGGGTCCTATCACTACCATTTCTTTTACAAGACATCTTCAATCACTTGTTCAAACTTACTCTAATTCCAGAGCTGCGTTGCTCTTTTCTTCCTTTTCACCAATCTAATCCTGTCTCAGCCCATGCGACCTCTATAAAGTTTCTAACCATTCCACATACCTTAATTCCCTTTAGGTTACCCCAAATTTCCTATTTGTCTCTTATATCTATTTTTGTGAACATTTTAGTACATTTCCCAAGGGGTCACCCATCCCAAAATTGCTCTGGCCCTAGCACGCTTAACCTTAAAACTTTAATGCATTTAGGTGGGTTAAGACCGGTATAACTGCATCAAATTCCCCGCACGACCTTTATCACGTAATTTAAGGCAAGTCGGGGTCTTAACAACTTCCAAAACATTCTCATAGCGGGTCCCACCCCGATCTAGAGAGGATTCTTTTACTTTTCTAACTATATAATTACCGTGTCGCCCCTTTTTACATCCTCAATATTTACCTTCATCTATATATATATAATTCTAGACAGCCCCCAAGTTTAAATTTTTATTCCACAAATTTCATTTTCAATTAGTCGATGAGAACTGATAAAATGTTACTGTAAGGCATTCTCCAACCACCAGCAGAGGAAAGCTAGAGTCCGACAACATAGGCTTTTCTAAAGCAAAATGTGGTTGGAACGTATTCTGGTCCGTTTAAATGAATTGCAAATTTGCTGCTCGTATATGCTTCCTCGAAATAAAATTTCCCAAATAAGGATGATGCTTCTTACGAATGACATGGAGGGTATCTCTTAAACTTTAATCCAACATAATAGATTTACCCTATCAGTATCGACTTTCAAGACATGCTAAGAACTTATACCTCATTTTCCTTTTTATATTCCTGGAAAAATTTGGGCAGAGGTTCCTCTGTACTTCTTACTATCCCAAAACCTGCACGCGGAAATACCAACAATGCCTCACAGGGCCAACATATATACGTACGTATCATATCGTATCATAGCCACGCAGGGCTAACAATTTCAAGTAAAAGTATGAAGATGTCAAGACTTACCTCACATGCCTAACTCAAACGGCACCGGTGGCACTTTCCTGTTCAATCTTCAACTTTATATTTTAATCATAGTTCAAATAACTTCCCCGACATACATCTTTCATACCATTGCTTACCTGTGTACTGTGTAGCTTCCAATATCATCAGTCACTGTCTTCTGTCGATGCCGTTCTTCAGCTGAAATCAAGGGTTAGTAAAAAGAATTCATTTCCTACGGCTGGCTCTATCGCACGGTCTAAGATCGGAAGAAAGGTAACACCCTAAATGTCTTGTAGCCTCCTGTTTATAGATGTGGTGCACGACACACCGATAACAAGACTCTACGAGACACGACCTGTAGACATTCCGAGGACAAACCGCTCTGATACCACTTTCGTCACGACCCAGCCCCGTGGGCCGCAACTGGTGCCCTATTTGGACACCCCAAACAGACTTACATACCAAATCGTCATATTAGAGCTTATATAAATTTAATATTCATCATTTTAAACAGACTGAAAACAATTATTGTCTTAAGCGGTCGCACGTACAGGAATATCATATCAGAACCAAAAGAGGCGGCGGAATACACATCGCCGAATATGCACATATACGAACATACAAATACAGGCCATTTTGGCCGCATCCAAATCTGATAGATTGGCGGAATATACATCACCAGATACATACATGTATACAGAAAAATGGGCCGTTTTGGCCATAATAGCAAACGGGACAGCATTAAGACGCAGATCATGAACAAATGGACACACATGACCCATGACCCACATATATGACTATAGGCCTCTACAGATCATATCAGAACATATGACGGGATAGGGCCCCGTCCGTACCCTGAATAGTCAAACATACAGAAGCATATACATGACGAAAGATATATACCAAAGTATGGGCTCCGAATCAAAAGGAGCACTCTGTAGCAGCAGGGGGTGTAGCCTACACTGGCGGATCATGTACCTCTGTACCTGCGGGCATGAAACGCAGCCCCCGAAGAAAGGGGGTCAGTACGAAAGATGTACTGAGTATGTAAAGCATAAAGTACAGACATCCAAACCACAACTGAAGTGAAAGGTACAGAGAGGGAATACCAGATCAGTGTATCAAAACCTGTGCTGAAGACATATGCACATAATGCAAACAGAAATCATGCATAAGGCTCAGGAACGTGGTCGCCACTCCGACGCTGGCGTCACAACACATCATACTCCAGAAAGTTTCAAATCTCCGTACAATCCCCGAACACATCATATCATCATACATATCATATCATCAAACATAACATATGCCATATCACATCATAACGCCGTATGCAAACGGAACCCGGCCCTATGGCGAGGTCTCGGGAGCCGTAACACATCATACTGCCGAATATGTCATAGTACGCACGATCACAAATCCGGCCCGGGATCCGGTGAATGATATCATAGTAACATGCACGAGCAGAGTAATGAGGAACTAAATGCAATTTACATATAAAACATTTGTAAAGACTCGATATAATCACATGACAACAAGTTAGGTAAACTAGTTTGAACAACTGAACAATATAGTGTCTGTCTCACAAAAGTACTTCTGAAATCGTATTTGTAGTTCAAAGTGTAAATTAGGATATAATGGAGCAATTAAAACATTATTCCTTAGTAGTTAAAATCATAAGCACAAGTCCCGTTTGATATCATACAAAAAAAGAAGTCAATTAGGACAAACGAAGGAGATCTCGGGGCTAGTGGGCCCACCTCGGGTCGAGTCGAGGTGGCGTACGTGATTTACAAACATTAGACTCTATGGAGTCATCCATGAAAGTTTCAGGGCGATTCGGTCACATTTGTGAAAGTTACAAATGTTTAAACATTTCCTTCCAAACAAATACAAAGGTTCTAATTCAATTTCACTGAATGAAATAGTACTAAAAGTAAACTCAGGATTTCCATGAACAGAATATTCCCCGAGGCTCAAATCCAAACCTAGTACACCTAGGACATGCCAAAAGAAGGAAAGGTAGGGCTTTACATACCTTATTTGCGTTTCACGCTCGTCCGAACTCAAATCCCGTTTCCTCCAAAATCTACAATTGGTCATAGTTACCAAATGTGAGTTATAAGCTTTTAGGAATTCAATCTTAAATCCATATTTGTCTACAGAAATTTCGGCAGCATTTCCCCTCTAAATTCAACATCCCCGAGAATTAACTCGGCTAAAATATCAACAACAACACCCACAACAATACCAACAACATCAATAATCACTACAAAACGCATCCGAACACAATTAGTCTTCCATTCTACATAGTGCAACAACTCCTATTCCAACTCCACACTTTCAAACTAATATCAACATTTCCATATTCATTTACTAATTCAAGACCATTTAAATACGATTCGGAAGCATTTCACATTATTCTACAAAATGTACAAAAGTTCCACCAAAACCTTCAATCTTCAACATAAATGTTCACAAACACATTTTCATCTTCTAGTTACATGATTTACATTAGCTTTCACATACTAATCACACTACCTCCCATTAATGCAAAGAACTACATACAAGTCACTATTAGCTTTTACAACACTTTCCAAAACAAGATTACAATTTCATTAAAATCATCATATTCTCATTTGCATCTTAGAATGCATATCAACAACAACTAAATCATTGCATGGAACTTAGTTCACATGTCACACTACATATACATATATATTCGGCCACTTCCCATATTTCCAACCTCAACCAAAACCATTAAGCTTTCATTCCCAATATAGAGTTCACAACAACCACAACTAGAATACTACATAAAATTAACCCATCTTTGCCTACACAACCACACATGCACACGGCTATATACATATATATACATTCATGCAACTTCCATATTTCCATGAATTTTAACCCTTTCTACATTCTACAACATAAACAAAACCTTCATGACATATAAAAAGGGATTAAATCTTACCTTTTCTCCTTAGTTTCTTCACTTGACAAATATGCTAAATCGACGAAACAAGCGTCCTTATCTTCCGAAATAACTACACCACCTTGTAGAGGACCCTTGAATTAGTAGAAATACCACAAGAAAATAATTTTTGGAACAAGCTTTCTAAGGCCTAAATTTTCATGGGCATGGCCGAATGGCCCTCTACTTGTTGTTCTTCTTCTTTTGTTTTCTCCTCATTCTAATTTTCTTGAAGTTTCTAAATGATAAGGCTCCTTTATATAATTGTATCACATGATTTAATGACATGGGCTTCGGTCTTTTAATGCCCATGGCCGGCCACCACTTTGCTTTGGGCCTCAATTTCTCTTATATTTTATTGAGCCCAATTTATTATGGATCTTATTTTGTAATTCACGAAACTAATTTCTAAAATTCCAATTTTTTCCCTTGGCCTTCCTCCGTATTTCCGCATCAATATTTTTCATGAATATCACACATATGTTAAATAAATAAAAACATAGCCTTATTTCTTACAAGTCAAAATTATTTCAAATTTTCCGAATGCGCAAAACACGGGATATAACAGGGGCAAACCTCAGTGTTGAGTCTAGGCAAATCCCATGCGGTGGGGCAAACCTTCAGCGAGGACGCTGAGTCCATAAGAGGGGGTGTATGTGACACCCCAGCTTAGGAGGAAAAGTCCCAAATCGGCATAACACAGGAGAGGTGCTGGGTATATAAGTAAGCATGCCTTACCTCCTAGTGACGCGTTTTAAAGTCGTGCGGGCCTAGGCCCAAAGCGGACAATATCACTACTGGCTGGGCTGTTACAGTTTCCTTTTATAGACAGCACATGTAATTCATTCACCAATCAACATCATCGATTAAGGAATTTAGATTACCTGTAGGCATAGGAAACAAGTGGGGATACTTCTCCTTCATCTCTTCTTCAGCTTCCCAGGTCATTTCTTTCCGGTTATCATTCCGCCACAATACGTTAACAAAAGCCACATTTTTGGTACGTAATCTTCACTTGATGATCTGATATGGCCACAGGCTGTTTCTTGTTTTTATTTAATCTACAGTATTGCAATCTCGCTTATCATGCTATAAATATTCATCGACTTCTGGTGTTCTCTTTGCTTCGCTCCCTTCTTCTTTATGTCTTTGTCAGTATCCCTTTTTAACCTTTCATTCCAAATATTTATCCAAAAACGTATGTACATAACGGTTCTTTGCCATTCATTATCCTTCGCAGTCTAGTTGCGCTTACGACGACTTATGATCCGAATTCACATAACTTCTTAGTTCGTAACATCTTTGAGTTCTTACTACAACTTTTTCCTTTACTTCCTTCCCTCACATTTCTCGACACAAGTATACTTGTTTTTGATTTGTTTGTATTGGGGCTCGTTTCGTCCGTCATTGTTCCTTGCTGGCCCTCCGGTGTGGCATCCTTACAAACATGATCGTGCGTCATTTCACATCGACGGTTCATATAATTTCATAGCGTATATTCTCATGCTCCGTATAATTAATGGTCCATGAAGTATTTTCTAGTATCCAACAAACTCTTTTATTTCCTTCACAGACACTGCGTTCTCTTCTCCTTTCAAAATTTTCCAACCACCAATCGTAGGTATATTTTTTTATTATTTTATATTTTTTATTATAACAGTCGTTGTTGTCCGAAATATCCTTTGAATCTTATCATTTTCTCCATTATCCTTTCTGCATTTAGCTTGTAGCCATTTTCTTACTATTTTATTACTCTTACAACACGTCGCTGCGTACTTAGGTACGGTGCAAATTTGCCCGATAAGGCAGATTCAAATCATGGCATAAACATAGCATAATTCATGTTAGCACGAATGTTGAAAATGTTGTGATTCCTTGTAAGCCTAATATGGTCTCCCCCCCCCCCCCCTTTTAGGGGCTCTTCATATGCCAATAGTCCTTTTTGTGAGATCTTTTCCAACTCTGTGCATAACATATCGAAACTTCTTACCATAAGTTTCCCTTTTCATTTTCTGTCTACATTATCGTTCTAGTCAACATTCCCATACTTTTCAATCCACTCTTAATCCTTTCACCTATTTTAACTTACTTACTCGTAGTTATTCTTAACTACGCGCCCGCGTCGCAGCCATGCGTCCACATTCTCGAACGTCTCGCTACTTTTGCTCACAGCACAAAATCCTTACAGCCTATACTCTCTCTATCCTCACTCATCAACCCTTTAACTATATTTATGGTACTATGATCGAGCGGTCTTCCATGGACATTCTTTATGTTTCATTCCATTTTCTCTAGGATCAAGTCTTTCAAACTTCACACGAATTCTCGCTCCACGCCTTTAATTTCCAAACCAACGGTGTTGACCCACTATCCTTATTCATCCCCCAATACATAATCGGGTTCCTATTACTTTATTCCCAAACGTTCTCTTTCTCCTTCGACTAACCTGGTAGTACATTTTTCCTACTTCCATCCTTAACCTTTTTGGGTTCCTTCCCTCTCGAACATTTTTCTTTTCTTATTATTTGCCGTGTGGATTCTAAAGTTAGTGAAATATTACTTTAAGCTCACAAATCCATTACAATTCTAAGTCATCCTTTCAGGAAAACACTTCCATTCCCGAGGCAAATCATATTAATGCAGCTGCACATTTATTTCTTTATATGCCCTTCAAGGGTCGAAATTTTCTAACATCGCCACAAGGCTTTACCATTCTTTCTCTTACTTCACATTCCTTGTTGTAGTCACTATTTCTTTAGCCTCACTTATTGAAATTGGTTCTCGAACCTCACACATTCCTCTTGTTCTATATTACCACACTTTACCCTTTTTAGGTACCTACCTTTGAATTTTTATCCAAATAGTCTCGTACTTTGCCGGTAATTTCTCTCAGGGGCCTCACTCACTGAGGTTTCTTTCCTTTCATTTTCTTCCGACGCTTTGATCCGTTTATTTTCCAGCTACTCACTCACTTTCTTTTCCAATATCGTTGTATTAAAATTTCCAATCCTTAACCTGTAGTAAAAATAATAGCAGCTTATCTTGTAACACTCGTACCATCTATTTCTGCTATCACTCGAACTTTGGTACCTTTACTTAATTAATGACTTCTTTATCGTAGCGCCGGTTGCTGGGACTCACAGGTCCACCGACACAATCACATATGTGATATCATACGCATTCATATGTATATATATAATTACTATCAACTAATTCACAAAATACTTCAAACGCTATTCAAGCCTATCTTAACTCCAGAGCTGTGAGACACTTTCTGCCTCTTCTCCAGTCTAGCCTGTCTCGTCCTATGTGGCCTTTTATGGTCTCCAACCATCCCGTGCACTCTAGTTTCCCTTAGGCCACTCTAGCTTCTCATTTGTCTCTTATGTCGGAATATATAGAATTTCTTGCACACTTCCCAGGGGGTCACCCATCTTAAAATTTCTCCCACCTTAGCACGCTTAACCTCGAAACTTCGATGGAATCCAGTGCCTTAATGCTGGTATAATCGCGCCCGCGCCCGCGTCCTCGCATAACCTTTATCACACAATCTAGAGCAAATTGAAGTCTTACAGATTCCGAGACATTCTCATAACACGTCTTTATCCCTTACAATTACTATTTTACCCTTTTCAATCCTCAATATTCACCTCTCACTTATAAGTGTACTACTTTTCGTCCTAGATTACTAGATTCCCGATGGTAACAAATATGCCTTCGTCGCCATTACTTGTAAGTATTCGGATATCAGTCTGTTCGGATTCCCACTCACCATTCTTTTATAATAATTTATAGCAAAACTGATTGGCGACTTTCTTTGGATCCTTCAACAGACCTTGCTCTTACAAAACCTCAAGTGTTATTCATTTTAATCCTCCGGACTGCTAATCGTCTTTCTCGCAATTATTCTTTATGTCATGCCAAATCCATAGCTTCTCTAAAATATCACATCCCACTTATGGTCTGTTTACATTATTCCCTTTCCACACTTCTTCCTATTAGGCGTACTTAATTAAATGACCTGATTTTTGAGCAATTCTGGCAGAATCTTCTTTTACAGCTTTTACTATTCAGAACCCACACACAGCAAATACCAACAATGCCTCACGGGGCATACGACTATATATCACATTCTAGCCATCCAGAGCTTCCAGTTTCAGATAACAGAACAAATATATCAAAACTTCTATAACTTTCCATATCATCCATTACCTTCTCCGTCGTATGTAAGGCTTATATAAGGAATTTCATTTCCTATGACTTGGCTCTATCGCACAATCTGAGACAGAAAGAAGGTCAACAATCCCTAGATGCCCTGTAGCCTCCTGTTTATAAATGTGGCCGGCTTCACACCTATAAACAGGACTCTACTGGACACGACTTTGCAGACAACCCCTAGGACAAACCTGCTCTGATACCACTTTGTCACACCCTAATCTCAATAGGGTGTGATGGGCACTCTGACTCTTGTTACATACATAATATTTTGAACTCTTAATTAGTGAAATGACAAACATAATGAATGCTTTTGGAAACTTTCAGAAACAAGTCAAATATGTAATCACACGAAGTTTGTAACATAACATAAAATGACACATCGGCTGATAAAGCCGCTTACAAAACTGACATTCTATACCCACGACTCTGTCTGCAAAGTCTCTAACTCGGATCAGAAATCATATCATACAAACTCCGACTCGGCAACACTCCAAAGGAAGTGGAGCTCGCCAATCAAGCTGGAGCATCTTCTAACAATGTCCTTTGCTCAACTGGGTGTACCTGCGTGGCATGAAACGCAGCCCCCGAAGAACAGGGGGTCAGTACGGAATATGTACTGAGTATGTAAAGCATGGAATACAGAAAACAGAACCATAATCGAAAGAAACGGTACAAAAGTAAGTACACTTTCAGAATACCAAAATACTTATTTTTCAGAATGCAAATCGTATATACCGATGCCATATGTCAGAAGAAGTACAGAAAGTAAGTAGGTCATCCAGAGTGCCAAAATGTGTATTTTCCAAACACCGACAGCGCGTGCCAACATCGTATGTCATCACACACACATACACACATAACAGATTCATATGTAACATAATAGTGCCGAGGAACGTACGGCCCGATCCATACATATAACATATTAGTGCCGAGGAACGTTCGGCCCGATCCACGAATGTATTTGTTGCGGAACGTGCAGCCCGATCCATATACACATATTATATTGTTGTGGCACGCGCAGAAGGTTAGTACAGACAATAAGCACGATATGCAGAATAATAAAAGCAACTTACTGGAAACACGAATTATGCATGCCAGGAATGGTATCCGGCCCCTTACGGGACCTGGGGAACATGGCGCCACCCTGCCTTTGGCGCCACACACATCATACTCCAGAAGATTTGCTCCGTAATCTCCGTCACACATCATAAGATCAGAATATACATATACACATATTTGGTTCGGCGAACCATGAACACATCATAACACCGTTAGCACATCATACTCCTCCTATCGCACGATCTAGCACATGCACGACAGAATAAGAAACTGTATGTCAAGACATCCTGAAGGCTAGAGTTTCCCAATCCCTTACCACAGAACCTTTACGAACATTTCAGAAGTATAAATGTCGGTATCTTTCGGCATTCAAATCAGCCTCATCAAAACACGGGAACGTTCTAGCAGGATCACGAACATTTGCACATCACGCATCCCCAGCTTATGGAAACCAAATCCTGCTCTAAGAAGATACATATACATCTTTGTTTCATCATGCCCCTTACATACCTGCTCCAATAGGTCCAAAGATTCAAGGAGGACGACACCTTAACTTTCAAGGGCCGAAACAGCTGTCCCCGAGAATTCAACTGACAAATCCTAACTCGGACATAATTGTTTGAAGCTCTTCCACATTCAAGGACAATGACCCAATCAACATAACATAAAATGACTACATCGGCTGATAAACCGCTTACAAAACTGACATTCTATACCCACGACTCTGTCTGCAAAGTCTCTAACTCGGATCAGAAATCATAATGTACAAACTCCGACTCGGCAACACTCCAAAGGAAATGGAGCTCGGCAATCCAGCTGGAGCATCTTCTAACAATGTCATTTGCTCAACTGGGTGTACCTGCGTGGCATGAAACGCAGCCCCCGAAGAACAGGGGGTCAGTACTGAATATGTACTGAGTATGTAAAGCATGGAATACAGAAAACAGAACCATAATCGAAAGAAACGGTACAAAAGTAAGTACACTTTCAGAATACCAAAATACTTATTTTTCAGAATGCAAATCGTATATACCGATGCCATATGTCAGAAGAAGTACAGAAAGTAAGTAGGTCATCCAGAGTGACACGACCCATCTCCGTGGGCCGCGTCTGGTGCCCTATTTGGACACCCTAAACGGACTTACATACTAACTCGTCTTATTTTAATTTAACTCATATTCCATGTTAATCATTTTAAACAGACTTGAAATCAAATATTATCTTAAGCGGTCGCGCGTGCAAAGATATCATATCAAGCCAAAAGGGGCGGTGGAATACTCATCGCCGAATATATGCAAATATACAGACATTTGGGCCACCATGGCCACCATAACAGACAGGACCGCATTAAGACGCAAATCATAAACAAAGCGAACACACATAGGACCCACGACCCACATATATGACTACAGGCCTCTACAAACCAAAACGGAAACATATGACGGGACAGGGCCCCGCCGTACCCCAAATAGTCGAATATACAGAAACATATACATGACAGAAGATATATACCAAAAGGTGGGCTCCGAATCAAAGGAGCACTCTGTAGTAGCAGAATATGTGTCCTACTCTGGCGGATCATGAACCCCTGTACCTGCGGGCATGAAACGCAGCCCCCGAAGAAAGGGGTCAGTACGAAAGATGTACTGAGAATGTAAAGCATAGAGTACAGAAATCCAAAGCATAACTGACATAAAAGGGTACAGGAAGTAAATACCGAACCAGTACATCAAAGTCCGTGCTGAAAATATATGTATATATAATGCAAATAAAAATCATGCATAAGGCTCAGGAACGTGGTCACCACTCCGACGCTGGTGCCACAACACAGCATACTCCAGAAGGTTTCAAATCTCCGTACAACCCCGAACATAACATATCATCGCAATGTATCGTATCATCAAAACATATCATAAGCCATATCACAGCATAACTCCATAAACGGTACCCGGCCCTATGGCGAGGTCTCGGGAATCGTAACACATCATACTGCCGAATAGGTCATAATACGCACGATCACAAAACCGGCCCGGGAACCGGCGAACGATATCATAGTAGTAGGCACGAGCAGAGTAGTGCGGAAACCATACGCATATACACAATTAAATTCCAAGACTCGACAAATAAATACATATACATATATATTGAGATCAAAAAGCTCAAAGCAAGTATCGAGTCTGTCGGAATTAGTATATAAAAGGTGTGAGCCTTTAGATTTATAAAACTTTCGAAAAATACCTCATAGGCCATTTCGTGAAAATTTAGTATCATTCACATTAAGGAGCTTTCAAATAACTTATGGAGCAAATCAAACGGAGTCTTAAATTCATAGGCAAAAGTCCCCTTTTTATATCATACAAAAATAGATCAAGTAAGACAAACGAAGGAAGTCTCGGGACTAGTGGGCCCACCTCGGGTCAAGTCGAGGTGGCGTACGTAATTTACAAACATTAGGCCTTATGGAGTCATCCATGAAAGCTTAGGGGTGATTCGGTCATGTTTATGAAAGTTACGAATGTTTGAACATTCTTTCCAACAAAATGTCAAAGTTCTAATTCAATTATACTGAATGGAATAGTGCTAGAAGTAAACTCGGATTTCTATGAACAGAATATTCCCCGAGGCTCAAATCCGAACCAAGTATACCTAGGACATGCCAAAAGAAGAAAAGGTGGGGCTTTACATACCTTACTTGCGTCTTACGCTCGCCCAAGCTCAACTCCCGTTCCCTCCAAAATCTACAATTGGTCATAGTTGCCAAATATGAGTTTCAAGCTTTTAAGAATTAAATCTTAAATTCATATTTGTCTACCGAAATTTCGGCAGCATTTCCCCTATAAATTCAACATCCCCGAGAGTTAACTCGGCTATAATATCAACAACAACACCCACCACAATACCAATAACATCAACAACCACAACAAAACACACTCTAACATAAGTATTCTTCCTTTCTACATGATGCAACATCTTTCATTCCAACTTCACATTTTCAAACTAATATCAACGTTTCCATATTAATTTACTAATTTAAGATCATTCAAACATAGGCCAAGAACTTTCCAAGCAATCTATACAATATTCAACAATCCAATCAATTTCCATATTCCACCCGAATTCCTACATACTCAACAAACTACCACGACGCATTTTCTACTTTCAAATTCATAGTCAACAAGAACAATCCACACTTTAACACTTCATTCCCATAATATCATAAAATCATACTAAAATGACATAATCTTCTACAATCAATTTCCATGCCAACTTAAACCATTTAACCTTCATTTACATTATAAGGATCACAACTAACATATTAAACAAAATTAATTCACTTCCATTTTGTCTCCCACACTACACGCCCCCCCCCCCCCCCCTACTCCATTTTACAACTTCAACCAAATCATCAAACTTCCATGTCCAATATGGAACTTACAACAACCCTAACTAGAATACTACATAAAATTCAACTCATATTGCCTATACAACAATACATATACACGGCTACATACACACATACACACCCACTATACATTCCATATTTCCACAAGTTCTACCCGTTTCTACATACTTCAACATAAACAAGCCTTCATAACATAATTAAAAGGGATTAATTCTTACCTTTTCCTCCTAACTTCTTCACTTGATCAAAGTGTTAAACCGATGAAACGAGCGGTCTATCTTCCGAAATAACTACACCACGTTGTAGAGGGTCCTTGAATTAGTGGAAATATCACAAGAAAATAATTTTAGAAGCAAGATTTCAAGGGGGAAAATTTTGGTGAGCTTGACCGAATGGCCTTCAACTTTGGTTCTTCTTTGTTTTGTTTTTCTCCTTCTTGGTTTCTTGAAACTTCTTATGGATAAGTTGAAGAATATATGGTCCCTTTTTTCTAATTTAGCACATGGAAATTAATTAATTTTTGGTGGGCTTGGGCCATGTATGGCCGGCGACCCCCTCACTTTGGGCCTCATTTTTCTCTTATCATTTTTTGAGCCCAATTAATATGGAGCTTGTTTTGTAATTCCCGAAACAAATTTCCAAAATTCCAATTTTGCCCCTAGCCTTCCTCAATACTTCCACATTAATATTCTTTCATGAACAACTCATATGTTAAATAACATCAATTATGACCTTATTTCTTACAAGTCAAAATTGTTTCAAATTTTCCGAATGCGCAAAACACGGGATATAGCATTCTCTCCCCCCCCCCCCCCCCCCCTTTAAAACATTCGTCCTCGAATGTTAAATTATCCCTATAGGGTTTGACGAACATTTCGGGGGAGTTTCTTCTTATGAGTAGCACACATAAATCACTTACCAATTAACATACCAAATTTAGAAATTTAGATTACCTGTAGATGTAGAGAACAAGTGAGGATACTTTTTCTTCATTTCGTCCTCTGCTTCCCAGGTCATTTCTTCCTTATTATTGTTTCGCCATAAGACCTTAACAGAGGGTATGTCTTTGGTACGCAGCCTCCTCACCTGACGATCCAGAACAGCTACAGGTTGCTCTTCATAAGATAATTCCTCCGTCACCTGAATATCCTCTACTGGAAATATTCTGGAAGGATCGCCCACACATTTACGGAGCATAGATACATGAAATACCGTGTGCACTGCCTCCAGGTTGGATGGTAAGTCTAGCTCATAGGCGACCTCGCCTATCTTCCGGATAATTTGATACGGCCCGATATACCGCGGACTAAGCTTACCCTTTTTACCGAATCTCATCACGCCCTTCATAGGCGACACTTTCAGAAATACCCAGTCGCCAATCTGGAACTCCAACGGTCGACGTCGTTTATCTGCATATGACTTCTGTCGACTCTGGGCAGCCAATAATCGTTCCCGAATAAGTTTCACCTTATCAACTGCTTGCTGAATCACATCCGGCCCAATTAATTTAGTTTCGCCCACGTCGAACCAACCAATCGGAGACCTGCATTTTCTACCATATAGGGCTTCGTACGGTGCCATCTGGATGCTGGAATGATAACTATTATTATAAGCAAATTTAATAAGTGGCAAATGGTCATCCCAGCTACCTCTGAAATCAATAACACAGGCCCGCAACATATCTTCCAGTTTCTGAATAGTGCGTTCGGCCTGTCCGTCGGACTGAGGGTGAAATGCTGTGCTAAGACTCACCTGAGTCCCCAATCCTTCCTGGAATGATCTCCAGAAGTTTGCTATAAACTGGGCACCTCTGTCAGTGATAATAGATACCCCGTGAAGTCTTACTATCTCTTTAAGATACAATCTGGCATAATCCTCAGCCGAATAAGTAGTCCTGACCGGAAGAAAATGGGCTGATATCGTCAATCTGTCAACAATAACCCAAATGGAATCATACCTGCGTGGAGTGCGCAGCCCTACAACGAAATCCATATTAATCATTTCCCATTTCCAAGCTGGAATTTCCATTTCCTGTAGTAGTCCGCCGGGCTTTTGGTGCTCGATCTTGACTTGCTGACAATTTGGGAATGCCAACGAACTCTGCAATGTCTCTCTTCATACCGTCCCACCATTATAAACATTTAAGATCATGGTACATTTTAGTGGAACTAGGATGAATAGAATACCGAGCATTATGCGCTTCGCCCATGATTTGTCGTCGTTACCCTGCAACGTCCGGTACACATAATCTGCCTCCATATAATAATACCCATTCAGGCGAAATTTCGAATGGAGTCTTTTCTTTATTGAGGGACACATTCCTGTACTGTGCCAACACAAGATCTTCGAACTGACGCTGCTTTACCTCTTCTATAATGGATGATTCAGCAACCTCTCGAACAGAAACCCCAGCATCTCTAGAATCTGCCAAACGGACTCCAAGGCTAGCTAACTGACGAATCTCACGAACTAATTCTTTCTTATCAGGCTGCACATCAGTCAAACTACCCAGGGTGATACAAAATATCAACGTCATAATCTTTCAATAATTCAAGCCATCTTCTCTGCCGCAAATTCAGCTCCTTCTATTTAAAAATATACTGGAGGCTCTTATGGTCCGTATAAATATCAACGTGGACCCCATATAAATAATACCGCCATATCTTCAAAGCATTGAATTACCGCGGCCAATTCCAGATCATGAGTGGGATAATTTCTTTCATGCGGTCTGAGTTGCCGAGAAGCATAGGCTATGACTCGACCGTGCTTGCATTAACACACAACCTATCCCAATACCAGAGGCATCACAATAAACAACGTACCCATCTGACCCTTCTGGAAGAGCCAAAACTGGAGCTGTAATTAATTTTTCCTTCAACATCTGAAAGCTGCGCTCACAGGCATCAGTCCACTGAAATTTTGCTGACTTCTGAGTTAACTTTGTTAATGGTGCCGCAATAGAAGCAAAATTCTCCACGAACCTTCTGTAATAACTGGCCAACCCCAGAAAACTGTGTACCTCTGTCGGTGTAGTAGGCCTGGGCCAATTCTGTACTGCTTCAATCTTCTGTGTATCGATCCGAATACCATCTGCTCCGACGATATGTCCCAAGAATGCCACAAAGGTTAACCAGAATTCACATTTGGAAAATTTAGCATATAATTTTTGTTGCCGGAGTGTGCCAAGTACTGTTCTCAGATGATCTGAATGCTCCTCTGCTGATCGTGAATAAACCAAAATATCATCAATAAATACAATCACGAACATATCAAGGAACGGCCAGAATACCCGATTCATCAAATCCATGAATACCGCTGGAGCATTAGTCAGCCCAAAAGACATCACTCTGAATTCATAAAGCCCGTACCGGGTCTTGAAAGCAGTCTTCGGAATATCTGCCTCTCGTACCCGTACCTGATGGTAGCCCGAACGCAAATCTATCTTCGAAAAATATTTAGCACCCTGCAACTGATCAAATAAATCATCAATCCGGGGGAGGGGATATTTATTCTTTATAGTCACCTTATTCAGCTGTCATCAATACACATTCGCAGTGACCCGTCTTTCTTTCTTACAAATAATACCGGCGCTCCCCAGGGCGATGTACTGGGTCTGATGAAGCCTTTGTCTAATAGATCTTTCAACTGCTCCTTCAATTCCTTCAATTCTGCAGGTGCCATTCTGTAAGGAGGAATGGATATGGGCTGCGTGTCTGGCAACAAATCTATCGTGAAGTCTATCTCCCGTTCAGGGGGGAGACCTGGAAGCTCATCTGGGAATACATCTGGGAATTCATTAACAACTGGAACTAACTGAAGAGTAGGTGTCTCTGCTTTAGTATCGTGCACACGGACCAAATGATAGATATAGCCTTTCTGAATCATCTTCTTAGCCTTGAGGTATGAAATAAACTTACCCCTCGGCGATGGTGTACTCCCTGACCACTCTATAACTGGTTCCCCTGGAAACTAGAAACGAACTACCTTTTTCTGGCAGTCAACATTAGCATAACAGGAAGCTAACCAGTCCATACCCATAATGACATCAAATTCCAGCATATCTAATTCTACCAAATCAGCTTTAGTGCAACGATCACATATAATCACAGAACAATCTCTATATACCTGCCTCGCTATAATAAAGTCCCCAACCGGTGTAGCCACTTCGAATGGTTCTTTAGGTTCGGGTGTTATTCCGATTTTACCAGCAACGAGCGGGGAGATATATGATAAAGTAGAACCAGGATCAATCAATGCATATACAGATCGGGAGAAAACTAGTAATGTACCTGTAACGACATTTGGCGACGCCTCCTGGTCCTGGCGGCTAGCCAATGCATATATGCGGTTCGAAGGACCGCTAGAATCTGAAACACCGCCACGGCCTCGACCGCGGCCCGCCGGTGCCGGCATACCTCGCCCCGCAGGGCGCATAACTGGAGGAGTAGAGGATGAACCAGCGGCTGATCCCGTCGGCTGAACTGTACCACCAGATCCACTGGCCAACGGACAATCTCGCATGACATGACCCTGACGACCGCAAGAAAAACAGGCTCCTGTAGCTCGGTAGCACTCCCCTGGATGCGATCTCCCACAATAAGAACAACGGGACCTGGGTGGTCTGGACTGGCTGGAACCTCTGGTCATCTGCGAACCTGGTGATCTGGAACTCTGGCCGGCTCCAGACGGTCCTGCACCATCAAATCGTCTACCGGTGGACTGTGTACCCCAGCCTGACGGAGGAGGATATCTGCCTGACTGCTGCGATTGAGGCTGTCCGCCTCGAGAATCTCCAGAATATCCTGCTGATCTGGCCCTCTTAAACTGTCTCCTGTCTCGATCCCTACCAGGCTGATCTCCCCTATGCCGGTCCTCCATGCCCTAAGCGTAAGCTTGTAACCGGGCGATGTCCATATCGGTCTGTGATGCCATCGCCATACAGCTGTCAACCAAGTAACGGTCCAGCCCTATCACGTACCGGTGCATCCGGTCAGCCATATCAGCCACTATAGCAGGTGCATATTGAGCCAGAGAATCAAACTCCAAATTATACTCACGAACACTCTGACCTCTCTGCCGCAACTGCAAAAATCTATCAACCCTCGCCCTCCGCAACTCCGGGGGCAAAATGTGGCGGAGAAAAGCGGTCACAAACTCGTCCCATGTAGCTGGGGGAGCACCCTCACCTCTGGACAGCTCCCAGGACTCATACCAATTAGCCGCGACATCTCGTAATCTGTGGGAAGCTAACTCAACGGACTCGGTCTCAGAAGCCCTGACCAGTCCCAATGAGCGCCGCATCTGCCGAATGAAGTCCTAGGGATCCTCCTCGGGCTTAGACCCGAAAAACTCTAGGGGGCTACATGTCAAAAAATCACGGACCCTCAGCCTATCATGCCTGTCATCATCATCACCTCTCAGCCCGCGTCTGCGAGCCTTTCCTGTCACCAAAGTCGTCAGTAACTGTACGGCCTCCCTCAACGTCCTATCCTCCGCCCCTGACTGAGGAGCTGGAGGCTCGGGCGCTGGAGCCTCTGGAGCTAATGATGGACCTGCTCCAGGCTCCGCCGGTGGTGGTGTAGCAGACCCCTCTGATTGGGGCACAACGTCGGGCAAATCCTGAGCACGAGCCCGGGTAACTCTCTGCGCCTGACTAGTCTCTCCTACCACCGCCTTGCCCTTCTGGGCAGCCGTCGCCTTCTTCGGAGGCATCACTGAAAAACACAACAACTGATCAAAAAAAGTCATCCTAATAGCACAGCTCTATCGCACGATCTAAGATTCAAAGAAAGGTAACACCCTAAATGTCCTGTAGCCTCCTGTTTATAGATGTGGTGCACAACACACCGATAAACAAGACTCTACGAGACACGGCCTGTAGACATTCCGAGGACAAACCGCTCTGATACTAGTTTTGTCACGACCCAGCTCCGTGGGCCGCGACTGGTGCCCTATTTGGACACCCCAAACAGACTTACATACTAACTCGTCATATTCTAATTTAACTCAGATTCCATATTAATCATTTTAAACAGACTTGAAATCAAATATTATCTTAAGCGGTCGCGCGTGCAAAGATATCATATCAAGCCAAAAGGGGCAGCGGAATACAAATCGTCGAATATATGCACATATACAGACATTTGGGCCACCATGGCCGCCATAACAGACAGGACCGCATTAAGACGCAAATCATAAACAAAGCGAACACACATAGGACCCACGACCCACATATATGACTACAGGACTCTACAAACCAAAACGGAAACATATGACGGGACAGGGCCCCACCGTACCCCAAATAGTCGAATATAGAGAAACATATACATGACAGAAGATATATACCAAAAGGTGGGCTCCGAATCAAAGGAGCACTCTGTAGTAGCAGAATATGTGTCCTACTCTGGCGGATTACAAACCCCTGTACCTGCGGGCATGAAACGCAGCCCCCGAAGAAAGGGGGTCAGTACGAAAGATGTACTGAGTATGTAAAGCATAGAGTACAGAAATCCAAACCATAACTGACATAAAAGGGTATAGGAAGTAAATACCGAACCAGAACATCAAAGTCCGTGCTGAAAATATATGTATATATAATGCAAATAAAAATCATGCATAAGGCTCAGGAACGTGGTCACCACTCCGACGCTGGTGCCATAACACAGCATACTCCAGAAGGTTTCAAATCTCCATACAACCCCGAACATAACATATCATCGCAACGTATCGTATCATCAAAACATATCATAAGCCATATCACAGCATAACTCCATAAACGGTACCCGGCCCTATGGCAAGGTCTCGGGAATCGTAACACATCATACTGCCGAATAGGTCATAATACGCACGATCACAAAACCGGCCCGGGAACCGGCGAACGATATCATAGTAGTAGGCACGAGCAGAGTAGTGCGGAAACCATACGCATATACACAATTAAATTCCAAGACTCGACAAATAAATACATATACATATATATTGAGATCAAAAAGCTCAAAGCAAGTATCGAGTCTGTCGGAATTAGTATATAAAAGGTGTGAGCCTTTAGATTTATAAAACTTTCGAAAAATACCTCATAGGCCATTTCGTGAAAATTTAGTATCATTCACATTAAGGAGCTTTCAAATAACTTATGGAGCAAATCAAACGGAGTCTTAAATTCATAGGCAAAAGTCCCCTTTTTATATCATACAAAAATAGATCAAGTAAGACAAACGAAGGAAGTCTCGGGACTAGTGGGCCCACCTCGGGTCAAGTCGAGGTGGCGTACGTAATTTACAAACATTAGGCCTTATGGAGTCATCCATGAAAGCTTAGGGGTGATTCGGTCATGTTTATGAAAGTTACGAATGTTTGAACATTCTTTCCAACAAAATGTCAAAGTTCTAATTCAATTATACTGAATGGAATAGTGCTAGAAGTAAACTCGGATTTCTATGAACAGAATATTCCCCGAGGCTCAAATCCGAACCAAGTATACCTAGGACATGCCAAAAGAAGAAAAGGTGGGGCTTTACATACCTTACTTGCGTCTTACGCTCGCCCAAGCTCAACTCCCGTTCCCTCCAAAATCTACAATTGGTCATAGTTGCCAAATATGAGTTTCAAGCTTTTAAGAATTAAATCTTAAATTCATATTTGTCTACCGAAATTTCGGCAGCATTTCCCCTATAAATTCAACATCCCCGAGAGTTAACTCGGCTATAATATCAACAACAACACCCACCACAATACCAATAACATCAACAACCACAACAAAACACACTCTAACATAAGTATTCTTCCTTTCTACATGATGCAACATCTTTCATTCCAACTTCACATTTTCAAACTAATATCAACGTTTCCATATTAATTTACTAATTTAAGATCATTCAAACATAGGCCAAGAACTTTCCAAGCAATCTATACAATATTCAACAATCAAATCAATTTCCATATTCCACCCGAATTCCTACATATCAAAACTACCACGACGCATTTTCTACTTTCAAATTCATAGTCAACAAGAACAATCCACACTTTAACACTTCATTCCCATAATATCATAAAATCATACTAAAATGACATAATCTTCTACAATCAATTTCCATGCCAACTTAAACCATTTAACCTTCATTTACATTATAAGGATCACAACTAACATATTAAACAAAATTAATTCACTTCCATTTTGTCTCCCACACTACACGCCCCCCGCCCCCTACTCCATTTTACAACTTCAACCAAATCATCAAACTTCCATGTCCAATATGGAACTTACAACAACCCTAACTAGAATACTACATAAAATTCAACTCATATTGCCTATACAACAATACATATACACGGCTACATACACACATACACACCCACTATACAAACTTCCATATTTCCATAAGTTCTACCCATTTCTACATACTACAACATAAACAAGCCTTCATAACATAATTAAAAGGGATTAATTCTTACCTTTTCCTCCTAACTTTTTCACTTGACCAAAGTGTTAAACCGACGAAACGAGCGGTCTATCTTCCGAAATAACTACACCACGTTGTAGAGGGTCCTTGAATTAGTGGAAATATCACAAGAAAATAATTTTAGAAGCAAGATTTCAAGTGGGCAAAATTTGGTGAGCTTGGCCGAATGGCCTTCAACTTTGGTTCTTCTTTGTTTTGTTTTTCTCCTTCTTTGTTTCTTGAAACTTCTTATGGATAAGTTGAAGAATATATGGTCCCTTTTTTCTAATTTAGCACACGAAAATTAATTAATTTTTGGTGGGCTTGGGCCATGTATGGCCGACCACCCCCTCACTTTGGGCCTCATTTTTCTCTTATCATTTTTTGAGCCCAATTAATTATGGAGCTGCTTTTGTAATTCCCGAAACAAATTTCCAAAATTCTAATTTTGCCCTTAGCCTTCCTCAATACTTCCACATTAATATTCTTTCATGAACAACTCATATTTTAAATAAAATCAATTATGACCATATTTCTTACAAGTCAAAATTGTTTCAAATTTTCCGAATGCGCAAAACACGGGACATAACACAGAGTGCCAAAATGTGTATTTTCCAAACACCGACTGCGCGTGCCAACATCGTATGTCATCACACACATACACACATAACGGATTCATATGTAACATAATAGTGCCGAGGAACGTACGACCTGATCCATACATATAACATATTAGTGCCGATGAATGTTCGGCCCGATCCACGAATGTATTTGCTGCGGACCGTGCAGCCCGATCCATATACACATATTATATTGTTGTGGCACGCGCAGAAGGTTAGTACAGACAATAAGCACGATATGCAGAATAATAAAAACAACTTACTGGAAACACGAATTATGCATGCCAGGAACGGTATCCGGCCCCTTACGGGACCTGGGGAACGTGGCGCCACACACATCATACTCCAGAAGATTTGCTCCGTAATCTCCGTCACACATCATAATATCACATCATAAGATCAGAATATACATATACACATATTTGGTTCGGCGAACCATGAACACATCATAACACCGTTAGCACATCATACTCCGGAATCCATATATGGTACCTGACCCTCAAGCAAGGGACCCGGCGAACCATGCGCACGAAATATACCGGCCCGGGACCCGGCGAAAATGGTAATAGCACATACACGAGCAGAATAGTGTGAAACTGTATGCATATAATCAAGACTCGATAGGTAAATATACTTGCCGACACCTGAAGGCTCAGAAACAAGTTTCAAACCAATCGGAGTTAATATATGAAAGTTACGGATGTTGTTACCACGGAACCTTTACGAACATTTCAGAAGTCATTTTTTTTGGAAAAATCGAAGCAACAATCGTATCAAGTATCTTTCGGATATCGCATGGATCAAATCAAATATAGCTTTTGGAATCACATATCGAAACTTCTTACCATAAGTTTCCCTTTTCATTTTCTGTCTACATTATCATTCTAGTCAACATACCCATACTTTTCCATCCACTCTTAATCCTTTCACCTTTTTTAACTTACTTACTCGTAGTTCTTCTTAACTACGCGCCCGCGTCGCAGCCATGCGTCCACATTCTCGAACGTCTCGCTACTTTTGCTCACAGCACAAAATCCTTACGGCCTATACTCTCTCTATCCTCACTCATCAACCCTTTAACTATATTTATGGTACTATGACCGAGCGGTCTTCCATGGACATTCTTTTTGTTTCATTCCATTTTCTCTAGGATCAAGTCTTTCAAACTTCACATGAATTCTCGCTCCACGCCTTTAATTTCCAAACCAACGGTGTTGACCCACTATCCTTATTCTTCCCCCTATATGTAATCGGGTTCCTATTACTTTATTCCCAAACGTTCTCTTTCTCCTTCAACTAACCTGTTAGTACATTTTTCCTACTTCCATCCTTAACCTTTTTGGGTTCCTTCCCTCTCGAACATTTTTCTTTTCTTATTATTTGCCGTGTGGATTCTAAAGTTAGTGAAATATTACTTTAAGCTCACAAATCCGTTACAATTCTAAGTCATCCTTTCAGGAAAACACTTCCATTCCCGAGGCAAATCTTATTAATGCAGCTGCACATTTATTTCCTTATATGCCCTTCAAGGGTCAAAATTTTCTAACATCGCCACAAGGCTTTACCATTCTTTCTCTTACTTCACATTCCTTGTTGTAGTCACTATTTCTTTAGCCTCACTTATTGAAATTGGTTCTCGAACCTCACACATTCCTCTTGTTCTATATTACCACACTTTACCCTTTTTAGGTACCTACCTTTGAATTTTTATCCAAATAGTCTCGTACTTTGCCGGTAATTTCTCTCAGGGGCCTCACTCACTGAGGTTTCTTGCCTTTCATTTTCTTCCGACACTTTGATCCATTTATTTTCCAGCTACTCACTCACTTTCTTTTCCAATATCGTTGTATTAAAATTTCCATTCTTAACCTGTAGTAAAAATAATAGCAGATTATCTTGTAACACTCGTACCATCTATTTCTGCTATCACTCGAACTTTGGTACCTTTACTTAATTAATGCCTTCTTTATCGTAGCGCCGGTTGCTGGGACTCACAGGTCCACCGACACAATCACATGTGTGATATCATACGCATTCATATGTATATATAATTACTATCAACAAATTCACAAAATACTTCCAAACGCTATTCAAGCCTATCTTAACTCCAGAGCTGTGAGACACTTTCTGCCTCTTCTCCAGTCTACCCTGTCTCGTCCTATGTGGCCTTTTATGGTTTCCAACCATCCCGTACACTCTAGTTTTCCATAGGCCACTCTAGCTTCTCATTTGTCTCTTATGTCGGAATATATAGAATTTCTTGCACACTTCCCACGGGGTCACCCATCTTAAAATTTCTCCCACCTTAGCACGCTTAACCTCGAAACTTCGATGGAATCCAGTGCCTTAATGCTGGTATAATCGCGCCCGCGTCCTCGCATAACTTTTATCACACAATCTAGAGCAAATTGAAGTCTTACAGATTCCGAGACATTCTCATAACACGTCTTTATCCCTTACAATTACTATTTTACCCTTTTCAATCCTCAATATTCACCTTTCACTTATAGGTGTACTACTTTTCGTCCTAGATTCCTAGATTCCCGATGGTAACAAATATGCCTTCGTCGCCATTACTTGTAAGTATTCGGATATCAGTCTGTTCGGATTCCCACTCACCATTTTTGTATAATAATTTATAGCAAAACTGATTGGCAACTTTCTTTGGATCCTTCAACAGACCTTGCTCTTACAAAACCTCAAGTGTTATTCCTTTTAATCCTCTGGACTGCTAATCGTCTTTCTCGCAATTATTCTTCATGTCATGCCAAATCCATAGCTTCTCTAAAATATCACATCCCACTTATGGTCTGTTTACATTATTCCCTTTCCACACTTCTTCCTATTAGGCGTACTTAATTAAATGACCTGATTTTTGAGCAATTCTGGCAGAATCTTCTTTTACAGCTTTTACTATTCAGAACCCACACACAGCAAATACCAACAATGCCTCATGGGGCATACAGCTATATATCACATTCTAGCCATCCAAAGCTTCCAGTTTCAGATAACAGAACAAATATATCAAAACTTCTATAACTTTCCATATCATCCTTTGCCTTCTCCGTCATATGTAAGGCTTATATATAAGGAATTTCATTTCCTATGACTTGGCTCTATCGCACGATCTGAGACAGAAAGAAGGTCAACAATCCGTAGATGCCCTGTAGCCTCCTGTTTATAAATGTGGCCGGCTTCATACCTATAAACAGGACTCTACTGGACACGACTTTGCAGACAACCCCTAGGACAAACCTGCTCTGATACCACTTTGTCACACCCTAATCTCAATAGGGTGTGATGGGCACCCGACCCTTACTTAGGGCCGAGCGAACCCTTTGACTCTTGTTACATACATAATATTTTGAACTCTTAATTAGTGAAATGACAAACATAACGAATGCTTTTGGAAACTTTCAGAAACAAGTCAAATCTGTAATCACACGAAGTTTGTAACATAACATAAAATGACACATCGGCTAATAAAGCCGCTTACCAAACTGATATTCTATACCCACGACTTTGTCTGCAAAGTCCCTAACTCGGATCAGAAATCATATCATACAAACTCCGACTCGGCAACACTCCAAAGGAAATGGAGCTCGGCAATCCAACTGGAGCATCTTCTAACAATGTCATTTGCTCAACTGGGTGTACCTGCGTGGCATGAAACGCAGCCCCCGAAGAACAGGGGGTCAGTACGGAATATGTACTGAGTATGTAAAGCATGGAATACAAAAAACATAACCATAATCGAAAGAAACGGTACAAAAGTAAGTACACTTTCAGAATACCAAAATACTTATTTTTCAGAATGCAAATCCTATATACCGATGCCATATGTCAGAAGAAGTATAGAAAGTAAGTAGGTCATCCAGAGTGCCAAAATGTGTATTTTCCAAACACCGACTGCGCGTGCCAACATCGTATGTCATCACACACATACACACATAACGGATTCATATGTAACATAATAGTGCCGAGGAACGTACGGCCCGATCCATACATATAACATATTAGTGCCGAGGAACGTTCGGCCCGATCCACGAATGTATTTGCTGCGGAACGTGCAGCCCGATCCATATAAACATATTATATTGTTGTGGCACGCGCAGAAGGTTAGTACACACCATAAGCACGATATGCAGAATAATAAAAACAACTTACTGGAAACACGAATTATGCATGCCAGGAACGGTATCCGGCCCCTTACGGGACCTGGGGAACGTGGCGCCACCCTGCCTTTGGCGCCACACACATCATACTCCAGAAGATTTGCTCCGTAATCTCCGTCACACATCATAATATCACATCATAAGATCAGAATATACATATACACATATTTGGTTCGGCGAACCATGAACACATCATAACACCGTTAGCACATCATACTCCGGAATCCATATATGGTACCTGGCCCTCAAGCAAGGGACCCGGCGAACCATGCGCACGAAATATACCGGCCCGGGACCCGGCGAAAGAGGTAATAGCACATGCACGAGCAAAATAGTGAGAAACTGTATGCATATAATCAAGACTCGATAGGTAAATATACTTGCCGACACCTGAAGGCTCAGAAACAAGTTTCAAACCAATCGGAGTTAATATATGAAAGTTACGGATGTTGTTACCACAGAACCTTTACGAACATTTCAGAAGTCATTTTTTTGGAAAAATCGAAGCAACAATCGTATCAAGTATCTTTCGGATATCGCATGGATCAAATCAAATATAGCTTTTGGAATCACATATATATATATATATATATATGTCAAAATGTATCAAAGACTTAACGGAATAATCGAACATTCTAGCAATTGGAGATCAAAACCTTAGTCATATCAATTATCTTTCGAATGCCATTTGGACACATATCAAACTGAACTTCGGACATCATGAAAACTCATCAACCATATGGAACAACTTATGGAAACCAAAGACGTTAGCCATCCTAGTGGCTCTAAGAATGGGAATCTCTTTAAAATCATACATATACATCATATATTTGTTTCATAAAGATCATGCCAAAGAAGGAAAGGGTGAGCCTTACATACCTGCTCCACGTCCTATTAGCTACATTTATTCGTCCAAGCTCGTTAGTCTACATTCAAGGAGATTTAAATAATCATCAGACATATTGTTACACACTTATCTTAATCTTTCAAGTAAACTTGTTTATAATCTGCCGAAATTTCGGCAGCATTTCCCCTGTAAATACACCATCCCCGGGAATTCAACTCGACAACAAATCCGAGAATTTAAGTCGGCCAAATAATTAACAACATTACCAACAATCATACTAACAACTTCAACAATCAATCCCAAAACATATTCTAACATCAATAACTCTTGTTACACAATTCACGACATTTCATTTATATTCAATTTAACCACATATATTCAAGCTAGCACTAATGATTCCACATTCAAGTATTAATCCGAAATCTTTCTAACATGATTCAAGAATACTTCTAACAATTCACAAAATATTCCAACAACCCAATCAACATATTACTTCACCCGCAACCTTTCAAATTCAACAAAAACAATGACAACTCATTTCTTTCCTTCAATTCATGAACTATACCAATGATTCACACACTAACAACATTATTTCCATAAATACAAGAAATGATATTATAGTCACATTAGCTTCCAAAACACTCTCCAACACTTACAACTTCAACTAGAATCACCCAACTTTCATCATCAACATAGAATCCACAACAACAACAACCAAAACACTAGATAAAATAATTGAGTCATCATTCCTACACACCCACACATATACACGGCCACCATACATACACACACACCACACGGCCACACCATAAACACACTATTTCCATGATTTTCATTCATTTCTACATACTACAACATACATAAACCTTCCATAACATATAAAAGAATAGAAATTCTTACCTTTTTCCTCAATTTCCCACTTGACTAGAATTTTGAACTTGCCACAAAAAAGTAGTTTTCTTGCTCTAATAATTATACCACGTTGAAGAGAACCTTTGAATTAGCGGGAATACTAGAAGAATATATTTTTTTGATCAATTTTCCATGGGGCTAAATTTTGGAGCTATGGCCAAATGGCCTTTACTTGTTTTGCTCTTCCACAAGTTTCTTGAAAGGTCTAATTGTTGAGATTGAAAAAGATGACTAAATGGTCATATTTTATGGATATAAATTAGGCCTCCATGTGGGCCTTGGGCCACCCCACATGGCCGGCCACTTTGGCCCAAATTAGTCAAGCCCAAATTTTTTTTTCTCTTTTTTATTCCAAGCCCATTTGATTGCATGACAATTTTTTTTTTTTTTGTAATTCTTGAAAACTATTTTCCAAATTTCCAATTTTACCCTTAGCCTTCCTCAATATTAAAGCATCAATATTTTCATGAACAACTTATGTATTAAATAAGATCAAAAATATTGCCTTATCTCTTACTAGTCACAATTTTCTCAAATTATCCGAATATGCAAAATACGGGCTATAACATCCTCCCTCCCTTTAGAACATTCGTCCTCGAATGTTAAATTAGTTTTATAGGACCCCACAAACATTTCGGGGAGGTTTCTGTGACACCCCAGCTTAGGAGGAAAAGTCCCAAATCGGCATAACACAGGAGAGGTGCTGGGTATATAAGTAAGCATGCCTTACCTCCTAGTGACACGTTTTAAAGCCGTGCGGGCCTAGGCCCAAAGCGGACAATATCACTAGTGGGCTGGGCTGTTACAGATGGTATCAGAGCCACTCCTGTGTCAGCCTTGTCGATGGGGGGCTAGAGTTCAACTGAGTTTAGGCAAATACCGGGTAGGCGGGGCAAACCTCAGTGTTGAGTCTAGGCAAATCCCATGCGGTAGGGCAAACCTCAGCGTGGACGCTGAGTCCATAAGAGGGGGTGTATGTGACACCCCAGCTTAGGAGGAAAAGTCCCACATCGACATAACACAGGAGAGGTGCTGGGTATATAAGTAAGCATGCCTTACCTCCTAGTGACGCGTTTTAAAGCCGTGTGGGCCTAGGCCCAAAGCGGACAATATCACTAGTGGGCGGGGCTGTTACAGTTTCCTTTTATGGACAACACATGTAATTCATTCACCAATCAACATCATCGATTAAGGAATTTAGATTACCTCTAGGCATAGGAAACAAGTGGGGATACTTCTCCTTCATCTCTTCTTCAGCTTCCCAGGTCATTTCTTTCCGGTCATCATTCCGCCACAATATCTTAACAAAAGCCACATTTTTGGTACGTAATCTTCACTTGATGATCTGATATGGCCACAGGCTGTTTCTTATTTTTATTTAATCTACAGTATTGCAATCTCGCTTATCATGCTATAAATATTCATCGACTTCTGGTGTTCTCTTTTCTTCGCTCCCTGCTTCTTTATGTCTTTGTCACTATCCCTTTTTAACCTTTCATTCCAAATATTTATCCAAAAACGTATGTACATAACGATTCTTTGCCATTCATTATCCTTCGCAGTCCAGTTGCGCTTACGGCGACTTATGATCCGAATTCACATAACTTCTTAGTTCGCAACATCTTTGAGTTCTTACTACAACTTTTTCCTTTACTTCCTTCCCTCACATTTCTCGACACAAGTATACTTGTTTTTGATTTGTTTGTATTGGGGCTCGTTTCGTCCGTCATTGTTCCTTGCTGGCCCTCTGGTGTGGCTTCCTTACAAACATGATTGTGCGTCATTTCACATCGACGGTTCATATAATTTCTTAGCATATATTCTCATGCTCCGTATAATTAATGGTCCATGAAGTATTTTCTAGTATCCAACAAACTCTTTTATTTCCTTCACAGACGCTGCGTTCTCTTCTCCTTTCAAAATTTTCCAACCACCAATCGTAGGTATATTTTTATTTATTTATTTATTTCTTATTATAACAGTCGTTGTTGTCCGAAATATCCTTTGAATCTTATCATTTTCTCCATTATCCTTTCTGCATTTACCTTGTAGCCATTTTCTTACTATTTTATTACTCTTACAACACGTCGCTGCGTACTTAGGTACGGTGCAAATTTGCCCGATAAGGCGGATTCAAATCATGGCATAAACATAGCATAATTCATGTTAGCATGAAGCATTCGCTTAAGGTATCCTACAACCCTTCCCTTTATGTCGGCCTTACGGTTCACTCATTGTTAATTCGTTTCTACTTCTTCCATGTATCCTTTTGATGTGCCGACATGTTTCGAACTCTGGTCCCGAGCTAAGAAATTTCTTTTTCCAGCACTTGAAAATGTTGTGATTCCTTGTAAGCCTAATATGGTTTCCCCCCCCCCCCCCCCCTTTTAGGGGCTCTTCATATGCCAATAGTCCTTTTTGTGAGATCTTTTCCAACTCTGTGCATAACATATCGAAACTTCTTACCATAAGTTTCCCTTTTCATTTTCTGTCTACATTATCATTCTAGTCAACATTCCCATACTTTTCCATCCACTCTTAATCATTTCACCTATTTTAACTTACTTACTCGTAGTTCTTCTTAACTACGCGCCCGCGTCGCAGCCATACGTCCACATTCTCGAACGTCTCGCTACTTTTGCTCACAGCACAAAATTCTTACGGCCTATACTCTCTCTATCCTCACTCATCAACCCTTTAACTATATTTATGGTACTATGACCGAGCGGTCTTCCATGGACATTCTTTATGTTTCATTCCATTTTCTCTAGGATCAAGTCTTTCAAACTTCACATGAATTCTCGCTTCACGCCTTTAATTTCCAAACCAACGGTGTTGACCCACTATCCTTATTCTTCCCCCAATAGGTAATCGGGTTCCTATTACTTTATTCCCAAACGTTCTCTTTCTCCTTCGACTAACCCGTTAGTACATTTTTCCTACTTCCATCCTTAACCTTTTTGGGTTCCTTCCCTGTCGAACATTTTTCTTTTCTTATTATTTGCCGTGTGGATTCTAAAGTTAGTGAAATATTACTTTAAACTCACAAATCCGTTACAATTCTAAGTCATCCTTTCAGGAAAACACTTCCATTCCCGAGGAAAATCATATTAATGCAGCTGCACATTTATTTCTTTATATGCCCTTCAAGGGTCAAAATTTTCTAACATCGCCACAAGGCTTTACCATTCTTTCTCTTACTTCACATTCCTTGTTGTAGTCACTATTTCTTTAGCCTCACTTATTGAAATTGGTTCTCGAACTTCACACATTCCTCTTGTTCTATATTACCACACTTTACCCTTTTTAGGTACCTTTGAATTTTTATCCAAATAGTCTCGTACTTTGCCGGTAATTTCTCTCAGGGGCCTCACTCACTGAGGTTTCTTGCCTTTCATTTTCTTCCGACACTTTGATCCATTTATTTTCCAGCTACTCACTCACTTTCTTTTCCAATATCGTTGTATTAAAATTTCCATTCTTAACCTGTAGTAAAAATAATAGCAGCTTATCTTGTAACACTCGTACCATCTATTTCTGCTATCACTCGAACTTT
This sequence comes from Lycium barbarum, assembly GCF_019175385.1. Taxonomy (NCBI): domain Eukaryota; kingdom Viridiplantae; phylum Streptophyta; class Magnoliopsida; order Solanales; family Solanaceae; genus Lycium; species Lycium barbarum. Next base: position 75,777,776 of record NC_083339.1, read on the forward strand.
GGTACCTTTACTTAATTAATGCCTTCTTTATCGTAGCGCCGGTTGCTGGGACTCACAGGTCCACCGACACAATCACATGTGTGATATCATACGCATTCATATGTATATATATAATTACTATCAACTAATTCACAAAATACTTCCAAACGCTATTCAAGCCTATCTTAACTCCAGAGCTGTGAGACACTTTCTGCCTCTTCTCCAGTCTACCCTGTCTCGTCCTATGTGGCCTTTTATGGTTTCCAACCATCCCGTACACTCTAGTTTTCCGTAGGCCACTCTAGCTTCTCATTTGTCTCTTATGTCGGAATATATAGAATTTCTTGCACACTTCCCAGGGGGTCACCCATCTTAAAATTTCTCCCACCTTAGCACGCTTAACCTCGAAACTTCGATGGAATCCAGTGCCTTAATGCTGGTATAATCGCGCCCGCGTCCTCACATAACCTTTATCACACAATCTAGAGCAAATTGAAGTCTTACAGATTCCGAGACATTCTCATAACACGTCTTTATCCCTTACAATTACTATTTTACCCTTTTCAATCCTCAATATTCACCTTTCACTTATAAGTGTACTAGTTTTCGTCCTAGATTCCTAGATTCCCGATGGTAACAAATATGCCTTCGTCGCCATTACTTGTAAGTATTCGGATATCAGTCTGTTCGGATTCCCACTCACCATTCTTGTATAATAATTTATAGCAAAACTGATTGGCGACTTTCTTTGGATCCTTCAACAAACCTTGCTCTTACAAAACCTCAAGTGTTATTCCTTTTAATCCTCTGGACTGCTAATCGTCTTTCTCGCAATTATTCTTCATGTCATGCCAAATCCATAGCTTCTCTAAAATATCACATCCCACTTATGGTCTGTTTACATTATTCCTTTTCCACACTTCTTCCTATTAGGCGTACTTAATTAAATGACCTGATTTTTGAGCAATTCTGGCAGAATCTTCTTTTACAGCTTTTACTATTCAGAACCCACACACAGCAAATACCAACAATGCCTCACGGGGCATACGGCTATATATCACATTCTAGCCATCCAGAGCTTCCAGTTTCAGATAACAGAACAAATATATCAAAACTTCTATAACTTTCCATATCATCCTTTACCTTCTCCGTCGTATGTAAGGCTTATATATAAGGAATTTCATTTCCTATGACTTGGCTCTATCGCACGATCTGAGACAGAAAGAAGGTCAACAATCCCTAGATGCCCTGTAGCCTCCTGTTTATAAATGTGGCCGGCTTCACACCTATAAACAGGACTCTACTGGACACGACTTTGCAAACAACCCCTAGGACAAACCTGCTCTGATACCACTTTGTCACACCCTAATCTCAATAGCGTGTGATGGGCACCCGACCCTTACTTAGGGCCAAGCGAACCCTTTGACTCTTGTTACATACATAATATTTTGAACTCTTAATTAGTGAAATGACAAACATAACGAATGCTTTTGGAAACTTTCAGAAACAAGTCAAATCTGTAATCACACGAAGTTTGTAACATAACATAAAATGACACATCGGCTAATAAAGCCGCTTACCAAACTGACATTCTATACCCACGACTCTGTCTGCAAAGTCTCTAACTTGGATCAGAAATCATATCATACAAACTCCGACTCGGCAACACTCCAAAGGAAGTGGAGCTCGCCAATCCAGCTGGAGCATCTTCTAACAATGTCCTTTGCTCAACTGGGTGTACCTGCGTGGCATGAAACGCAGCCCCCGAAAAACAGGGGGTCAGTACGGAATATGTACTGAGTATGTAAAGCATGGAATACAAAAAACATAACCATAATCGAAAGAAACGGTACAAAAGTAAGTACACTTTCAGAATACCAAAATACTTATTTTTCAGAATGCAAATCGTATATACCGATGCCATATGTCAGAAGAAGTACAAAAAGTAAGTAGGTCATCCAGAGTGCCAAAATGTGTATTTTCCAAACACCGACTGTGCGTGCCAACATCGTATGTCATCACACACATACACACATAACGGATTCATATGTAACATAATAGTGCCGAGGAACGTACGGCCCGATCCATACATATAACATATTAGTGCCGAGGAACGTTCGGCCCGATCCACGAATGTATTTGCTGCAGAACGTGCAGCCCGATCCATATAAACATATTATATTGTTGTGGCACGCGCAGAAGGTTAGCACAGACCATAAGCACGATATGCAGAATAATAAAAACAACTTACTGGAAACACGAATTATGCATGCCAGGAACGGTATCCGGCCCCTTACGGGACCTGGGGAACGTGGCGCCACCCTGCCTTTGGCGCCACACACATCATACTCCAGAAGATTTGCTCCGTAATCTCCGTCACACATCATAATATCACATCATAAGATCAGAATATACATATACACATATTTGGTTCGGCGAACCATGAACACATCATAACACCGTTAGCACATCATACTCCGGAATCCATATATGGTACCTGGCCCTCAAGCAAGGGACTCGGCGAACCATGCGCACGAAATATACCGGCCCGGGACCCGGCGAAAGAGGTAATAGCACATGCACGAGCAGAATAGTGAGAAACTGTATGCATATAATCAAGACTCGATAGGTAAATATACTTGCCGACACCTGAAGGCTCAGAAACAAGTTTCAAACCAATCGGAGTTAATATATGAAAGTTACGGATGTTGTTACCACAGAACCTTTACGAACATTTCAGAAGTCATTTTTTTGGAAAAATCGAAGCAACAATCGTATCAAGTATCTTTCGGATATCGCATGGATCAAATCAAATATAGCTTTTGGAATCATATATATATATATATCAAAATGTATCAAAGACTTAACGGAATAATCGAACGTTCTAGCAATTGGAGATCAAAACCTTAGTCATATCAATTATCTTTCGAATGCCATTTGGACACATGTCAAACTGAACTTCGGACATCATAAATACGCATCAACTATGGAACAGCTTATGGAAACCAAAGACGTTAGCCATCCTAGTGGCTCTAAGAATGGGAATCTCTTTAAAATCATACATATACATCATATATTTGTTTCATAAAGATCATGCCAAAGAAGGAAAGGGTAAGCCTTACATACCTGCTCCACGTCCTATTAGCTACATTTATTCGTCCAAGCTCGTTAGTCTACATTCAAGGAGATTTACATAATCATCAGACATATTGTTACACACTTATCTTAATCTTTCAAGTAAACTTGTTTATAATTTGCCGAAATTTCGGCAGCATTTCCCCTGTAAATACACCATCCCCAGGAATTCAACTCGACAACAAATCCTAGAATTTAACTCGGCCAAATTATGAACAACATTACCAACAATCATACTAACAACTTCAACAATCAATCTCAAAACATATTCTAACATCAACAACTCTTGTCACACAATTCACGGCATTTCATTTATATTCAATTTAATCACATATATTTAAGCTAGCACGAATGATTCCACATTCAAGTATTAATCCGAAATCTTTCTAACATGATTCAAGAATACTTCTAACAATTCACAAAATATTCCAACAACCCAATCAACATATTACTTCACCCGCAACCTTTCAAATTCAACAAAAACAATGACAACTCATTTCCTTCCTTCAATTCATGAACTATACCAATGATTCACACACTAACAACATTATTTCCATAAATACAAGAAATGATATTATAGTCACATTAGCTTCCAAAACACTCTCCAACACTTACAACTTCAACTAGAATCACCCAACTTTCATCATCAACATAGAATCCACAACAACAACAACCAAAACACTAGATAAAATAATTGAGTCATCATTCCTACACACCCACACATATACACGGCCACCATACATACACACACACCACACGGCCACACCCACAACACACTATTTCCATGATTTTCATTCATTTCTACATACTACAACATACATAAACCTTCCATAACATATAAAAGAATAGAAATTCTTACCTTTTTCCTCAATTTCCCACTTGACTAGAATTTTGAACTTGCCACAAAAAAGTAGTTTTCTTGCTCTAATAATTATACCACGTTGAAGAGAACCTTTGAATTAGCGGGAATACTAGAAGAATATATTTTTTTGATCAATTTTCCATGGGGCTAAATTTTGGAGCTATGGCCAAATTGTCACGACCCAAACCCCGTGGGCCGCGACTGTTACCCTAACTGGGTACCCATACGTACCTACCTGATCGAATTCGAACCATACAGATTTTTTTTTTGTTTTTTTTTTTTTCAAAACAGAAGTACAGAAGTAGGCCGATACAAATACGACGTGCGCGTAACATACATATATATACATATACCTGAACACACAGACATTTACAGATAAGCCGATAGGGCTAACATACAGACGGAACCCGTAACCCACACATCTATCTACAGGCCTCTACAGACATACAGAAGCATATGACGGGACAGGGCCCCGCCGTACCCAGAATATACAGACATACGGAGTACACAAAGACAGAAGATATATATACCAAAGATATATGCTCCGAGTCAAAGGAGCTCTTCAAGTAGCAGAGTCGGAAACCTACGCGGGCGGCGTATCACCTGGTGCGTCTGTACCTGCGGGCATGTAGCGCAGCCCCCGAAGAACGGGGGTCAGTACGGAAAATGTACCGAGTATGTAAAGCAGAAACGTAACAGATATAAACATACTCCGAACTAGAGTTACAGAAATATAACGGGCAAAATCATAAGTCAAACTAACGGACAGAGTTATGATCCAGACAGACATACAGAATCGTGTTACACACAAATGAACAGAATTATAGTTCGGACAGACAGACGGAATCATAATACGGACAGACGAGCAGAATCTGAATCCATACGGACATACAGAAGCAGAAGCCATACGGACATGCAGAAATAGTCGTAACACAGACGGACAGACAGTAGTATGACGGACAGAACTATGCATGCAGAGTAGCACAGAGTCATACAAAATCATACAAAGGCGTGTGCTTTATAAATACAGAGGGCACACGCATATATTCATACAGATCCCGGCCCTGTCTGGGGGCGCGGTAACAGAACCCGGCCCTCTTAGTACGGGACGCGGTGGACAGACAGAATCAAATCAGATCATATGCCATCCTGGCCGCCATCCCCATACACAGATCATACAGACATACAGATCCCGGCCCGTACGCCGAGGGACGCGGTGAACAATGCAGAGAAAATATGCACGATAACAGAACCTGGCCCGGGTCGCAGTGAAAGAATGCATTGAGACAGACACGAATCGATAAATGAGAAACCACCTACCTACAGACTCAACATACATACTCGATCAATCAGAAGGGTGCCAAACGGCGAGCCAAAATCAGAATATCCAGATAGTATGCATAGCACGCGCTCATATCCTAGTTAGGAAGGCACGACAGATTTTCAGAATGGGATGCTCGGATGTTCAGAAATCATATTGTATAAATTACACAAACTATCCATAACATTCACAAAATAATAGTTCAGAAGTTTTTGGAGAAGATCGGACCAAAACAGAAGTATTTTAAAAATCGTACCGGAAGTATCGGGCCTTGTGGGCCCACCTCGGACCAACCCGAGGCTACATATGTAAATTACTGATGATTGACCTTATGAGGCCACCCATACGCATTCGGAAGTGTTCCGACTCCGTTTGGGGAAGTTTTGTACAAAATCTCACTTTAAGGGCAATTTGCAATAAAATAGTTTCAATTGAATTGAAGGAATTGGAGCGGTTTCCCGTCTCGAATTCCGGGGAACGGAGTCGGACCTAGGGCTCGCGGCCGAGCCTACCACATCCAGAACATGCCTAGGAGCGTATAGAAGTGCTTCACATACCTCGATGGCGCCTTATGCTCGCTCGGCGTCAATCCAAATTTCGTCCAAAATCTGGAAATGGTCAAGTTTACCATTTGGTTAGTTTCATTCTTTCAATACTCTATCTTTACACATAATTGCCTACCGAAATTTCGGCAGCATTTCCTCTGTATATACGACATCCCCGAGACTTAGCTCGGCTCAATTCCTCAACACAACAGCCCAGAGAAAACATCCAAACAACAACAAACATCAATAAACACTAATTCATACACTATGGCATTATTAGCCATCTTTCGACACAACGAGTTACTTTTCGTTTTAAACTTGCATTTCCAACCAAACTTATTATTTTCATATCCATCATCCATCAAAATCATTCCGACACACATCGGAGGCATCCATACCATATTCACATAACATTCATAAGTTACTCAAACATTCAACTTCCTATCAAATCACTACCTTTCCAATCTTTCCTAACTTCCAACATACAAGTTCATAAACACATTTTCATATTCCAAGTTCGTTATCGTCAATCACAATTTCAAGACATTAGGCTAACGCAACATACTTTCCGACAACGACTTAACAAACAATTCTTCGTTTTGGCTTAACCATTATCCTTCAATCTACTTCACAAAGCCATAACACAATTAACATACAACCAAAATCAAATTCACATCCCATATTACACATAGTACCATACGGCCAACATACTATATTTTCCAACTCTCACTAATTCATCCCACTTTCCTTTCTAATACAATTTCCACCATACTACAACTAACTTACACAAGAATTCAAACCATTACAATCATGCAATACATATATATGCATTCGGCCACCACCCAAAAATTCCAACACACCAAATTTCCATATTTTTCATTCATTCACACATACTACAACATACATACATCATTTTTAACACAACAAAAGCATGGAATCCTTACCTTTCTTCAAGTTCTTCACTTGGGGTTGAAGTTGTTTTCTTGCCAAAATCTTTACATCAACTTGTAGATAATCTTGTGCTTAGTAATAATCTCTCAAGAGAGGAACTTTTTAAACCCAAGAATTGGCTCCAAAAATTTTTTTCTTTCTTTTCCTTTTCTTTCTCTCTTGAACCCGAAACCCTTTCTCTCTTTTCCTTTTGTTCTTTCTTGTTTTCTCTTGAAAGTTCTATAGATTAGGACTACTATATAATGTCACATGGCATTTAATTGATCCATGGGCTTGGATCAATAGTGTGGCCGGTTGGGCCCTTATAGTTGGGCCTTTGTTTTGTTTCATTTTATTGAGCCCACTTTGGCTAGATTTTGCAATTCCTAAGGCAAGTTTCCAAATTTGCCCTTGGCCACCTTTTGCAATTCCACACCATTGAATTCATAACTCACACATTCATACCAAGTAGTGTCCAATAGTGGCCTTATTCATCACAAGTCATTTTACCTTGAATTCTTCCGAATGAACAAAAATGTCGGATGTAACACAAATGGCCTTTACTTGTTTTGCTCTTCCACAAGTTTCTTGAAAGGTTTAATTGTTGAGATTGAAAAAGATGACTAATTGGTCATATTTTATGGATATAAATTAGGCCTCCATGTGGGCCTTGGGCCACCCCACATGGCCGGCCACTTTGGCCCAAATTAGTCAAGCCCAAATTTTTTTTCTCTTTTTTATTCCAAGCCCATTTGATTTCATGACAATTTTTTTTTTTGTAATTCATGAAAACTATTTTCCAAATTTCCAATTTTACCCTTAGCCTTCCTCAATATTGCCGCATCAATATTTTCATGAACAACTTATGTATTAAATAAGATAAAAAATATTGCCTTATCTCTTACTAGTCACAATTTTCTCAAATTATCCGAATATGCAAAATACGGGCTATAACATCCTCCCCCCTTTAGAACATTCGTCCTCGAATGTTAAATTAGTTTTATAGGGCCCCACAAACATTTCGGGGAGGTTACTGTGACACCCCAGCTTAGGAGGAAAAGTCCCACATCGGCATAACACAGGAGAGGTGCTGGGTATATAAGTAAGCATGCCTTACCTCCTAGTGACGCGTTTTAAAGCCGTGCGGGCCTAGGCCCAAAGCGGACAATATCACTAGTGGGCTGGGCTGTTACAGATGGTATCAGAGCCACTCCTGTGTCAGCCTGTTCGATGGGGGGCTAGAGTTCAACTGAGTTTAGGCAAATCCCGGGTAGGCGGGGCAAACCTCAGTGTTGAGTCTAGGCAAATCCCATGCGGTGGGGAAAACCTCAGCGTGGACGCTGAGTCCATAAGAGGGGGTGTATGTGACACCCCAGCTTAGGAGGAAAAGCCCCACATCGGAATAACACAGGAGAGGTGCTGGGTATATAAGTAAGCATGCCTTACCTCCTAGTGACGCGTTTTAAAGCCGTGCGGGCCTAGGCCCAAAGCGGACAATATCACTAGTGGGCTGGGCTGTTACAGTTTCCTTTTATGGACAGCACATGTAATTCATTCACCAATCAACATCATCGATTAAGGAATTTAGATTACCTGTAGGCATAGGAAACAAGTGGGGATACTTCTCCTTCATCTCTTCTTCAGCTTCCCAGGTCATTTCTTTCCGGTTATCATTCCGCCACAATACCTTAACAAAAGCCACATTTTTGGTACGTAATCTTCACTTGATGATCTGATATGGCCACAGGCTGTTTCTTGTTTTTATTTAATCTACAGTATTGCAATCTCGCTTATCATGCTATAAATATTAATCGAATTCTGGTGTTCTCTTTTCTTCGCTCCCTGCTTCTTTATGTCTTTGTCACTATCCCTTTTTAACCTTTCATTCCAAATATTTATCCAAAAACGTATGTACATAACGGTTCTTTGCCATTCATTATCCTTCGCAGTCCAGTTGCGCTGACGGCGACTTATGATCCGAATTCACATAACTTCTTAGTTCGCAACATCTTTGAGTTCTTACTACAAATTTTTCCTTTACTTCCTTCCCTCACATTTCTCGACAAAAGTATACTTGTTTTTTATTTGTTTGTATTGGGGCTCGTTTCGTCCGTCATTGTTCCTTGCTGGCCCTCTGGTGTGGCTTCCTTACAAACATGATCGTGCGTCATTTCACATCGACGGTTCATATAATTTCATAGCGTATATTCTCATGCTCCGTATAATTAATGGTCCATGAAGTATTTTCTAGTATCCAACAAACTCTTTTATTTCCTTCACAGACATTGCGTTCTCTTCTCCTTTCAAAATTTTCCAACCACCAATTGTAGGTATATTTTTTTTATTATTATTATAACAGTCGTTGTTGTCCGAAATATCCTTTGAATCTTATCATTTTCTCCATTATCCTTTCTGCATTTAGCTTGTAGCCATTTTCTTACTATTTTATTACTCTTACAACATGTCGCTGCATACTTAGGTATGGTGCAATTTAGCCCGATAAGGCGGATTCAAATCATGGCATAAACATAGCATAATTCATGTTAGCATGAAGCATTCGCTTAAGGTATACTACAACCCTTCCCTTTATGTCGGCCTTACGGTTCACTCATTGTTAATTCGTTTCTACTTCTTCCATGTATCCTTTTGATGTGCCGACATATTTCGAACTCTGGTCCCGAGCTAAGAAATTTCTTTTTCCAGCACTTGAAAATGTTGTGATTCCTTGTAAGCCTAATATGGTCTCCCCCCCCCCCCCCTTTTAGGGGCTCTTCATATGCCAATAGTCCTTTTTGTGAGATCTTTTCCAACTCTGTGCATAACATATCGAAACTTCTTACCATAAGTTTCCCTTTTCATTTTCTGTCTACATTATCATTCTAGTCAACATTCCCATACTTTTCCATCCACTCTTAATCCTTTCACCTTTTTTAACTTACTTACTCGTAGTTCTTCTTAACTACGCGCCCGCGTCGCAGCCATGCGTCCACATTCTCGAACGTCTCGCTACTTTTGCTCACAACACAAAATCCTTACGGCCTATACTCTCTCTATCCTCACTCATCAACCCTTTAACAATATTTATGGTACTATGACCGAGCGGTCTTCCATGGACATTCTTTATGTTTCATTCCATTTTCTCTAGGATCAAGTCTTTCAAACTTCACATGAATTCTCGCTCCACGCCTTTAATTTCCAAACCAACGGTGTTAACCCACTATCCTTATTCTTCCCCCAATACGTAATCGGGTTCCTATTACTTTATTCCCAAACGTTCTCTTTCTCCTTCGACTAACCCGTTAGTACATTTTTCCTACTTCCATCCTTAACCTTTTTGGGTTCCTTCCCACTCGAACATTTTTCTTTTCTTATTATTTGCCGTGTGGATTCTAAAGTTAGTGAAATATTACTTTAAGCTCACAAATCCGTTACAATTCTAAGTCATCCTTTCAGGAAAACACTTCCATTCCCGAGGAAAATCTTATTAATGCAGCTGCACATTTATTTCTTTATATGCCCTTCAAGGGTCAAAATTTTCTAACATCGCCACAAGGCTTTACCATTCTTTCTCTTACTTCACATTCCTTGTTGTAGTCACTATTTCTTTACCATCACTTATTGAAATTGGTTCTCGAACCTCACATATTCCTCTTGTTCTATATTACCACACTTTACCCTTTTTAGGTACCTACCTTTGAATTTTTATCCAAATAGTCTCGTACTTTGCCGGTAATTTCTCTCAGGGGCCTCACTCACTGAGGTTTCTTGCCTTTCATTTTCTTCCGACACTTTGATCCATTTATTTTCGAGCTACTCACTCACTTTCTTTTCCAATATCGTTGTATTAAAATTTCCATTCTTAACCTGTAGTAAAAATAATAGCATCTTATCTTGTAACACTCGTACCATCTATTTCTGCTATCACTCGAACTTTGGTACCTTTACTTAATTAATGCCTTCTTTATCGTAGCGCCGGTTGCTGGGACTCACAGGTCCACTGACACAATCACATGTGTGATATCATACGCATTCATATGTATATATATAATTACTATCAACTAATTCACAAAATACTTCCAAACGCTATTCAAGCCTATCTTAACTCCAGAGCTGTGAGACACTTTCTGCCTCTTCTCCAGTCTAACCTGTCTCGTCCTATGTGGCCTTTTATGGTTTCCAACCATCCCGTACACTCTAGTTTTCCATAGGCCACTCTAGCTTCTCATTTGTCTCTTATGTCGGAATATATAGAATTTCTTGCACACTTCCCAGGGGGTCACCCATCTTAAAATTTCTCCCACCTTAGCATGCTTAACCTCGAAACTTCGATGGAATCCAGTGCCTTAATGCTGGTATAATCGCGCCCGCGTCCTCGCATAACCTTTATCACACAATCTAGAGCAAATGGAAGTCTTACAGATTCCGAGACATTCTCATAACACGTCTTTATCCCTTACAATTACTATTTTACCCTTTTCAATCCTCAATATTCACCTTTCACTTATAAGTGTACTACTTTTCGTCCTAGATTCCTAGATTCCCGATGGTAACAAATATGCCTTCGTCGCCATTACTTGTAAGTATTCGGATATCAGTCTGTTCGGATTCCCACTCACCATTCTTGTATAATAATTTATAGCAAACTGATTGGCGACTTTCTTTGGATCCTTCAACAGACCTTGCTCTTACAAAACCTCAAGTGTTATTCATTTTAATCCTCTGGACTGCTAATCGTCTTTCTCGCAATTATTCTTCATGTCATGCCAAATCCATAGTTTCTCTAAAATATCACATCCCACTTATGGTCTGTTTACATTATTCCCTTTCCACACTTCTTCCTATTAGGCGTACTTAATTAAATGACCTGATTTTTGAGCAATTCTGGTAGAATCTTCTTTTACAGCTTTTACTATTCAGAACCCACACACAGCAAATACCAACAATGCCTCACGGGGCATACGGCTATATATCACATTCTAGCCATCCAGAGCTTTCAGTTTCAGATAACAGAACAAATATATCAAAATTTCTATAACTTTCCATATCATCCTTTACCTTCTCCGTCGTATGTAAGGCTTATATATAAGGAATTTCATTTCCTATGACTTGGCTCTATCGCACGATCTGAGACAGAAAGAAGGTCAACAATCCCTAGATGCCCTGTAGCCTCCTGTTTATAAATGTGGCCGGCTTCACACCTATAAACAGGACTCTACTGGACACGACTTTGCAGACAACCCCTAGGACAAACCTGCTCTGATACCACTTTGTCACACCCTAATCTCAATAGGGTGTGATGGGCACCCGACCCTTACTTAGGGCCGAGCGAACCCTTTGACTCTTGTTACATAAATAATATTTTGAACTCTTAATTAGTGAAATGACAAACATAACGAATGCTTTTGGAAACTTTCAGAAACAAGTCAAATCTGTAATCACACGAAGTTTGTAACATAACATAAAATGACACATCGGCTAATAAAGCCGCTTACCCAACTGACATTCTATACCCACGACTCTGTCTGCAAAGTCTCTAACTCGGATCAGAAATCATATCATACAAACTCCGACTCGGCAACACTCCATAGGAAGTGGAGCTCGCCAATCCAGCTGGAGCATCTTCTAACAATGTCCTTTGCTCAACTGGGTGTACCTGCGTGGCATGAAACGCAGCCCCCGAAGAACAGGGGGTCAGTACGGAATATGTACCGAGTATGTAAAGCATGGAATACAAAAAACATAACCATAATCGAAAGAAACGGTACAAAAGTAAGTACACTTTCAGAATACCAAAATACTTATTTTTCATAATGCAAATCCTATATACCGATGCCATATGTCAGAAGAAGTACAAAAAGTAAGTAGGTCATCCAGAGTGCCAAAATGTGTATTTTCCAAACACCGACTGTGCGTGCCAACATCGTATGTCATCACACACATACACACATAACGGATTCATATGTAACATAATAGTGCCGAGGAACGTACGGCCCGATCCATACATATAACATATTAGTGCCGAGGAACGTTCGGCCCGATCCATGAATGTATTTGCTGCAGGAACGTGCAGCCCGATCCATATAAACATATTATATTGTTGTGGCACGCGCAGAAGGTTAGCACAGACCATAAGCACGATATGCAGAATAATAAAAACAACTTACTGGAAACACGAATTATGCATGCCAGGAATGGTATCCGGCCCCTTACGGGACCTGGGGAACGTGGCGCCACCCTGCCTTTGGCGCCACACACATCATACTCCAGAAGATTTGCTCCGTAATCTCCGTCACACATCATAATATCACATCATAAGATCAGAATATACATATACACATATTTGGTTCGGCGAACCATGAACACATCATAACACCGTTAGCACATCATACTCCGGAATCCATATATGGTACCTGGCCCTCAAGCAAGGGACTCGGCGAACCATGCGCACGAAATATACCGGCCTGGGACCTGGCGAAAGAGGTAATAGCACATGCACGAGCAGAATAGTGAGAAACTATATGCATATAATCAAGACTCGATAGGGAAATATACTTGCCGACACCTGAAGGCTCAGAAACAAGTTTCAAACCAATCGGAGTTAATATATGAAAGTTACGGATGTTGTTACCACAGAACCTTTACGAACATTTCAGAAGTCATTTTTTTGGAAAAATCGAAGCAACAATCGTATTAAGTATCTTTCGGATATCGCATTGATCAAATCAAATATAGCTTTTTTGAATCATATATATATATATCAAAATGTATCAAAGACTTAACGGAATAATCGAACGTTCTAGCAATTGGAGATCAAAACCTTAGTCATATCAATTATCTTTCGAATGCCATTTGGACACATATCAAACTGAACTTCGGACATCATAAATACGCATCAACCATATGGAACAGCTTATGGAAACCAAAGACGTTAGCCATCCTAGTGGCTCTAAGAATGGGAATCTCTTTAAAATCATACATATACATCATATATTTGTTTCATAAAGATCATGCCAAAGAAGGAAAGGGTAAGCCTTACATACCTGCTCCACGTCCTATTAGCTACATTTATTCGTCCAAGCTCGTTAGTCTACATTCAAGGAGATTTACATAATCATCAGACATATTGTTACACACTTATCTTAATCTTTCAAGTAAACTTGTTTATAATCTGCCGAAATTTCGGCAGCATTTCCCCTGTAAATACACCATCCCCGGGAATTCAACTCGACAACAAATCCGAGAATTTAACTCGGCCAAATTATTAACAACATTACCAACAATCGTACTAACAACTTCAACAATCAATCCCAAAAGATATTCTAACATCAACAACTCTTGTTACACAATTCACGGCATTTCATTTATATTCAATTTAATCACATATATTCAAGCTAGCACCAATGATTCCACATTCAAGTATTAATCCGAAATCTTTCTAACATGATTCAAGAATACTTCTAACAATTCACAAAATATTCCAACAACCCAATCAACATATTACTTCACCCGCAACCTTTCAAATTCAACAAAAACAATGACAACTCATTTCCTTCCTTCAATTCATGAACTATACCAATGATTCACACACTAACAACATTATTTCCATAAATACAAGAAATGATATTATAGTCACATTAGCTTCCAAAACACTCTCCAACACTTACAACTTCAACTAGAATCACCCAACTTTCATCATCAACATAGAATCCACAACAACAACAACCAAAACACTAGATAAAATAATTGAGTCATCATTCCTACACACCCACACATATACACGGCCACCATACATACACACACACCACACGGCCACACCCACAACACACTATTTCCATGATTTTCATTCATTTCTACATACTACAACATACATAAACCTTCCATAACTTATAAAGAATAGAAATTATTACCTTTTTCCTCAATTTCCCACTTGACTAGAATTTTGAACTTGCCACAAAAAAGTAGTTTTCTTGCTCTAATAATTATACCACGTTGAAGAGGACCTTTGAATTAGCGGGAATACTAGAAGAATATATTTTTTTGATCAATTTTCCATGGGGCTAAATTTTGGAGCTATGGCCGAATGGCCTTTACTTGTTTTGCGCTTCCACAAGTTTCTTGAAAGGTCTAATTGTTGAGATTGAAAAAGATGACTAAATGGTCATCTTTTATGGATATAAATTAGGCCTCCATGTGGGCCTTGGGCCACCCCACATGGCCGGCCACTTTGGCCCAAATTAGTCAAGCCCAATTTTTTTTTCTCTTTTTTATTCCAAGCCCATTTGATTTCATGACAATTTTTTTTTTTGTAATTCATGAATACTATTTTCCAAATTTCCAATTTTACCCTTAGCCTTCCTCAATATTTCCATGAACAACTTATGTATTAAATAAGATAAAAAATATTTCCTTATCTCTTACTAGTCACAATTTTCTCAAATTATCCGAATATGCAAAATACGGGCTTTAACAGCCAGTTCCCGAGGTCCTAGCACCTGAGCCTCCAGCTCCTCAGCCAGGGGCGGAGGATAGAGCCATGAGAGATGCAGTTCAGTTGCTCACCAGATTAGTGGCAGGACAGGCTCGCAGGCATGGGTTAGGGCTCGACCAGACGGATAGACATGACAGTTTGAGATCCCGTGACTTCCTAAGATGTAATCCTCCAGAGTTTTTCAGGTCGAAGCCCGAGGATGACCCGCAGGAGTTCGTTCGGCAGATGTAGCGTACGTTGCAGATAATTAAGGCTTCTGAGACTGAGTCTGTTGAGTTAGCTTCATATCGATTGCGGGATGTGGCTGTCAATTGGTATGAGTCGTGGGAGTTGTCTAGGGGCGAGGATGCTCCTCCAGCAGTATGGGATGAGTTTGTGAAGGCCTTCCTTGGCCACTTTCTGTCTCCAAAGATGCGACGAGCTAGAGTTGATAGATTCCTACAGTTGAGGCAGGGGGGCAGGAGTGTTCGAGAGTATAGCCTAGAGTTTGACTCGTTGGCTAGATATGCACCCACTATTGTAGCTGATATGGCGGATAGAGTGCATCGGTATGTGATGGTGTTAGATCGTTATTTGGTTGATGGTTGTATGGCAGTGACTCTTCAGCCAGGTATGGATATTGCTCGGGTACAGGCATATGCACAGGGGGTAGAGGATCGACATAGAGGACGCCAGCCAGATAGAGATTATGATAGAGGCCAGCATAAGAGGGCCAGATCGGCAGGCTATCCTGGCGAGTTTCGAGGCGGGCAGCCTCAGCAGCATATTAGATATTCGTCCCAGCCAGCACAAAGTGCACCTCCACAGTTTACAGGTAGAAGGTTTGACAACACAGGGTATTCAGGGGCCGGTCAAAGCTCCAAGGCTTTGGGTTCGCAGATGAGCAAAGGTTTCAGTCAGTCGAGGACACCTTTGCCTCGGTGCTCTCGGTAGTGGTAGGTCCCATTCTAGGGAATGCCGTCTAGTTACAGGTGCTTGCTTTTCTTGTGGCCGTCAAGGCCATATTATGAGAGAGTGTCCATATAGGGGCGGTTCAGGTGGTAGGGTTCAGCCCACTGGGTCGGTTGCTGGTTCATCTTCTTCTGTAGCTATGCGCCCTATGGGGCAGGTTATTAAAGTACCAACAGGCCGTGGTAGAGGTCGTGGTGGAGATTCTAGTTCTAGCGGTCCTTCGAACCACATATATGCTTTGGCTAGTAGACAGGATCAGGAGGCGTCACCAAATATGGTTACAGGTATACTATCAATTTTTCTCTCGAGACGTGTATGCATTGGTAGACCCAGGCTCCACATTATCGTATATTTCTCCCTTTGTTGCTAGTAGAATTGGGATAAAACCTGAATTGATAGAACCATTTGAGGTAGCTACACTGGTAGGAGATTATGTTATTGCAAGGCAAATATATAGAGATTGTTCGGTGATTATATATAGTCGTTGCACCAAGGCAGATCTGATAGAGCTAGATATGACTGAGTTTGATGTTATTATGGGTATGGATTGGTTAGCTTCTTGTTATGCCAACGTTGATTGTAGAGGCAAGATAGTCCAATTTCAGTTCCAAAGAGAGCCAATTATAGAGTGGATGGGAAATACAGCATCGCCGAGGGGTAAGTTTATTTCATACCTCAAGGCAAAGAAGATGGTCAGAAAGGGTTATATTTATCATCTGGTTCGGGTGCATGACCTGAAGGCAGAGGCGCCCACTCTTCAGTCAGTGCCGATAGTTAGCGAGTTTCCAGATGTATTCCCAGATGAACTTCCAGGCCTTCCTCCTGAACGGGAGTGTCACGACCCAACCCCGTGGGCCGCGACCAGTGCCCTAGCTGGGGTATACGTACCCGATACCCAAATTAGCATATTAACAAAATAATATAATAATAATATTAGTGGACGCTACAGAATTTAGCATAAAGCAGACTTGGCACACATAGGCCGATAAGGCCATCATAGAACAAAGTATCCCAAACATATGTACAGAACCCACACAGATATATCCACAGACCTCTACAGAACATAACATAATCATAAGACGGGACAGGGTCCCGTCATACCCAGAACAATGTACATATCCAGATAGCAGTGACAGACTATACCAAAAGTGGGCTCTGAAGAAGAGAGCGCCCCAAAATAGCAGAAGTGGGATCCTAAACAGATGGATCAGCGAACCTGTCGTCTGTACCTGCGCGGTATGAAAACGTAGCCCCCGAAGAAAGGGGGTCAGTACGAAATATGTACTGAATATGTAAAGCGGAATCGCAGAAGTCAAATCATAACGGTTACAGAAAATGAGTACAAAATCCAGAGTATCAGATGCATATTTCCAA
Source organism: Lycium barbarum (assembly GCF_019175385.1). Taxonomy (NCBI): domain Eukaryota; kingdom Viridiplantae; phylum Streptophyta; class Magnoliopsida; order Solanales; family Solanaceae; genus Lycium; species Lycium barbarum. The sequence continues at coordinate 75,795,361 of NC_083339.1, forward strand.
AACAAACAGAATGTGTACAGAAACATATGTCATATCATATCCGGCCCCTGCCACGGGACTCGGCAGACAGAACGTGGCCACCTTCCCGACACTGGTGCCACAATACAGAGGAATCAGAAAAAGGGGCATGGCCCCGTATCATAAAATGTCATATCAAAATGGCCATAACAGATCAGATCAGAATAGGCGGTCATGGCACATCATACTCCACAGACCCATGTACGCGTATACCTGCCCCCTCACATCGGGGCGCGACGAACAATGCAGAGAATCACGCTTGACAACATATCCTGGCCCGGGCTCAGTGTGGGAAACATTGGGACATCCACGAATGGAGTAGTGAGAGACTAATGCAATTTAAAAATATCATACATGTTTTCGAAGACTCGATGAAGCGTATCAAAGACAAGCAATCAAATGGAGTCGAACGGGATCAGAATAAATACATTTCGGATATCAAAATAAATTACAGAAGTATAGCCTTCCCGAAGTCATTCCGAGTGTCAAAATAATTTATAAGATTTAATAGAATATTTAAAACAATATTCGTTAGGCGATTAGTAGGGTAATCAAAACATTTCTTTCAAAAATTGCTTAAAAAGGAAGCTTTAATACATTAAGGGCAAAATCGGGAATAGTGGGCCCGCCTCGGGACAAATAAGGCGGCGGGCTCAAATTGTGCCCTCTAAGCTTATAGTATCACTTAAAAAGGTTCTACAAACATTCTATGACTTTCCAAGTAATTTGGAGCAAAGTTGCATAATTTTCCGGAAAAGCATACTAAAGTGGTTCAATTCCACTGAAGGAAAAACTGAGATTTTCTCTTGCGGATTCCGAGGGCCAAGAGGTCCTTCGAGGCCCGGATCCGACCCTAACACACTAAGGGCATGCCAAGGAAAGAATTGGGGTTGCTTTACATACCTTTCACGCTCCTTAAGCCTTTCCAAACTCACTTCCCGTTTCGTCGAAAAACTGCAATTGGTCAAGTTTACCAATTGTGAGTTATGAATACCATTATTCCAACTTAAAGCATATTTGTCCACCGAAATTTCGGCAGCACTTCCCCTATACATATAGCACCCCGAGAATTCAACTCGGCTAGAAATCATCAACAACAACCCAAACGACAACATTAACATCAACAAAGAACATCAAAAACACAAATATCCTTCAACTAGTCATTTTTCTCACAAGTTGGCATAACCTTCATTCTAATCCAAACCTCCATTAATATCAATGATTTCACATCCATTATCACTCAAGATCATCACAATATAGATTTAGAGAAATTTCATATCATTTTCCTTAAGTTATACACTTGATATACATAATATACAACTTTCCGCCAAAGTCATAACTTATGGAAAACATCAAATCTTTGGCATACAATTTCATAACAAGTTTCCAACTTCCAATTTCATCAATGATCATCATAATTCACAACCAAACAACTTCATTTCCTTAATGTCGGAAAATCATACTAAAACGACATAAGTTTCTACATTCCAATTCAATACAAACTTATATCATTCTAACTTCATTTACATTACAAACATCACAACAACATACTAACACACTAAACAACTTAACTCATTTCTATCCCAAATCCAATATACCACACGGCCATATGCTTATTTTAACAACTTCAACTAAATCATTCAACTTTAAATCCCAATATGCATTTCATCACAATCACAACTAGAATATAACATGAATGCAACACATTGTGGCTATACCACCTATATATACACACGGCTACACCTCCAATTCCAAACCCACTTTGCAAACTTCCCTTCTTCCATACAATCAACACATTTCTACATACTACAACACAATCAAAACTCAACAACACAATAAAAAGGTAGAAATTCTTACCTTTTCCTCAAGTCTTCTTCACTTGGAGATGTAATCACTTTGGTGATTCTAATGCTCCCCACTCCAAACCAACTATACCAAGTTACAAAGGAACCTTAACTTAGTAGGAAATCAACAAGAAATAAATTTTTGGAGCAATATTTTTGCTCTCCAAGCCGAGAGCCTCACTTTCTCTTTGTGTTGTTCTTGATTTTTTTTGTGTTATGTTTATCCTAAGTATCCATCTTCTAAATATATAATTGAAGTGCTTGGTCACATGACCAAGCACATGACCAACTAAAAATGGGCTTGGGCCAAGGCCATCATGGCCGGCCACCCCTAATCTCTTTGGGCCTCAATTTGCTTCTTATTTTACAAGCCCAATAACTTGTGGATCGTATTTTGTAATTCCCGAAACTAATTTCCAAAATTCCAAAATTGCCCTTAGCCTTGTCCCACACTTTCATGACTCTATTCTTTCATACATAACTCCTATGTTCAACAAAATATCAAATTTAACCTTATATCTCAAAAATCCAATATATTTCAAGTTTTTTCCAAACGTGTGAAAACACGGGATATAACATCCTCCCCCCCTTTAGAACATTCGTCCTCGAATGTAAACTTAACCTTATAGGGTTGGAAAATATTTTGGGGGAGTTCATGCTTATAAACAACACATATGACATACGATTGGCATTGAAATGAAATTTAAGCAGGAATTCAAGATTACCTGTGGGCATAGGGAACAATTGAGGATATTTCTTCTTCATTTCTTCCTCGGACTCCCAGGTCATTTCCTCCCTATTATCGTTCCGCCACAGTATCTTAACAGAGGCTACATCTTTATTCCGGAGCCTCCTTACCTGGCGATCCAAAATAGATACGGGCTGCTCCTCGTACGATAGTTGCTCCGTCACCTGAATATCATCCGCAGGAAATATTCTGGAAGGGTCACCAATGCATTTGCGGAGCATAGAGACATGGAATACTGGATGTACCGCTTCCAAATCAGATGGCAAATCTAACTCATAGGCGACATTTCCAACTTTCCGAACAATCTGATAAGGCCCAATATAATGCGGACTGAGCTTACCCTTTCTGCCGAACCGCATCACCCCTTTCATAGGCGATACCTTCAGAAATACCCAATCGCCTACCTGAAACTCCAACGGTCGGCGCCGTTTATTCGCGTATGACTTCTGTCGACTCTGGGCTGCTAACAGTCGCTTTCGAATAAGTTTCACCTTGTCCACGGCCTGCTGGACCATATCTGGGCCAATCAACTCTGTCTCGCCAATATCAAACCAGCCAATCGGCGATCTGCATTTCCTACCATATAAAGCCTCGTACGGAGCCATCTGGATGCTGGAATGGTAACTATTATTATATGCTAACTCAAGCAATGGCAAGTGATCATCCCAGCTGCCTCTGAAATCAATAACGCAGGTCCGCAACATATCCTCCAGCGTCTGTATAGTGCGCTCGGCCTGTCCGTCGCTCTGAGGATGAAAGGCTGTGCTCAGACTCACCTGAGTCCCTAGGCCCTCCTGAAACGACCTCCAGAAATGCGCCGTAAACTGGGCGCCTCTGTCAGAAATAATAGATAGAGGAACTCCGTGAAGCTTCACAATCTCCTTAATATAGAGCCTGGCATAATCCTCGGCGGAATAAGTAGTCCTGACGGGAAGAAAGTGGGCTGATTTCGTCAGCCTATCCACAACGACCCAGATGGAATCATACTTCCGTGGAGTGCGAGGTAAACCTGTAATGAAGTCCATATTAATAACCTCCCACTTCCAAGTCGGGAGCTCTATTTCCTGCAACAGTCCACCCGGCTTCTGATGCTCAATCTTGACCTGCTGACAATTAGGGCACTGGGCGACGAATTCTGCAATATCCCGCTTCATGCCGTCCTACCAGTATAAGCATCAGAGATCATGATACATCTTTGTAGACGCAGGATGGACCGAATAACGAGCATAATGTGCCTCGCTCATAACCTGCTGCCGAAGGCCTGCAATATCAGGTACACACAACCTGCCTCTGTATAACAAAGTGCCGTCCGGTGAAAACTCGAACGGAGTCCTCTCCTTATCATAGGCTGTGTCCCTGTACCGAGCTAAGACAGGATCTTCGCATTGACGCCTTTTAATATCGTTCCTGATGGATGACTCAGAAACCCCTCGAACAGAAATCTGGGTATCTCCAGAATCGGCCAGGCGAACCCCGAGACTAGCCAACTGCTGAATATCACGGGCTATCTCTCTCCTGTCTGGCTGTAGATCGGCCAAACTGCCCATAGACTTCCGACTGAGCGCATCTGCAACAACGTTAGCCTTACCCGGATGATACAAAATATCCACGTCATAATCTTTCAGAAGTTCCAGCCACCTTCGCTGCCGCAAATTAAGCTCTCTCTGTCTGAAAATATACTGGAGACTCTTATGATCAGTATAGATATCCACATGAACGCCATATAAATAGTGTCTCCATATCTTCAGAGCATGAATCACCGCTGCGAGCTCCAAATCGTGGGTAGGATAATTCTTCTCATGCTTTTTGAGCTGCCGGGAAGCATACGCTATAACTCTGCCGTGCTGCATCAATACACATCCCAACCCCATGCCAGAAGCGTCACAATAAATAACATACCCGTCCGGTCCCTCTGGAAGAGTCAGAACTGGGGCTGTAGTCAGCTTCTCCTTCAGCAACTGGAAGTTCCGTTCACAAGCGTCAGACCACTGGAACTTAGCTCCCTTCTGAGTCAGCCTTGTCAAAGGCGCTGAAATCGAAGCAAACTTCTCCACAAACCTCCTGTAATAACCTGCTAACCCCAGGAAACTGCGTACCTCTGTGGGCGTCGTAGGTCTGGGCCAATTCTTCACGGCCTCAATCTTCTGTGTGTCCACCCGGACACCATCAGCTGCAATAATATGCCCCAAGAAAGCCACTGAAGACAGCCAGAATTCACACTTAGAAAATTTTGCATATAATTTCTTATGCCGGAATACCCCTAATACCGATCTCAGATGATCTGTGTGCTCCGCCTCAGACCGAGAATAAACCAGGATATCATCAATGAATACAATTACAAACATATCCAAGAATGGCCTGAATACCCGGTTCATCAAATCCATGAATATTGCGGGGGCATTAGTAAGCCCAAAAGACATAACCCTGAATTCATAATGCCCATATCGGGTCCGGAAAGCTGTCTTAGGGATATCGGCCTCTCGTACTCGTACCTGGTGGTAGCCGGATCGAAGATCTATCTTCGAAAAATACTTAGCGCCCTGCAGCTGATCAAACAAATCATCAATCCTGGGGAGGGGGTATTTATTCTTTATAGTTACCTTATTCAGCTGCCGATAATCAATACACATACGCAGCGACCCGTCCTTCTTACGTACAAATAGTACCGGAGCTCCCCAAGGCGAAGTACTGGGTCTGATGAAGCCCTTATCCAACAAATCTTTCAGCTGCTCCTTCAACTCCTTTAATTCTGCAGGCGCCATTCTGTACGGAGGAATAGAGATAGGCTGAGTGTCTGGGAGTAAGTCAATAGAGAAGTCTATCTCCCGCTCTGGAGGAAGACCTGGAAGCTCGTCGGGGAAAACATCTGGAAACTCATTAACCACGGGGACTGACTGAAGTGTCGGCATCTCTGCTCCCACGTCTTGCACCCGTACCAGATGATAGATATAACCCTTTCTGATCATTTTCTTCGCCTTAAGGTACGAAATAAACTTACCCTTCGGCGATGCTGTATTACCAGCCCATTCTATAACTGGCTCCCCGGGAAACTGGAAGCGAACCACCTTATTCTGGCAGTCAACATTAGCGTAACAGGAAGCTAGCCAATCCATACCCATAATAACATCAAATTCAGTCATATCTAACTCTACCAGATTTGCCTTAGTGTCACGGTCACAAACAATTACGGAACAATCTTTATATACTTGTTTCGCTACAATAAAGTCCCCGATCGGTGTGGCTACCTCAAATGGCTCTATAGGTTCAGACATAATACCAATTTTACCAGCAACAAGGGGTGAAATATATGATAAAGTCGAACATGGATCAATTAATGCATACACAGACCGAGAGAAGACTAATAAAGTACCTGTAACGACATTAGGAGATGCCTCCTGATCCTGGCGACTGGCCAAAGCATAAATGCGGTTCGAAGGACCGCTAATACTAGAAGCTCCCCCACGGCCTCTGCCGCGACCCGCTGGTGCTGGAAAACCCTGCCCCGTAGGGCGCATAGCCACTGACGAAGATGAAGACCCAGCGGCTGATCCGGTAGGCTGCGCTGCACCACCCGAACTACCCTTATACGGGCAATCTCTCCCAGAATGGCCCTGACGACCACAAGAAAAGCATGCACCGGTGGCTCTGTAGCACTCCCCCGGATGATATCTGCCACAAAGAGAACACTGAACCCTGGGTGGCCTCATCTGACCAGAACCCCTATCTGTCCGCGAACCTGAAGCCCTGGAGCTCTGGCCTGCTCCTGAATACCCTGGGCTATCAAACCTGCGACCTGTAGGCTGGGGAGGCACGCTCTGCGCCGGCTGAGATGAAAATCTGCTAGGCTGCTGCGGCTGTTGGGGCTGTCTGCCCCGAAAGTCTCCAGATGATCTAGCCCTCTTGGGCTGTCTCCGATCCTGGCTCCTGTCAGGCTGGTGTCCTCCTCTGCCCCGATCCTCCATGCCCTGGGCGTGGGCCTGAATACGGGCAATGTCCATACCGGGCTGAGCAGCCAATACTAAGCAGCTATCAACAAAATATTGATCCAGCCCCATAATATATCTGTGCATCCGGTCCGCCATAGTAGCCACCACAGTAGGTGCATATCAGGCCAAGGAATCAAACTCCAAACTATAGTCCCGGACACTGCGGCCCTTCTGCCTCAATAATAAGAATCTATCAGATCTGGCTCGTCGCAACTCTGGGGGCAGAAAATGTCCAAGAAATGCCTGAGAAAAATCGCCCCAAACTGCTGGGGGAGCTCCGTCCCCCCTGGATAGCCCCCATGACTCGTACCAGTTTGCCGCCACATCATATAACCGGTACGAAGCTAACGCGACTGACTCTGTCTCGGAAGCATTAATCAAATCTAGAGTGCGCCGCATCTTCCGGATAAACTCCTCAGGATCCTCCTCGGGCTTTGTCCCGAAGAACTCTGGAGGACTACAAGTCAAAAACTCACGGGCTCTCGAACTATCACGCCTGACTGCCCGGTCACCTCCCAGTCCATGCCCCTGAACCTGCCCTGCCACAAGTCTAGTCAGTAACTGGACTGCCTCCCTCATAGACTGATCCTCAGTGCCTGGCCGTGGAGCTGGAGGCTCAGGTACTGGAACTGCGGGAGCTGGCGATCTGCGGCTGCGGCCGCCCCAATCTCCTCCACGAGTGGCGGTGTAGAAGAACCCTCTGTCTGGGGCAAAGTCTCCGGAGCAATATGTGCCTGGGCCCTGGTAATCCTCTGGACCCGGCTAGTCTCTCCCAAGGCTGCTGACTTGGCCTTTTGGGCCCCTGTTGCCTTTTTTGGAGGCATATCTGCAAATATAGCCACTCGTTAGGGAGGGGTCATCCTGATAACACAGCTCTATCGCACGATCTAAGACAGAAAGAAGGGTAGTATCCTAAATGCCCTGTAGCCTCCTGTTTATAGGTGTGGCGCACAACACACCGATAATCAAGACTCTACTAGACACGGTCTGTGGACATTCCGAGGACGAACCGCTCTGATACCACTTTTGTCACGACCCAACCTATACGTACCCGATACCCAAATTAGCATATTAACAAAATAATATAATAATAATATTAGTGGACGCTACAGAATTTAGCATAAAGCAGACTTGGCACACATAGGCCGATAAGGCCATCATAGAACAAAGTATCCCAAACATATGTACAGAACCCACACAGATATATCCACAGACCTCTACAGAACATAACATAATCATAAGACGGGACAGGGCCCCGTCATACCCAGAACAATGTGTATCCAGAGAGCAGTGACAGACTGTACCAAAAGTGGGCTCTAAAGAAGAGAGCGCCCCAAAATAGCAGAAGTGGGATCCTAACCAGATGGATCAGCGAACCTGTCGTCTGTACCTGCGCGGCATGAAAACGCAGCCCCCGAAGAAAGGGGGTCAGTACGAAATATGTACTGAATATGTAAAGCGGAATCGCAGAAGTCAAATCATAACGGTTACAGAAAATGAGTACAAAATCCAGAGTGTCAGATGCATATTTCCAAAACAAACAGAATGTGTACAGAAACATATGTCATATCATATCCGGCCCCTGCCACGGGACTCGGCAGACAGAACGTGGCCACCTTCCCGACACTGGTGCCACAATACAGAGGAATCAGAAAAAGGGGCATGGCCCCGTATCATAAAATGTCATATCAAAATGGCCATAACAGATCAGATCAGAATAGGCGGACATGGCACATCTGCTCCACAGACCCATGTACGCGTATACCTGCCCCCTCACATCGGGGCACGGCGAACAATGCAGAGAATCACGCTTGACAACATATCCTGGCCCGGGCTCAGTGTGGGAAACATTGGGACATCCACGAATGGAGTAGTGAGAGACTAATGCAATTTAAAAATATCATACATGTTTTCGAAGACTCGATGAAGCGTATCAAAGACAAGCAATCAAATGGAGTCGAACGGGATCAGAATAAATACATTTCGGATATCAAAATAAATTACAGAAGTATAGCCTTCCCGAAGTCATTCCGAGTGTCAAAATAATTTATAAGATTTAATAGAATATTTAAAACAATATTCGTTAGGCGATTAGTAGGGTAATCAAAACATTTCTTTCAAAAATTGCTTAAAAAGGAAGCTTTAATACATTAAGGGCAAAATCGGGAATAGTGGGCCCGCCTCGGGACAAATAAGGCGGCGGGCTCAAATTGTGCCCTCTAAGCTTATAGTATCACTTAAAAAGGTTCTACAAACATTCTATGACTTTCCAAGTAATTTGGAGCAAAGTTGCATAATTTTCCGGAAAAGCATACTAAAGTGGTTCAATTCCACTGAAGGAAAAACTGAGATTTTCTCTTGCGGATTCCGAGGGCCAAGAGGTCCTTCGAGGCCCGGATCCGACCCTAACACACTAAGGGCATGCCAAGGGAAGAATTGGGGTTGCTTTACATACCTTTCACGCTCCTTAAGCCTTTCCAAACTCACTTCCCGTTTCGTCGAAAAACTGCAATTGGTCAAGTTTACCAATTGTGAGTTATGAATACCATTATTCCAACTTAAAGCATATTTCTCCACCGAAATTTCGGCAGCACTTCCCCTATACATATAGCACCCCGAGAATTCAACTCAGCAAGAAATTATCAACAACAACCCAAACGACAACATTAACATCAACAAAGAACATCAAAAACACAAATATCCTTCAACTAGTCATTTTTCTCACAAGTTGGCATAACCTCCATTCTAATCCAAACCTTCACTAATATCAATGATTTCACATCCATTATCACTCAAGATCATCACAATATAGATTTAGAGACATTTCATATCATTTTCCTTAAGTTATACACTTGATATACATAATATACAACTTTCCGCCAAAGTCATAACTTATGGAAAACATCAAATCTTTGGCATACAATTTCATAACAAGTTTCCAACTTCCAACTTCATCAATGATCATCATAATTCACAACCAAACAACTTCATTTCCTTAATGTCGGAAAATCATACTAAAACGACATAAGTTTCTACATTCCAATTCAATACAAACTTATATCATTCTAACTTCATTTACATTACAAACATCACAACAACATACTAACACACTAAACAACTTAACTCATTTCTATCCCAAATCCAATATACCACACGGCCATATGCTTATTTTAACAACTTCAACTAAATCATTCAACTTTAAATCCCAATATGCATTTCATCACAATCACAACTAGAATATAACATGAATGCAACACATTGTGGCTATACCACCTATATATACACACGGCTACACCTCCAATTCCAAACCCACTTTGCAAACTTCCCTTCATACAATCAACACATTTCTACATACTACAACACAATCAAAACTCAACAACACAATAAAAAGGTAGAAATTCTTACCTTTTTCCTCAAGTCTTCTTCACTTGGAGATGTAATCACTTTGGTGATTCTAATGCTCCCCACTCCAAACCAACTATACCAAGTTACAAAGGAACCTTAACTTAGTAGGAAATCAACAAGAAATAAATTTTTGGAGCAATATTTTTTAGGGCTAATTTTTGCTCTCCAAGCCGAGAGCCTCACTTTCTCTTTGTGTTGTTCTTGATTTTTTTTGTGTTATGTTTATCCTAAGTATCCATCTTCTAAATATATAATTGAAGTGCCTTGGTCACATGACCAAGCACATGACCAACTAAAAATGGGCTTGGGCCAAGGCCATCATGGCCGGCCACCCATAATCTCTTTGGGCCTCAATTTGCTTCTTATTTTACAAGCCCAATAACTTGTGGATCGTATTTTGTAATTCCCGAAACTAATTTCCAAAATTCCAAAATTAGCCCTTAGCCTTGTCCCACACTTTCATGACTCTATTCTTTCATACATAACTCCTATGTTCAACAAAATATCAAATTTAACCTTATATCTCAAAAATCCAATATATTTCAAGTTTTTTCCAAACGTGTGAAAACACGGGATATAACAGGGAGATAGAATTTACTATAGATGTGCTGCCAAATACTCAGCCCATATCTATTCCTCCTTATAGGATGACACCTACAGAACTGAAAGAGTTGAAGGAGCAGTTGAGAGATTTATTAGAAAAGGGCTTCATCAGGCCCAGTACATCACCTTGGGGAGTACCGGTACTATTTGTGAGAAAGAAAGATGGGTCGCTGCAGATGTGTATCGATTATAGGCAGCTGAATAAAGTGACGATAAAGAATAGGTATCCCCTCCCCATAATTGATGATCTATTTGACCAGTTGCAGGGTGCTAAATGTTTCTCGAAGATAGACTTGCGGTCAGGCTATCACCAGGTGCGGGTAAAGGAGGCAGATATTCCGAAGACTGCATTCCGGACTCGATACGGGCATTATGAGTTTAGAGTGATGTCTTCTGGGCTGACAAATGCTCCAGCAGTATTTATGGATTTGATGAACCGAATATTTAAGCCGTTCCTAGATATATTTGTGATTGTGTTTATCAATGATTTTCTGGTCTACTCACAATCAGAAAAGGAGCATGCGGATCATCTGAGGGCGGTACTTAGAGTGCTTCAGTGCCAGAAGCTGTATGCTAAATTTTCTAAGTGTGAATTCTGGCTGACTTCAGTAGCATTCTTGGGGCATATTATTGGAGCTGATGGTATTCGGGTAGACTCACAGAAGATTGAGGCAGTGAAGACTTGGCCCAGACCTACGACGCCTACTGAGGTACGTAGTGTTCTGGGCTAGCAGCAGGGTATTACAGGAGGTTCGTAGAGAAATTTACCTCAATTTCAGCGCCTTTAACAAGGCTAACACAGAAGGCAGCCAAGTTTCAGTGGACCGATGCTTGTGAGCGAAGCTTCCAATTATTGAAGGATAAGTTGACTATCGCTCCTAGTTCTAACATTTCCTGAGGGGCCAGATGGCTATGTTATTTATTGTGATGCCTCAGGCGTTGGGATAGGTTGTGTGTTGATGCAGCATGCCAGAGTTATAGCCTATGCCTCCAGACAGCTCATAAAGCACGAAAGAAATTATCCCACTCATGATCTGGAGTTAGCAGCGGTGATTCATGCCTTGAAGATATGGAGAAATTATTTATATGGCGTGCATGTTGATATTTATACAGATCATAAGAGTCTCCAATACATCTTTAAGCAGAAGGAGCTGAATTTGCGGCAGAGGCGATGGCTAAAGTTGCTGAAGGACTATGATGTTGACATTCTATACTACCCAGGGAAAGCAAATGTTGTAGCAGATGCACTCAGCCGTAAATCTATGGGCAGCTTGCCAGTTAGCTAATCTTGGAGTCTGTTTGGCTGATTCTGATGATGGCGAAGTTTCTATTCGAGGGGTTGCTGAATCCTCTATCATTGAAGAAGTAAAGAGACGCCAGTACGAGGACCCTGTTCTTATACATTATAGAGATGCAGCTCTTCAAAAGGAAGGATACTCCATTCAAAGTTGCACCTGACGGAGTGATACAATACGGAGGAAGATTATGTGTACCTGAGGTTGCAGGGTTACGGCGACAGGTTTTGGGGGAGGCATGATGAAAGATGAAGAATATCAAGAAATTCAAAAAAATCAAGAAACACAAGACTGAAATTCAAGAAAAAGATTAGTCCAAGAAGCTCAAGTTTGAAGATTATTTCCAATTCTTGTTTCTTGAATCCTTTTCTAAATAGGTTTCTTGTTTCTTGATTTATATTTTAGTAGGATTTAATTTCCTATCATTAGTAGGACTTTTATCCTAGATCTAGTAGAATTCAGTTTTCTTTATTCTTTTCCTTGTAAACTAGGGATTTTACTTTCCTTGTTTTTATCTATTTCCTTTCTAGAGTAGAATAGGGATTTGTAGTCATCAAAGAAGAGACCCTAGGCCTATATAAAAGGTTCTTATTCTTTGTTAAACACTATTCACGTTTTTTAGCATAAACCCTAGTTTGCAATAGAGTTATTTTCTCTATTTGGTCTTCTTTATCCTTATTTTTGGTTCCAAGCAAGGTGGTGATAGTCTTTATCTTATTTTCAATAGCGTGTGGTGTTTATTTATCACGTAAGTTGATTTCAAGTGGTGACTTAGGAACTTTATTTGTTCTTGATCATTCAAGAATGCGTTTCTTGATTAAAATTCGTTCTATTTCATACCCAGAATCCTAATATCCTTTCCATCGTTGTACCCTCAATATTTACTTGTTTTAATCGATTCAAGAGACAATTTTATAGTTCAAATCGTCATCTTTATCCTCGTCTTGAAATCACATAATTTCGAGAAGTATATCCCGATTTACGTCCGTTTCTTGAATTCTGCCCATCAATCGCTTCAAGAACAAGATCCTGGTCGATTGGTTCTTTGTTAACTCGAAGAACCACATCAATTTGGTATCAGAGCACAGTTGAGGAGTAGGATGAGTATGCAACCAAGAGGAGGCACCTTTGGTTCAAGAAGATGAAAAACTATGGAAAAAGGAATCTCTTTTCCGCACTAGATGTACCTCCCATGATAAGGTATGTTCAGTAATCATTGATAAAGGAAGTCATGTTAATGTTGTTTCTGAAGAGATGGTTTCTAAACTTGGCTTATCAACAAAACCTCATCCATATCCTTATAGCATCAAATTTGAGAATGATGATGGTGGTTTAGAGGTAACTCATCAATGCCTAGTTTCTTTTTCTATTGGCAAAATATATAATGATCTTGTTTGGTGTGATGTAACAAAGATGGATGCTTTCCACTTATTACTTGGAAGACCATGGGTGTATGAAAGGTGTGCTAACTATGATGAATATCGTAATACCTATTCTTTTACAAAGGATGGACGAAAAATTAAGTTGGTTCCCTTGAATCCAGAAGATGTTGCTAAAAACTCCAAGTATGTTGATGATTCTTTTGTGACCAAATTACAAATCATTGGTCCCATCAATATAGAACTTAAAACGGAGGAGAAGAATGAATTAGATCCACAAGTTGAGGATTTACCTCCAAAGTTTGAATGAGGATCCATTAGAGCATCCAACCATTTTGTGAGATTGAGTTTCCACCATTAAGAGCTTTTGAAAAGAATATAGATTTTGTTTCTTACTCCACACTAACCAAGGCAGCGTATTGCATAGGACCAATAGTCTATGAAGATTTGGAAGGGAAAAAGGACGAGTTTATGAAAAAAGATTCTATGAATGAGAGTTTATTATATGATGTAGTTCGAGCAAGAATTATTCCTCGAAAGGATGAACCTTTGCAAGAATGTGTCAATTTAAGATCTCTCAATTTCATTGAGGTTAATGGCTATAACCATGTCAAATCTGGGAGTAGCAAATTTGTCAAGGAGTTCTTAAGAAGACATGATTTGATCTCCCTTGATCCAAAGGTAGTTGAATTTGATTTATATAAAGGTTTTCATGGCACTATCTCAGATTTTTCATGCAAACACCACAAAGGCACGAGAGTTTTCAAGATTCATGAAGATAAAAAAGAAATAAGTTTTGATCATGGCTTAAACATTGAAGATAAATTTAAGATGATATATTTGAGAAATCATGGAGAAAAGTTACTACTAAGAAAGTGGGATTTGGTTCGACCATATGCAAAGCTTGTTGACAACATGATGAAGGTCTATGACAAGCTAGAAGAATGCAACTTAGAGCCTGGTGAGTATGGATTGTTCCCAATTTTTTTTGTTAATCTTTCACCATTTATGGAGCCTTTATACTCGAGGACGAGTCTTTCTCAACAAGGGGAGAATGATGAAAGATGAAGAATATCAAGAAATTCAAGAAAATCAAGAAACACAAAATTGAAATTCAAGAAAAAGAAAAGTCCAAGAAGCTCAAGTTTGAAGATTATTTTCAATTCTTGTTTCTTGAATCCTTTTCTAAATAGGTTTCTTGTTTCTTGATTTATATTTTAGTAGGATTTAATTTCCTATCATTAGTAGGACTTTTATCCTAGATCTAGTAGAATTCAGTTTTCTTTATTTTTTTCCTTGTAAAATAGGGATTTTACTTTCCTTGTTTTTAGCTATTTCCTTTCTAGAGTAGAATAGGGATTTGTAGTCATCAAAGAAGAGACCCTAGGCCTATATAAAGGGTTCTTATTCTTTGTTAAACACTATTCACGTTTTTTAGCATAAACCCTAGTTTGCAATAGAGTTATTTTCTCTATTTGGTCTTCTTTATCCTTGTTTTTGGTTCCAAGAAAGGTGGTGATAGTCTTTATCTTGTTTTCAATAGCGTGTGGTGTTTCTTTATCACGTAAGTTGATTTCAAGTGGTGACTTAGGAACTTTGTTTGTTCTTGATCATTCAAGAACACGTTTCTTGATTAAAATTCGTTCTATTTCATACCCAGAATCCTAATATCCTTTCCATCATTGTACCCTCAATATTTGCTTGTTTTAATCGATTCAAGAGCCAATTTTATAGTTCAAATCGTCATCTTTCTTATCGTCTTGAAATCACATAATTTCGAGAAGTATAGCCCGATTTACGTCCGTTTCTTGAATTCTGCCCATCAATCGCTTCAAGAACAATATCCTGGTCGATTGGTTCTTTGTTAACTCGAACAATCACATCAAGGCACACTATGCCCGTTATTTTGTCATCCCTGTCAACAAAGATGTATCATGACCTCAGATATTTGTATTGGTGGGATGGCATGAAAAAGGATATAGCGGAGTTTGTTGCTCAGTGCCCGAATTGTCAACAGGTTAAGGTCGAGCACCAGAAGCCAGGTGGATTATTACAGGAGATAGAGATTCCAACCTGGAAATGGGAGGTAATTAATATGGACTTCGTCACAGGTTTACCTCGCACTCCGCGAAGATATGACTCTATTTGGGTTATCGCTGATAGGTTGACAAAATCAGCCCACTTTCTTCCAGTCAGGACTACTTATTCAGTTGAGGACTATGCTAGGTTATACCTCAAGGAGATAGTGAGACTGCACGGGGTTCCCACAGTGATCATCTCCGATAGAGGAGCCCAGTTTACAACTAACTTCTGGAGATCCTTCCTGGAGGGATTGGGGACACAAGTGAGTCTTAGCACAACATTCCATCCTCAGACTGATGGACAGGCCGAGCGTACTATTCAGACACTACAAGATATGTTACGGGCCTGTATTATTGATTTCAGGGGTAGCTGGGATGATCATTTTCCATTTGAGTTTGCTTATAATAACAACTACCATTCGAGTATTCAGATGGTGCCGTATGAGGCCTTGTATGGGAGGAAGTGCAGATCACCTATTGGCTGGTTTGATGTTGGTGAGACCAAATTAATAGGCCCAGACATGGTTCAGCAGGCCGTTGATAAAGTGAAGCTTATTCAGGAGAGGTTACTGGCAGCCCAGAGTCTACAGAAATCATATGCAGATAATCGACGTCGACACTTAGAATTTCAGGTTGGTGATTGGGTGTTCTTGAAGGTGTCACCCATGAAGGGTGTCATAAGATTCGGCAAGAAAGGGAAGCTAATCCCAAGGTACATTGAGCCTTATCAGATTATCCGTAGGGTAAGCCGGGTTGCCTACGAGTTGGACCTACCGTCTGATTTGGAAGCAGTACATCCAGTCTTTCACGTGTCAATGCTTCGCAAATGTATAGACGATCCTTCTAGAGTATTTCCCGTAGATGATGTCCTAGGTGACAGAGGAGTTATCCTACGAGGAGCAGCCTATAGCCATACTTGATCGGCAGGTTAGGAGGTTACGAACCAAGGACGTGGCTTCCGTCAAAGTGTTATGGCGAAACAACAATAGAGAAGAGATGACCTGGGAAGCCGAGGAGGAGATGAAGAATAAGTACCCTTACTTGTTCCCTACGCCTACAGGTAACTTGAACTCCTCGCTTGATTATATTGATTAACCGATGAAACTATATGTTATAACGATAAGGGAGACTTCCCCAAAATTCTTATAAAACATTACGGGACCAATTCAACATTCGCGGACGAATGTTCTAAAGGGGGGAAGGATGTTATAACCCGTATGTTTATATATCGAGTTATTCTTAAGATAATCGACTTAAGTTAAGGACGGGATCATTTTTGGATACAAATAGGAACCTTTAATTTTCAATTATAATTAGAACATAAATTGTTATAAAAAAAATTTAGTGTAAAAATATTATTAGAGATTAGGGATTGATTAATTGTGATTATATTATTAAGTAAAAATTAGTGATTAATTAAATTAATTAAGCCTAATTACTAAAGTGGGCCCCACCCGATTTTTTTTTAAAAAAATATATATATTCAAGAAGTGGATTAGTGAGTCACAAGGGAGGGGGCACGTGTCCTCCTAGGAACAATCATATATATAGGAAGTGAAATGAACAAATTTTCATTTTACATTCATTTTCAAGAAAAATCAAAGGAAAAAAATCACAACTCCTCCATGGCTGCTCTCGGCCAGCCATGGTGTTGAGGAAAATTTTGATCCTTTAATGTTTTAAATCAAGTTTCAAGTGCATTACAAATTCAAGGAGGTGATAGCAACATTGGATATTAAGTTGGAGAAGAAGAAATTGTAAAATTGGAGCAATTGAGCGTAGAAATTTCCTCCGAGAAAAATTAGGTAAGATTTTCTTATTTTGTGGTTTAATTGTGTTAATAGTGTTGTAATGGAATTATTAAAATTGGATTGGATGAAGTTGGAAGTAAGAAAATGCATGAAATTGTTGTTATATGAAATTGTGGGTTGAAATGGATTCAGAAATGTTGTTGGGTTGTTAGAATTGTTTGTGGGCTGAATTGTAAGAATTTTGTATGTATATCTCTTTTGTTGGTATTTCTGTGATGACAGGAGAATAATTGGAAATTCGGGTTAGGCGAATATATAGGGGAAATGCTGTCCGATTTTCGTTAAGTCCTTAACTAATGAAAAACCCTAAACGAGAAAGTATAAGTTAAAGAATAAGTTTTATAAGCGATGGGCTACGGATTTACGAACTAGAAAGTAGAGTTACTACTGATAACGTCACTTAATAGGCTAAAAGAGCGACAAAGCGAACGGGCTTGCGAATAGTCGTTAAACAGGTATGTAAAGCTGTCCCTTCTTTCTTTTGGCATGTCTTAGATTTAAGTAATGAATGATATGAGCTTTGGGGTAATCCTATTCATAAGTCTTGAGTGTGATTCATGATTCTTATTCACTTCTTGATGTTAGAACACTTAAGTGATTGAGCATCCCTCTTCAGTTTCCTATACGTTGGATAATAGTCGATATATATATAAGTTCCTATTCCTAGAAACTCTATGATAACTGATGTCCTTGACTTCTATAAGCTGTTTCATTCTATATTGACATATGTCTATGGTTCCTAAGGCTCTTTTGATATTATTGTTTATGATGACGTTCGAGGGATATTTGATATGATTGTCGCTATTGATACTCAGGTGTAAATCCCTTCTTCTTATTCTGTTTGAGTCTTGATAATGTTTTAAATTGCATATGGTTGTTCACTACTCTGCTCGTGCATGCCTCAATATGTCTTTCACCGAGTCCCGGGCCGGGGTATGTTATCGTGCACAGTTTCACTGCATTGTTCACCGAGTCCCTCACTAGAGGGCCGGGTACGGTATATATATATATGATATGATATGATGATATGATGATATGTTATGGCGGCCAGGAGGGCATATGATGACTCTATTCATCGACTCCCATAATGGGCCGGGTATGATATATGTATTGACATGCATGATTTATGTTAAAAAAGGCAAGTGGTTTGGTATTCTGGGTCTTATACTTGTCTCCTGTACTCCCTATTTCGGTTATGATCCTCTTTACTGTATTTCATACTTTACATACTCAGTACATATCTCGTACTGACCCCCTTTCTTCGGGGGGCTGCGTTTCATGCCCGCAGGTGCAGATACTCGCTTTGGTGATCCGCCAGCTTAGGACTTCTATTCAGCTATTTTGGAGTGCTCCATTGTCCCGGAGCCTAGACTTTTGGTACAGATCCTTTTGATATATATATATGTGTTTATCCAGGGGTACGGCGGGGCCCTGTCCCGTCATGTGTTACTGTTGATACTCTTAGAGTTCTGTAGACATATGTGTGGGTTGTGTATAGATGTTGTTCGGCTGTGTTGGCATGACTTATATTTTGGGACGTTCCCATTCGTAGTGGCAGCCTTGCCGGCTTGCTTATATACATATTTTGGGATGTTGTATGTAGTGGCAGCCTTGTCGGCTTGCGTATGTATAGTTGGGACGTTCCCATACGTTATGACAGCCTTGTCTGCTTGTGTACTATGTTATCTTTTGATGGTTGTGACTCCTCAGGAGACAGGTTGCCTTGATATATATATGTGACAGTCCCGAGACAACGTTTCATTTTTATAGGTTCCATATTATGTTTGGTTGCGGATTGATTATAGATAACAGGTGTGTACACGAGTGTCCAGCTCGGGCACTAGTTACGGCCTACGGGGTTGGGTCGTGACAAAAACGGCCCGGTATACGCTTTGTATATGATATCTTCACACACTTTATTCTCCCAAATTCAAGAACAGCAACTTATCAACAACATCAATAGCAATATCAACAATTATTTTATATCAATATCCAACTAATCCTATCCATTTAATCATACCAAAACAGCCCCCAAGTCATTTGATATCCAAAAATTATAACCGAACTTTCAATATCATTTTCTCTATTCTAACCCGTCAAATCTATTAATGATCAGTGTAAGAACATCATTAAAATCTTAAACATACCTTATATGAGCAGCCACCACGAAAAAAACATCCCCTAAGTTCAATTTTTAGCTTAAAACGACGGCAACAACTTGTACTACACTTTACTCTTCACGAGCCTCGAAATTCGGGACCTCGAACATGATCAATTCTCCACTTTGATACAATAACGGATACGCGGAAGCAATAAATTAACAAGGAAAGTAAAAGGGATAGAAAGATAGACACAAGATTAGAGAGAATTAAGCAACCAAAACTATATTAAAGTCTTGACCTCCTAATTACACAACTAATTAGCACATAACTCTTAAGTTGAACTCAAGGGAATTGAATTCCCAAGCAACCAACCTCTCAACAATCAAAGATTCAACAAGAGCCATCCATGGCCTCTCTCACAAGTTTCTCTCTCTAGAGATAACTCTTAAAATCACTCATCAATTTATCAATTCATCCAAAATCCCCTAATGAAATAAAAGACTAGCTATTTATACTAATGAAATAAAGAAGACACTACTTTATTACATAAATGCCATTAATGAGGCAAGGGCCTTGTTTGGCTGGCCTTGTGGAGATGAAAATCTTGAATTTGCAGTGGCATCTCGCAAACATAGCCTTCCTTGCTCGTTGGTCACTTTAATGCTCTTCCATCTCCCATCCGTCCTCTCCATGCTATCATCCAAACTTTGGCTCCACGAGACGGTCCTTTAAGTGTCCTTGAGGCAACTCGACTTGCATCATTCTCCCCTTCTTGAAAAGGATTCGTCCTCGAATCTAAACCTTGCAAAACCATAAGGGAGATATTTTATATCAATATCCAACTAATCCTATCCATTTAATCATACAAACAAAAACCATAGAACTTTCAATATCATTTTCTCTATTCTCCTCAAGGAACATCATTAAAATCTTAAACATACCTTATATTGAGGGTTAGCACACAACGCCATAAGTACATATTCAAGGAAAGTAAAAGGGATAGAAAGATGCCAAGGTAAGAACAAATTTGTGGACCTCCTAATTACACAATACAACCACAATCTATGACAATCATGACTAACATTTTCAAGCAACCAACCTCTCAACAATCAAACATGAGCTCTTAAGTAGAGTCTAAGAACTTGATTCCTCCAAGGTTCAGCTATTTATACTAATGAAATAAGGATTCATAAATAGAAGGGCCTTGTTTGGCTGGCCTTGTGGAGATGAAAAATTTAAAAGCCTTCCTTGCTCGTTGGTCCAATGGATTCCACGAGAAAATACAAAGTCAATGCAAAACCATGCAGGGTTAGCACACAACATAGGTTCTATTTGACATGTAGCATAATGTCCAAACAAGAACACTCTCATTTTTCAAACAAAGACTCCCCCAAGATAGTGCTCTCAAATCACACAAGGTGTCACCCGGATCAAAGGGGATGAACATCCATCTAGTATGGTTAAGAACACAATCGGCTAGATCATAAGAGCCTTCTCCCACATAAGATGCACTCCCTATATGCTCAAGAATGTCATCATATGCAAACAAGTAATAAAGACCTTAACTTCCTCATCAATATCACACTCCCCAATGTAACCTCACCATACGGTTCAAGGACAAGATTATCCAAGGGGTTACTATGAAGTTGAACATGAAAGGAAGAATTTGCAATTTCTAGACAAGAATTACCTTCCTTTGTAACACTTTCCTTCCCCACAAATGGATCACAATTCCTCAAAGGAAGATCTCCATCATGGGAAAGAGTGTCTTCATCCCATAGTGGGTTACATATCACATTATAGTCTCCAAAGGAAACTAAACGTTCAACATTACCAAACACCCCACTAGGTTCATCACTCTCAATAGTCATATCATCCTCAAATAAAACATTATCCTTTACAAGAGAGTAATCCATGAACAATGAGGATTCAAAGCATGTCATTTCACTCTCAAAGAACCAATGTCGTCTTTCAATGTATTTTTGCTCACATGACTATCTACATGACACACATTACCACTACAAATTGGGGTCTTATCCCATGACACTAAAGTACGATCAAGAGACCCATTTTGACTTGAAACAAACAAGGGTGCGATGTCACATTCTTTCAATTGACCAACTATATCAACATTATCACTAACTAGAGGTACATTAAACACATCACAAGAATCCTTAAGTAGTGAATTATCATTACAAGCAAGTTGATCAACACTAGTTGGTAGTATGCCAAACTCGCAAGGATCAATAACATGATGACCACATGACATTGTACTACCAATCAATTCACAAGTGTCAACACTAGGTGGACACAAATCGATCTTGCAAGAAGAATCAATTTTGTCATCTAAAGGATCAACTAGTGTTTGAGCACCTTCATTCGATAATGCATTATCATTCAAAGCACAAGTGTCAACACTAGGTGGACACAAATCGACCTTAACAAGAAGGATCAATTCGGTCATCAATAGGATCAACTAGTGTGGGGACACTTTCAACAATGGCATTACCAATACACGGCAAAGAAGCATTAGGCTTAATGCAAGGTAAACTAACTTTCATGCTTGACTTGACATTAAAATCACACAAAGATGTAGGAGTATAAGGATAAGTGATCTTACCTTGGTGTTCATGCAAGCTCCTTTGACCAATGGAAGGAATGGTTGTGGTCGCCGTCCTTGCCTTCAAGCATGGGGTTCTCTCAAAAGAGGTACCCCTCAAAGATTCATTTCTTCTCACATGTGGCTTGGGATATTGGCTTCTCAATATCCTTTTCATGTCCTCCCAATTCTTGATGGGACTCCTCACTTGTCTCCCACAATATTTCACATACTCCCAATATTTGACAAGCTTTGAGTCAAAAGTTTGAACGGCTAAGTCCATCTTCATTTCTTGTGAATAGTTGTAGCTAGCGAAGATTTCATCTATTATGTACTCCCATTTCTCATATTCTTCTCCACTAGCTTCCTTAGCCAAGGTAGGCCATTTCACATGGGTATCTCACACTTTTTCACTTGGACTCTTGCTAGTAAGTATGCATGGAAAGAGAAATTTCCCTTTCTTGTCCACTACAAATCGATGCCAATCTTGTTCATGTGGGCTTCCATGCCTTTGGAACCAAGAGACTCCTAAACATACATGACAATTATCCATTGGAAGAACATCACACCAAACCTCCTCTTGGTACTCGCCAAGTGAAATGGATACCATCACCCTCCTATTAACCCAATATCCTCCCTCATCATAATAAGGATTTCGCCGGATCACACAAGGTAACCTTAACACTTCAACCGCACGAGGGGTGATGAAATTTGTGTAACAATCGTCATCAAGCATGAGAAATACCTCACTACTACCAATGTTCACCTTGGTCTCCATGAATCACCTCTTTGGGACCGCCTTCTTTTGTATAGGATGACTCCAACTAGTACTCACATTCCCACTCATGCCACTTTGCTTCGGATAGGAATTACTACAAGAAGAAGCATATGCATGCCCACTAGAAGTCCTTCCATAATCAACATTAGCACTTCCACTACCTCCGTAGACATACCCTCCACGAGTCTTATTTGTATAAGGATTTTCCCCATAAGACCCATAAGACACGTGTGCAGGAGAGTCATACCTCGAGTCGTCTTCATCATCATGATGTATAGCATAAGAACCTTCACCTTCATCATGTGAAGCATAACAAGTTTCTTCTTCATCCCCATCTTCCTCATGAGACAATTGAGTATCACTCTCTTCATATTCTCCTTCAAAATGGTAATTCTCTCCTCGAACTTCCTCATGATCACCATTCCCCATATAGCCCTCATATTCCCCATCATCACACTCTTGATAGCTCGCATAGTCCTCCTCTTCGTAACTACAACCATCATCGTCATAACAATCATAATCGCCACCACATGAATCAGAATCCATAGAGAAGTACATGCAAAGAACACTTAGCAAACACGTTAGTAGTAAAGAAACCTCACTACACTCGTTTGTGCTCGGCTAGCACCACTCAAATGAACTCACACACACTCTTGCCTTTTACCACTCAAATAGATTGGCCGATGTTGATTCTCGATTGGATTCGGTTGCTTGCAAGGTGCACAATTACTACTCGAGATTGGAATGGATTCTTGTAGACTCAAGAAGAACGAGGACGACTCAATAAAAACAAACGCACTTGAGCCAAGAAACGAACGAGGTAAAAACGAAGAAAAGCACGAAAGAATTGGCACGAAAGAAATGCGGACACAAGAACTAATTAGCAACTAATAAGGTCGATTACTAGTTGTTAATTAGTTGTAAGAATCAAAGAAAAGAAGTTAGGAAAGAATCAAACCATTTTGACACTTGGAATTTTTTTTCGAAAACTCTTCAGTGATTCACGCTTTCCTTCCGCTTCGCGGATGCTCTTAGACAATCAGGCTTTCCTTCCGCTATGCGGACCAAAAGTGGATGAACAGTTTTTTTTTTTTTTTTTGAAAAATCAGAAATTTAGACTAAGTATTTCTGATTTTCTTTTTGTTGGGCCCATAAACATTTTTTCACAACTTTATTTGACAACTTTTGGATCAAATGGCCCTTTGGAGAGTCTTCTTCCTTATGAAGATTTGAAGGTCTTCAAGAACACAAGAACAATTCAAAAATTCAACTACCCTCAAACCAACTCCAAATTAGCTCAAATTTCGAATTTAAGTTCTCTTTGATGTAGAGAACAAAACCCAATAAGTTTTAACCTTCAATTTCAACCGAATCACAAGACCCACTTTTCAAGTTCTTGAGTTCTTTAAAGCTTCAAATACCAAAAATGGTAGATCCTTAAATCCTTGGTCAAATACCTCCAAATTTCGGATTTAGAGTCCTTATCCACTAGAGAACAAACCCCAATCAACTTGAACCTTCAATTCTTCTCCTTCTTCAAACCCACCAACCTTGTTCTTGAAGCTTTGAAGCTCAACAATGGTGGAACACAAACCCTAACTCTAAATAGCTCAAAATGGAAGATTTGGACTCTAGAAACACTAAGAAACTCTAATCCAACACTAGATTCAACAAAAATCAACAAGAAAATTCGAGATTTTTTTTTTTTTTAATTTCGATTTTTTTTTGTTGAATCAAAACCAAGACTAGATTTGGTGGAACAAATCTAAACTAAGCTCTGATACCAATTGATACAATAACGGATACGCGGGAGCAATAAATTAACAAGGAAAGTAAAAGGGATAGAAAGATAGACACAAGATTAGAGAGAATTAAGCAACCAAAACTATATTAATGTCTTGACCTCCTAATTACACAACTAATTATCACCTAACTCTTAAGTTGACCTCAAGGGAATTGAATTCCCAAGCAACCAACCTCTCAACAATCAAAGATTCAACAAGAGCCATCCATGGCCTCTCTCACAAGTTTCTCTCTCTAGAGATAACTCTCAAAATCACTCATCAATTTATCAATTCATCCAAAATCCCCTAATGAAATAAAAGAATAGCTATTTATACTAATGAAATAAAGAAGACGCTACTTTATTACATAAATGCCATTAATGAGGGGCCTTGTTTGGCTAGCCTTGTGGAGATGAAAATCTTGAATTTGCGAATGTGGCCTCTCGCAAACATAGCCTTCCTTGCTCGTTGGTCACTTTAATGCTCTTCCATCTCCCATCCGTCCTCTCCATGCTATCATCCAAACTTTGGCTCCACGAGACGGTCCTTTAAGTGTCCTTGAGGCAACTCGGCTTGCATCACACTTTCTCTCTCTAACTCTCCTCTCTATCTATCTAAAATATTCTGGACCTTTTGTATGAAAATCAGGTAGATAAGGCTGAAAATTTCCCTTAAATAGCAAGGGAAGTGGGCCTGACCCGACTTGGAATCGGGTTGGGCCGAGCCCACTGTCCAGCTTGACCTTTCTGCCTTAAAACGTCCATAACGTTTTATCCCTATGTCATATGTAGGCCCACGACCTATGGTTCGAAAGGTATTTCAATTATCTACAACTTTCATTTTAGGAGTTTTCTCAAATGCCCAAATAATGATGGGGGTTATGGCCTCCCGAAGTCAGATCACCTGAAAACGTAACTTAAAAACATCTTTTTGGAAGGCTTTCACTTTTATTTGGCTCAAGGGTCCTTCTTGAGTTGTGTTTAACTTCACATATATTATCCATATAACTTGTCATATGTCCTATATAAAAACGCGATATGTGGACCCCACCTCAGCTTACGATTACGAGGGCTATATATCTTTTAACGTATCATTCCAATCATATTGTACGAATTCCAAATATCATACGCATGCTATCCTCATGCTAATACGGTAGAATTTCATCCTTTATACTTGTAATATTTGCTCCTCCTTGAGCTCACATAAAGCCATCTGCAGCCTTAGTAACATGAAATTTTCTGGGGCGTAACATCCTTCCCCTCTTAGAAACATTCGTCTTCGAATGTTAAATAAAGACTAATACTCGTATCCAATTCCTATGCTTATTAATATCACTAAACCTGTTACACCTCGTAAATTTCCCCGTGAATATACAACAAATAGACTAAGGAAGAATACGAGTATATGGTGTATTTAATCAGAAGGGAATGACGTTTGACGACCCTAAGTAAGATTTCAAAGGCAATGGGAATAAGGGATAAGGTATGCTCCACAATGACTAATTATAGATTCTGAAGACGTGAAAGTTACAGATTTGCACTTTGGCCCAGTTGATCGTAAAATGAAATACGGACCGTAAAGTAGTATACGGCCCGTAAACCACCATGTCGTATTCCAACTTACGAAACTTCAACTTTCTGTCAAATGTTCAAATGGTTAGATACGACTTGGAATACAGACCGTAAATTGAAATACGGCCCGTAAACCGCGATTGTAAATCACCATGATCGCCAGCATACCTTTCTGGTTTTGATATGCTTAAATACGACCACGAAATACGGCCCGTAAACTGGGCTTACGACCACTGTGCACTTCAGCTACTGTTCATTCCGGATCAGATTTTAAGTCATTAAAAAGAGACCCAAGCTCATTAAATTCATTTCATTATCCACGATACTTCTCTCTAGAAATCTCTAGAATACTCTCCACTCTTCAATTACAAGAAAATCAAAGGAAATCCATGATCAATAACTCCAAATCCATGAGACAAAGTGTATGAAGCCTAGCTAAAGTTCATCTCTCTCAAGAAAACCCAAAGGAAGTGAAGTAGGGTTTTGATGCTAGATGAGTAATTCCATTCAAGGCTTGTTCAATCATCATCTAATGTAAGTTTCATGACTAAACCATGTTGTTTAAGGTATTGGAAGGTTAAGATACTTGAAATGTAAAAAAGGACATAGGAAATGGGTCATTCATGAGTGAATAGTGTTATGGTTGGATGGTAGTTGGGTTGAATTATGAATGTTGGAGTGTTGTAAGTATTATATATGAGGAAACGCGGTAGTAAGCTATAACCATAAATATGGAGAAATTGAAGAGAAATGGTGGATTGTGGTCAATGAACATAAATGACGATTGTTGATTGCAATATTGTGAATGTTGTTGTGAGTGTTTGGGAGTTGATATAGACTATGGGAAAAGTAGTATAAACAAGGGAAGTGCTGCCCAATTTTCCCTAGCTTTAGAAAGCCCGTTCTTATAATTGCTTAGCTAATGACGATATAAATTCTCTTGAAGGTAGAAATGTGATATCGAAGGAGAACAAGCAAGCGATATCTTAGTTAAACGTCAAAGGTATGTGAGGCTAGTCCTTTCTTTCTAATGGCATGAATCTCATAGCATGAAGTTCCTTCCTCCTCATGAGTCCCTATATTCCAGAAAGCTAAAAGCCTATGTCTATGAATAGCTATGTAAGATAAAAGATATGACATGATGTTATTTATTGCTTACACTCACCTTATGTGTTAATTCCTTCAAGGTGAGGCAAAATGTCAATGATTACTCCATAATGAAATCGGGGGAATCACGACCTTACGTCACCCCGATAAAGTAAAGTTGTTCATAAGCGTTATGCATGTATTATGATAAGTACATTATGATGAGCATGTATGATGATGATATAACACCGCGCCTATTTGGCCGGGCAGTCACCGCTAAGGCGGGCAGCTATACGATACACCATGGCCAAATGACATGGGCAGACACCACTAGTGGGCGGCATGAGATGGTACCTCGGACGCGGGAGGCCTGGACGCAGGTTAATGTTATGACTATCACACCGATCCGATATGGACGGGCAGCTTATATATTACTACACCGTACCTATATGGGCGGGCAGCTTATACATTATGCATATATGATATGATGATGATTATGAGTAAGCCAACATGCGTTATTTCTTTTACACTTGACAGTCTGATACAATTATTCTATATTGATACTTCTTTTATATCATTGTCTTATTTCCTTGTTTATGCCTCTCATACTCAGTACAATGTTCGTACTGACGTCCGTTTTCTGTAGACGCTGTGTTCATGCCACAGGTAGACAGGGAGGAGAGCTCAACCCAAACCAGTAGTAGCTGTCAGCTGACTGAAAGCACTCCTTTGTTCGGAGGTGTTTATGATGATCCTCTAGTGTATGGCCATATATATGTATTTTGGGCATGACGGGGTCTTGTCCCGTCCTTATACATAGCACTCTAGTAGAGGCTCGTAGATGCGCAGTGTGGGTTAGATGGTCTTACGAGATGCTATTATATGTACATACTATTTTGATGGCCGAGAGGCACATGTATATAAAAGTAATTATGTTTTCACATGTTTCCATATGAAATACGATTTTCTTACCATTTAAGTATAAAAGTTGATAAGAGAGCATTAAATGAGTAAGATGAGTAGTAGAACGAGTGGTGCTAGGTGGCTAGCCCCGGGTACCCGTCACGGCCCTTAGCTGGGTCGTGACAAAAGTGGTATCAGAGAGGTTCAGTCCTAGGAAGTGTCTACGAGCCGTGTCTAGTAGAGTCTTGTTTATGGTGTGTTGCGTGCCACGCTAATAAACAAGAGGCTACAGGGCATTTAGGAAAAATGACCATCCTTCTTCTTATGAGATCGTGCGATAGAGCCATGTATAAGATCTTACCTTCCCTAATAGTGTGTTATGATTTCAGAATGCCGCCAAAAGGAAAGGCTACAGCCACCCAGAAGGGCAAGACTACGGCAAAGAGGCGGGTAGAAAGAGAGCCTCCGATGAATATAGAGGAAGGCGAATCACATAATGAGGCCTTGTCTAACGCTTCTTCTACCCCACCTAATGTGGAAGGACAAGGAGGAGCTCCAGCTCCAATCCCTCCACCGGTTGTTTCGGGTAAACAAATGACCAAGGCCATCCATTTATTGACACAATTGGTCGCCGCGCAGGCACAACGACAAAATGTGAGCTCAGGTGATCGGGCAGCAAGTACCAAAGCCCGTGATTTTATGAGTCTAAATCCTCCGGAGTTCTTCGGGTCAAAACCGGATGAAGACCCGCAAAGTTTCATAGATGAGATATTGAGGACATTGAAAATTGTCCATGCCTCCGAAACTGAATCCATGGAGTTGGCATCTTATAGACTTCGGGATGTGGCAGTTTTATGGTACAACAACTGGGTATTATCAAGAGGAAAGAATGCGCCTCCTCCGGTTTGACAAGAATTCGTGGATGCATTTATTCGTCACTATTTGCCACCCGAGGTCCGCCGAGCTAGAGCGGATAGATTTATAAATTTAAGGCAAGGGAGTATGAGTGCCCGGGAGTATAGCATGTAATTTAATTCTTTGGCTAGATATGCCCCCGCCATGGTGGCCGACATGGGAGATCGGGTACATAGATTTGTGAGCGGCCTAGGGCCACATTTATTCAGAGATTGTTTGACGGCGTCCTTGTAAGACGGGATGGATATTTCCTGAATACAGGCCCACGCTCAGAATTTAGAGGGGCGACAACAGCCACAGAGAAGTGACCGTGATAGTGATAGAAGGCAAAGCAAGAGGGCCAGATCTATGGGAGCAGGCAGTGATTATAGAGGGGGATCAAGGCAGACATATTCTAGGTATTCCGGCCAGTCGGTAACTAGTGCACCTCTTCGGTTCGCAGGTAGGAGATTTGATCACTCCTTCCGTTCAGGACAGGGCCAGAGTTCAAGGGCCCCAGATTCCCAGTTCAGGGAAGATTATAGTCAGAGGAGACCCCCAGTATCGCGATGCAGCCAGTGTGATAGATTGCATTCCGGACAGTGTCGCCAGGGTTCGTACGCTTGCTATACTTGCGGCCAAGTTGGGCGCATGATGAGAGATTGCCCGTCGATGAGTGGTAGAGTTGGAGTTCAGCCTACAGGTTCAGCAGGTGGTCTTCCTCAGCGCGCCTGGCAGGGCAGACTCCTCAGATATCAGCAGGCTGAGGTAGAGGTCGATGGGCAGTATCTACTTCAGGTGCCACTCAACCCCGTGTATATGCATTAGCTGAACGGCCGGATCTTGAGTCCTCCCCGAATGTGGTTACAGCTACATTGTCTATATTCTCCCGTAATGTATATGCACTGATAGATCCCGGTTCTACTCTTTCTTATATTACTCCATATGTTGCTGGGTGTATTGGGGTGAAACCTGAGACAATCAAACCTTTTGAGGTGTCTACTCCGGTTGGTGATCCCGTGATAGCAAGACAAGTGTATAAAAATTGTGTAGTGGTGGTATGTGATCGCCAGACCACAACCTATTTGATTGAGTTGAAGATGTATGTAATTATGGGTATGGATTGGTTGGCCTCGTGCTATGCGAATGTTGATTGCCGATTGAAAGTGGTGCGATTTCAATTCCGGGAGAGCCCGTGCTTGAATGGAAGGGTAATGCAGCATCTCCAAAGGGTAGGTTTATTTCCTACCTTAAGGCAAGGAAGATGATAGCCAAGGGTTATATTTATCATTTAGTTCGGGTTCACGACACCGAGTCAAAGCCGCCAACTTTCCAATCAGTTTCGGTCGTGAATGAATTACCAGATGTGTTTCCAGACAAACTTCCAGGCCTTCCTCCAGAAAGAGAGATTGACTTCTCCATTGATGTGTTGCCGGAGACCAAGCCTATTTCAATTCCTCCTTATCAAATGACTCCGGCAGAATTAAAAGAGCTAAAGGCACAGCTGAAAGATTTGCTTGAAAAGGGGTTTATTAGGCCCAGTTCATCACCGTGGGGAGCCCCAGCCTTGTTTGTGAGGAAGAAAGACGGATCTCTACGAATGTGCATCAATTATAGGCAATTGAACAAGGTGACGATAAAGAACAAATATCCCCTTCCAAGGATAAATGACTTATTCGATCAACTGCAGGGTGCTACGTGGTTTTCTAAAATAGATTTGAGGTCGGGTTACCATCAAGTGAGAGTTAGAGAGGCGGATATTCCCAAAACAGCTTTCAGAACGAGATATGGCCATTATGAAATCCGGGTGATGTCTTTCAGAACTAATGCTCCGGCCGTGTTTATGAATTTGATAAACAATGTATTCATGCATCTCTTGGACTTATTTGTGATAGTATTTATTGATGATATTCTGGTGTATTCTCGCACGGAATCAGAACATGCAGATCATTTGCGAATTGTTCTTGGCATTCTTCGAGCCCGAGAATTGTATGCGAAATTTTCAAAGTGTGAGTTTTGGCTAAATTCTGTAACCTTTTCGGGCCATATTATTTCAGATGATGGCATTCGAGTTGACACTCAGAAAATTGAAGTGGTGAAGACTTGGCCAAGGCCTACGACGCCTACCGAAGTTTGTAGTTTTCTGGGTTTGGCAGGTTATTATAGAAGATTCGTAGAGGGCTTCTCATCTATTTCAGCCCCATTGACGAAGCTAACCCAGAAGTCGGAATTCCAATGGAATGATGCATGTGAGCGCAACTTCTAAGAGTTGAAAGACAGATTGACCTCAGCTCCGATCTTAACACTTCCAGAAGGGTCAGATGGCTATATAGTATATTGTGACGCTTCCAGTGTCGGATTAGGATGTGTATTGATGCAGCATGGTAAAGCTATCGCATATGCTTCAAGACAATTACGGAAACATGAAAAGAATTATCCGACTCATGATCTCGAATTGGCTGCGGTTATTCATGCCTTAAAAATATGGAGGCATTATTTGTATGGTGTGCATGTTGATATTTGTACAGATCACAAAAGCCTTAAGTACATTTTCAAGCAAAAGGAGTTGAACCTGCGGCATAGGCGGTGGTTAGAATTGTTAAAAGATTATGATGTGAACATTATGTACCATCCTGGAAAAGCAAATGTGGTAGCCGATGCGCTTAGTCGCTGATCAATGAGCAGTTTATATGAAGTCCCTCCGAAAAAGAAAGAGATGGTTCATAAGCTCCACCAATTAGCTAATCTGGGAGTACGTGTAATCGAATTCGGGAAATGTGGGGATTAGCATCAATGACCCCACAACTTCGTCTTTGGATATGGAAGTGAAAGAACGACAATATGAAGATCCTCAATTGTGTCATTACAGGGACACATCTCATGGAAAAGAGAAGTCTTCATTTGAAGTTTATATGGACGGAATTCTTAGGTACCGAGGCAGATTATGTGTGCCGAATGTAGCAGAATTGTGCCGATGAATTCTAGAAGAAGCACATTATTCTCGGTATTCTATTCACCCAGGTGCAACCAAAATGTATCATGATCTCAAGATGATGTATTGGTGGGATGGCATGAAGAGAGATATAGCGGAATTTGTAGCACAGTTTCCAAATTGCCAGCACGTAAAGATTGAACATCAAAAGCCAGAGGCTTATTGCAAGCAATGGAAATCCCTACTTGGAAATGGGAAACAATTAACATGGATTTTATTGTGGGATTACCTCGTTCCCGCGGCAGGTATGATTCTATATGGGTGATCATGGATAGATTGACGAAAGCAACCCATTTTCTCCCAGTTAGGACTACGTACTCAGCTGAAGATTATGCGAGGTTATATCTCAAGGAAATTGTGCGACTTCATGATATTCCATTATCTATTATTACAGATAGAGAAGCACAGTTTACAGCCATGGTTTGGAAGTCCTTCCAAGAAGGTCTAGGCACTCAGGTGAAGCTTAGCACGACATTTCATCCGCAGACCGATGGACAAGCCGAGCGTACTATTCAGACCTTGGAAGATATGCTACGAGCATGTGTGCTGGATTTCGGTGGAAGTTGGGACGATCATTTACCGTTAATCGAATTTGCGTATAACAATAGCTATCATTCCAGTATTTAAATGGCTCTATATGAAGCTTTATATGGGAGGAAATGCAGATCTCCAATCGGATGGTCTGAAATAGGAGAAGTACAGCTAGTAGGCCCTGAATTGATTCAGCAAGCGGTGGAAAAAGTTAAGGTGATCCGAGATCGATTGTTAACAGCCCAAAGTCACCAAAAGTCTTATGTAGACAATCGCCGACGAGACTTGGAATTTCAAGTTGGTGATTGGGTATTTTTGAAAGTATCGCCAATGAAAGGGGTGATGAGATTTGGCAAGAAAGGGAAGCTAAGTCCTAGGTACATTGGACCCTATAGAATTACCCGCAAGGTGGGTCATGTAGCCTATGAATTAGACTTGCCTTCGGAGCTTGAATCAGTCCATCTAGTCTTTCACGTTTCAATGCTCCGCAAGGGTTGTGAAGATCCCACAAAGATTGTCCCAATAGATGATGTGCAAGTGACAGAAAAGCTAACCTATGAAGAGGTGCCTATTGGTATTCTAGACAGGCAAGTGCGAAGACTACAAAATAAAGAGGTAGCTTCAGTTGAAATCTTGTGGCGAAACAATAACCGAGAAGAAATGACTCGGGAAGCGGAAGAGAGTATGAAGTCCAAGTACCCGCATTTATTCCAACCCCCAGAAGAGATTCAAGATGAAATGCCAATGATATAAGGTATATATATATATATAAGCTTACTTTTCATGCTTTTGGTCGTGTGTGGCCATAGACATGTTGATAGTGTGATGTAGCCCTGTGAGGAAATGATATTATGGGTTGTTGTGACAGGATGGTAGTGCCATATTACAAGGGAGACTCTGCCGAAATTTTCGTAGTACCCCGAGTGTTTAACATTCGAGGATGAATGTTCCAAAAGGGGGGGGGGGGGGGGGGAGAGTGTTACACCTCGTAAATTTCCCCGTGAATGTACAATGCATAGACTAACGAAGAATACGAGTATATGGTGTTTTAATCAGAAGGGAATGACGTTTGACGACCCTAAGTAAGATTCCAAAGGCAATGGGAATAAGGGATAAGGTTATGCTCCACAATGCCTAATTATAGATTCTGAAGACGTGAAAGTTGCAGATTTGCACTTTGGCCCAGTTGATCGTAAAATGAAATACGGACCCGTAAAGTAGTATACGGCCCGTAAACCACCATGTCGTATTCCAACTTACAAAACTTCAACTTTCTGTCAAATGTTCAAATGGTTAAATACGACTTAGAATACGGACCGTAAATTGAAATACGGCCCCGTAAACCGCAATCGTAAATCACCATGATCCCCAGCATACCTTTCTGGTTTTGATATGCTTAAATACGACCACGATATACGGCCCGTAAACCATGTTGTTTAAGGTATTGGAAGGTTAAGCTACTTGAAATGTTAAAAAATGACATAGGAAATGGGTCATTCATGAGTGAATAGTGTTATGGTTGGATGGTAGTTGGGTTGAATTATGAATGTTGGAGTGTTGTGATTATGAATATGTTATAAATGACATTTAGACCATGAAATACGTATTATATATGAGGAAACGCGATAGTAAGCTATAACCATAAATATGGAGAAATTGAAGAGAAATGGTGGATTGTGGTCAATGTACATAAATAACGATTGTTGATTGCAATATTGTGAATGTTGTTATTAGCGTTTGGGAGTTGCTATAGACTATGGGAAAAGTAGTATAAACAAGGGAAGTGCTGCCCAATTTTCCCTAGCTTTAGAAAGCCCGTTCTTATAATTGCTTAGCTAATGACGATATAAATTCTCTTGAAGGTAGAAACGTGATATCGAAAGGATAACAAGCAAGCGATAGCTTAGTTAAACGTAAAAGGTATGTGAGGCTAGTCCTTTCTTTCTAATGGCATGAATCTCATAGCATGAAGTTCCTTCCTCCTCATGAGTCCCTATATTCCAGAAAGCCAAAAGCCTATGTCTATGAATAGCTATGTAAGATAAAAGATATGACATGATGTTATTTATTGCTTACACTCACCTTATGTGTTAATTCCTTCAAGGTGAGGCAGAATGTCAATGATTACTCCTATAATGAAATCGGGGGAATCACGACCTTACGTCACCCCGATAAAGTAAAGTTGTTCATAAGCATTATGCATGTATTATGATAAGTACATTATGATGAGCATGTATGATGATGATATAACACCGCGCCTATTTGGCCGGGCAGTCACCGCTAAGGAGGGCAGCTATACGATACACCATGGCCAAATGGCATGGACAAACACCACTAGTGGTGATAGCAGCCATGAAAGCTCAACTCCATTGAAGGACAAGGAAATGTTATGTCAAGATCAACGGGCTTCAATTAGCAATTAAAAAATTGTCTTGTGATGGCAGAAGACCTCCAGCCATATTCAGATTTTTTCCTCAAGTCTTACACTTATTTGGAATGAGGCCCAAATCAAGTCCCAAAGGAGATGAATGAGTTCCAAGCAGCCCAAAAATTCAGCAGCCCAAATATTAGTTTCTAGAATAAATATTTAATTGTTGTTTTAATCTATGTTGACTTGCATTGGTTCAAGTGTGGGTAGTCTTCTAGGTTGTTTTAATCCATGTTGACTGCCTTGGTCCAAGTGTGGGAAGTCTTCTATGCTTCTAGGGAAGATAATTCTCATTTATGTCTATTTTGACTAGCTCCTTCTTTACAACTATATAAAGGGTTGATTGTCATTCATTGTAAATGAGATTTTGAAGAATATATTATATTGAGAGTTCTTTTGAACCTTTGTGGCATTACTTTAGGATTTATCTTTCCACCTAACTAGTTCTTAGTTCAAGGTAGTAAGATAATTTCTTCTTATCAATCTTTGATTTCTTTTTGGTATTCTTTTGAAGGCGATTAGTTCTAAATACTAATTGTTGTCTTAAGTTACTCATAAAGCGGTCGGGATCCTAATCTACTGTTTTGATTTGTTATCTCAAGTAAAGCCGTTAGATTTCTTCCTATAAATCTATACGTTGTTACTTGGATCTTGTCAAGACTTTAGAACTAACGTTCTTGGAAATTCGTGGATTGTTCCTTCGAATTTCCCATATCTTTTATTTTCTAGTTTTTAGATTCTTTTCTATATTTGCTTCCGCACTTCTTATATTTTAATTATAAGTTTGGGATCTCCCTAACCTCGTTGTTATCATGTGGTATCAGAGCGGGTCTATCAAGATTCTGTTCTTGATAATCTTGGGAATTTCTTGAAAAAAAGAAAAGAGCAAAAAAAAAAAAAAACTGTAGCAGTGAACAGTGACGAGAAAAAAAAGGGAAAAAAAAAAGTTGGGTGTTTGCTCTCCAAGAAATTTCTTCCATCTATTTGTTTTCTAAAGATTAAGATAGAAAACAAGAAGAAGGGATCCTAGATCTTTAAAGATTAGAAGCAATCAATTTTGTTTTCTTAGTTTTTTTATCTTGTTAAAAAAAAAATTCTTTTTTTGTTCGAGTTTTGTGTCAACTAAATTCTAATTCTTTCTAGGATTTGTTCTTCACTTTTTTTAGTGCCCTAAAATTCTTTATTTTACTACTAAGGGCTTTATTCTAGTGGGGTTTAATTATAAATCCACAAAGTGTTTTCCCAAAGGTTATTTGAGGGGAAAAAGGCAAGAGTGGGTGAGAATAATTGAGGGAAAAAGCCAAAAAAAAAAAAAACTGAGTGATACATTTTCTTTAAAATAACTGTCTTTCACAATTGCAAAAATCTATGATTATGAAGGATTGGCCAAGTGCGGTAGTAATCATGTGGTACTACCAAGATTGTGCATGTGTGCTAGTAAAGAAACTTACCTACAATGGGAATACTATATAGAGCATATATTTGCTTGTAACAATTTTTGGGAGATGGAAAAATTGGAGTTTGCCACAAGGGCATTGTCCTTGAAATTACGGAAGATAGTCGATGATTATCGTAACCCTCATTGGGTGAAATTTAATCGGCTACTTTTGACGTGGAGTGATTTAAAGGAGGAATTGAGGCGCATTCATTCTATAAGACTGTCCCAAGATGAAGCTAACTCCAAAAGTCCTATTCGTTCCAATAAGATGGTTAAGTATGTAATCTTCCAAGAGGAGGAGTCAAGTTGTGAACAAAAGAGTGACTCTTCATCATGTGTAACTTCTCTTACACTAACAGAAGTTCCTAAACCTCTAGAAAAAAAGAGAAGATGAGAGAATAAAAGAACTGAGTGAAAAAGAAAATTATAAGGAAGAGAGATACAAAATTGGGTGGAGTAAGGGAGTGCAAAATGGCAACTCAAGAGAGGAAAAAGGAAAGTTTTAGTTGAGAAAAGCGAGTGAGTTGTCACAAGAAAAGAATGGAGATAAAAACAAAAGCAAGAGTGAAAAAAATAAGAGTGAAGGCAGAGATGTTAGAACAAAAAGTGTTTTGTTACAAGAATTGAGAGAATCAAAAGAGAGCATAAGTGAGAATGGTTCTTGTCTATCTTCTAACCTCCTTACTCTTTGTCTTTCTAGTGTTTTTGAATCTACATTGCAGGATTCGGAACAAGCGCCCATGCGGTCTTTAGAACAGCAAAGAAAAGAGATAAAGATCTTATGTTGCCAAGAAGATTCCGCAAAATTTTCAAGTGCTACATCACATGTAGACCAAGGTAGAAGATCCTTTAAGGAAGCAACTTGTGGTAAAATGGCTAAACCTAATACTTTATGTGCTTTAAAAGCCATTGAATGTGAAGGAATTTTAGGTAAGAGTTATGATAATTCAATTTTTGAATCTGTTGTTTCATCACCTATGGATGAGAGTTATGCTCCTTATTTAGGTCATTCTTTATTTGACTCTAGTGATGCAGTTGTTGATGAGAACTCGTTCATGTCTAATGTGCACTATGCTAGTAGTCTTTTAGTTGTAGCAATGGAAGGGGATATGACTAATCTCATTAGTCAAGGTTTTAAATTGTGTGATAACCAATTGTGGGATGATAATAAAGATGAGTTTGCAGTTTATTTTTGTCCACTTTGGGATACCAATGAAGGAAGAAAAGACGGTGAAATTCCCAATGAAGATAATGAGACACATGAAGCTTTTGGTGTCTTAGATATTAAGGAAGTTGAGCTAAATGCAGGATATAGTCGCTCAAGTGTGGAAAAGGATAAGTGCTCACATATTGCTAATTTCACAATATCTTTATCTTATTTCGTCGATCCTTTTTTGCAGGTTTATTCCAAGCCACTTCTTGAGGAAATTACTTTTGATCCATATCTTGATTATGGTATATCTAATGGTGAGGTTAAATTATTTAGCAAGAGCAAATATGGTATGTTTTCCTTGTGTATGCTTTTGGTCTAGCTAATGACCCTCCGCAGTTTAAAGAGCTTATGAATTGTGTTTTTAGTGCTTGTGTTGGTGATTACATTTTCCTGTTAGCTGATGTTATACTGGGACATTTAAAAGGAGTGTTTGTGCATAAAAATAATAAGTGGATTAAATGGTTGCATGGTCACTACCTTGTGTTACTCATACCAAGTGGTTGTTGTGTTTTTCTACTTATTGTGATTATCATGTTGGTTGAAGGAAAATATCAAGATTCAAGGACGAGAATCATCTTTAAGAGAGGAAGAATGATAGCAACCATGAAGGCTCAAATGCATTAAATAGCAAATAAGGTCACCACCAAGATTCGAGACGAATCTTCTTTAAGGGGGGGGGGGGGGGGGGGAGAATGATAGCAGCCATGAAAGCTCAACTCCATTGAAGGACAAGGAAATGTTATGTCAAGATCAACGGGCTTCAATTAGCAATTAAAAAATTGTCTTGTGATGGCAGAAGACCTCCAGCCATATTCAGATTTTTTCCTCAAGTCTTACACTTATTTGGAGGTCCAAATTAAAGTCCAAAGTGAGATGGAATGAGGCCCAAATCAGCCCCAAAAGAAGAAGTTTCCAGCAGCCCAAAATTAGCCCAAATATTAGTTTCTAGAATAAATATTTAATTGTTGTTTTAATCTATGTTGACTTGCATTGGTTCAAGTGTGGGTAGTCTTCTAGGTTGTTTTAATCCATGTTGACTGCCTTGGTCCAAGTGTGGGAAGTCTTCTATGCTTCTAGGGAAGATAATTCTCATTTATTTCTATTTTGACTAGCTCCTTCTTTACAACTATATAAAGGGTTGATTGTCATTCATTGTAAATGAGATTTTGAAGAATATATTATATTGAGAGTTCTTTTGAACCTTTGTGGCATTACTTTAGGATTTATCTTTCCACCTAACTAGTTCTTAGTTCAAGGTAGTAAGATAATTTATTCTTGATCAATCTTTGATTTCTTTTTGGTATTCTTTTGAAGGCGATTAGTTCTAAATACTAATTGTTGTCTTAAGTTACTGATAAAGCTGTCGGGATCCTAATCTACTGTTTTTGATTTGGTATCTCAAGTAAAGCCGTTAGATTTCTTCCTATAAATCTATACGTTGTTACTTGGATCTTGTCAAGACTTTAGAACTAACATTCTTGGAAATTCGTGGATTGTTCCTTCGAATTTTCCATATCTTTTATTTTCTAGTTTTTAGATTCTTTTCTATATTTGCTTCCGCACTTCTTATATTTTAATTATAAATTTGGGATCTCCCTAACCTCGTTGTTATCATAACCTTTTTCTAGAAGAAAAATTTCATATATTAATATGACCCTACTAGGCACACTTCATTTAAAGGCTCACATTGAAGACCAAGGCATGGGACTCCAATCCATTCAAGCTAGAAGGATGACCAAAGGAGAATTGGAGACCCATGGAGAGGCATACAAGCCCCATAAAAAGGCCTATGAAGTATGGAAAGTAGCTTGGAGAGGAATGAAAGAAGAAGCTACAAGGAAGAAAGCCAACACTCAAAGTGGCTAGAGTCACAAAGGGACAGAAATGCAAATGTGGATAGACATGCAAAAGAAGGGCCATAGATGCATATGGTCACAATTGCAAGCTTGAGGATTAGATGATGGCTATATGTGCAAGAGGAGCCTTTTCGAATTTCAAGCCAACATCTAGCCAAACAAGGCCGTTGCCTCATTAATGACAATCTTGTAATAACTAGCCTAGCTCTTAAGTCTCTTAGTATAAATATTAGACTTAGGTTATTGTCATCTTTAGACTTTGTTGATTGATGAAACTCTTATGAGAGATTGTTTAGTGATAGTTTTAGTTTAATATAGTATGTTTGGTTGCATAAATCTAAGTGTGATTCTTAGTTGCAAAGTGAATTGTTTATTTTCCATCGAATTCAATGTTTCTCATTTGTAGATTCATTTAGTCATTTGTTGATTCGAATTACTCAGGTTCCAGGGTTTGATAATCCGATTGGAAGGGTTAGGGTTTAATACCCTTTCTTGTCCAAAGATTTCTTGCTCTTGGTTGATTTCTTGCTCTTGGGTCAAGTATCTATCCATCTACCCTCTCCCATTTCTATTTCTTCATCCACCCTTTATTTTGATTTTCTTGTTCTTTCATTTTTCTAGAGTTTCCTAGGTAGAACTGTATCATTTGGTATCAAGAGCTAGTTTAGAAGAGTGTTTTTACATTCTTCAATCCTTGGTTCAAAGAAAAATTAAAGAAATAGAAATATATATATATATATATATATATATACATAATCCCAAAAAAATCCATATTCTAAAACCCCAAAATTTTTGTTCTTGTTTCTCGAATTTGAAGTTATATTTGAGTTTCTTGATATCCAAAATCCCTAAATCCAAGAGTTGAGTTCATTTGGTTAAGTTTGGAGTGAATCACCATTGTTGAGCTTTGAAGAACTCCAAAGTGGGTTTGGTGATTGAGTTGAAATTGAAGCTAAGTAATTAGTGGGTTTTGTTCTCCATATCAAAGGGAGCTTGGATCTGAAAATTAGAACAAAATCGAGTTGAAATTGAGGCACTTGGAAATTTGAATGTTCTTCATGTTCTTGAAGATATTCATATCTTCATCTTGAGAAGAAGACTCAAAAGGAAGGTTTAATCCAAAAACAATTCCAAGTCAAGAAGAAAAGTTGGTTGTTGGGCCAAAAAGGGCAATTCCTAGGTTGTGTGGGGCCCAATACGTCACCATATCCAAGAAATTCGGCCCAAACATTTGAGAAACCAAAGCCCAGGAGTGCGTGTTCTGACCACGCGTCGCATGACCAAAGCACAGCACGAGCGTGCACTGCATGTGCAATGCACAACCAACGCACGGGTCCCAATTTTTTTTAAAAAAATTTCGATTCTCTGCAGTGTGTGTGTTGCACAGATTCAGAGGGCTATTTTGTGCGATCGTTGTGCGACGCATGACCATCGCACGACTCTGAAAATCCATTTTTTTTCTAAGTGTTAGATTCAGAGAGGGGTGTTTTGTGCGCTGGGTATGCGATGCACAGCCACCACATGACCATCAGAAAATTTTTCTAAGGGTCCAAAAACGGTTTGATTCCTTCTTAACTTCCTTTCTTTGATTCTTACAACTAATTAACAACTAGTAATCCATCATTTTAGTTGCTAATTATTTGTTGAGTCTGAATTTATTTTGTGCCAATTCTTCTTAAGTTTTTCCATTTATTTCGTTGAAACTTCTTTGGCTCTTGTACATTTGTTTTGAGTCGTCCTTCCTTCATCTTAACAAGAATCCATTCTACCACAAAGTATAAGCAACCGTGTGAATTCGATTGGTTAAGCGATTCATCAACAAACTTCTAAGGAGCACGGGAGTGTGGTAAGGTTTGAGAGTTGAATACGAGTGAAGTGAGGCTTTTATTACTAATATTGTTTGCTAGTTTGGCAAGTCATCATGTCTAACCAAGGCGATGAAACGCAAGGGGTAGTAGATATGTCATCCATAGCAAGTTCATTGGCAATGATCATGAGTCAACTATCGAGCGTAACATTGAGGTTGGATGGCATGAAGGAGAGGTGCGTGGCGTGGTTAGGACGTTAAGTGGTATAGATGCATAGATAGTGGGAATTGAGAAGACTCGAGCGGATGGTTCGAGTAGAATGGGCATTCCCCGTTCATGGAATAATGGTGATGGGGATAGAACACAAGATACAACACCAACCATTACCCCGGACTAGCACATGCTTTGTGCGATCCCAACCTCAAAACCACTACCGACCATACAGTTCCACCACTCCAAACAACCAACCTTCCACCCCAAACGTCCACATTCCAAAACACTAATCGACAAACCTACCCCCAAGTTTACCAAAACAACCCGAATGAGGCAATCCCTCAAGTGATCTTACAATAAGCACCCCAAGCTCCACCTCAAACCCAAATACAAGATCCATTTCTTAACCAAAACCAATACCAACGCCAATACCAATACCCCATGAATGAAGAGGAGTATGATAATTATCCACAGGATAGGTGGTGGGATGAGAACCGACAAGGAGAAAGGCGTGGAGGGATGAATAACTAGGAAAGGGGATGAAGAGGAGGCTTTGAGAGATTTTCGGGACATGACGCTAGGTTCCAAGGTCATGTCGACCAAGGAAGGGCTCAAGGGTATAAAGACCGAGGGAGATGGCAAGACAATGACCAGACTTTTAACACAATCAAGGTCAACCTCCATACTTTCGAAGGAGGTAGCAACATAGAAGAGTTCCTTGAGCGGAAGCTACAAAGTAAACGCATCTTCCTCACCAATAATGTATCTGAGGCATTAAAGACAAAGTATGCCCTCACCAAATTTGAGGGATACACTTCCTCGTGGTGGGGATCTGAGAAGTTACAAAGGGCTCAACAACACATCTATGATCTTCCAACTTGGAAAGACTTGATTGAGCTCATGGAAACAAGGTGGCTTCCACCCACATATCGTCAAGATGCAATCAAAAGGGCGTATTTGTTGAAATAAGGGTCGAAAAGCGTGGAAGATTACTTTGATGAGTTTGAGGACTTGCGGATGAAAGCCAAGCTAGAAGAACAAGAGGAGTGCACTATTATAAGGTTCGTAGCCTATTTGAACCGTGATATTTCTAAACCCATGAGGCTCAAGACTTATAATTGTCTAGAAGCATTCCACGATGCATCCAAGGTTGAAGCGGATCTAAAAGAGAAGAGATCTTATAAAGACAAGGGCAAATCATCTTCGACTTGGAGCAAAGGCAAATAAAAGTGGAAAAGTTCCACTTGGGAAAAGCCCAAGACCAACACTCCAACACCTCAAGCCAAGGGTGATGATGAGGCTAAAGGAGGTAACAATCCTAAACCCAACTATAATCTCCCTTCTACCGTCCAAGGCTTTATTTAAGTGTCAAGGAAGAGGGGCACTATACAAGTGAGTGTCCCAATCGGAGGACTATTACTATTGTGCAGGAGGAGTACCGAATCGATGATGAAGATGAGAGCGGGAATAGGAATGATGACGATGGAGAAAGAAGTGAGTGTGAGGGTGATTCCGATGAAGAGGTTGAGATTAGATATGAGGAGGCTTTGAATCATGCTATTATTGCTAGAAGAGCCATGGGAGCTCTAGCTCGGGAAGAGAGTGACCAAAGGGAGAACTTGTTCCACGCTAGGTGTAAGATTTTAGACAAGGTTTGTTCCTTGATGGTGGGAGTTGCACTAATGCGGTTAGCATATTTTTAGTTGAAAGTATGAAGTTCCCTATAAGAAAACACCCTAGCCCCTACAAGCTTCAATGGTTCAATAAAAGTGGAGAAATGTAGGTGACCAAGCAAGCGATTATCAAATTGAGCATTGGAAGATATGAGGATGAAATCTTATGTAATGTGGTGCCAATGCAAGCGTGTTACACCTCGGAAAAATTTTCGTTGATGCACAGTGGATTAATGAGGGGAACGAAGTATACGATGTTTCAATAAGTAAGAAATAGCATTTGATGATTCTAAATGAGATTTCAAAGACATTCGAAGTAAGAGAAGAAAGTTGTCAAGGAAGGCCCTATACATTATGTATCAGAAAGGATTTACGAATAACGAGTTAATGATGATTTAATGATGCTTTGGAGAAGAGTTATAACGTCCCTTAGATTATTAATGAGGTGATAAACAAGTGTTAAGAAGGTTCCATAAGGATTGGAGATTAAACGAGTCGACGAGAACGAAATTGGAATAGCTGGGCATTATACGGCCCAACATACTGGCCGTATAAATTATACTGGCCATATGTTAGGCCGTATATTTAGCCCAAATGGGCAACCTTCTCTGGACCAAATCTACGGCCAGACATACGGTCAGTATAATTTATACGGACTGTATGTTGGTCCGTAGAAACTGGTCGGGATAGATTTTGTGTATTTAATAAGGGACCAAGTTCATTTCATTTCATTTCCCTTTTCACCCCCTCCTTCTCTCTAGAACTCTCTAGATCATTTCTCCAACAAATATTCAAGAAATATTAGTGATCAACTACATCAATCTAAGTGAATCAAGTGTAAGAAGCACATTAAAGTTCATCCAAGCCAAGGAATATCAATGGAAGTGAACTAGGGTTTTGGTGGAAGAGAAGTATTTCAACTCAAGGCTTATTCCCACACCATATAAGGTAAGTTTCATGGTATTTTCATGTTGTTTAAGGTCTTTGGAAGTTGAAACACTTGGATTGTAGAAGAATATAGAAAAATGGGTCATGAATGTGGGAATAGTGTCATTTTGAGTGATAGCTTGAATTGAGTCATGATTCTTGATGTGTTGTGATATGGTTATGTTATAAATGATATTAAGGACATGGGATAAGCATTATATGTGAGAAAACATACTAGTATACGATAACCACAATTATGGAGAAATTGAAGTGAAATTGTGAAATGCGGATAATGTAGATGAATGATGATTTTTGGGTATAATATTGTGAATGTTGTGATGGGTGTTGGGAGTTGATATGTAAAATGAGGAAAGTTGTTAACAAAGGAAATGCTACCCAATTTTCTCTAGCAATAGTAACACATTCATATAATCGATTAACTAATGTTGATGCGAATCCTCTTGAAGGTAGAAACACGAGCATCGAAGGAGAACGATCAGGTGATAAAACTGTTAAACGAAAGAGGTATGTAAGGCTAGTCCCTTCTTTCCAAGGCATGATTCTTATGACATGATATTCCCTATCTCTTCATGATTTTCTTACATCCCAAAAATTATAAGTCAATCTTAGTAGAGAGCTATATACGCATA
The DNA here is from genome assembly GCF_019175385.1 of Lycium barbarum. Classification (NCBI taxonomy): domain Eukaryota; kingdom Viridiplantae; phylum Streptophyta; class Magnoliopsida; order Solanales; family Solanaceae; genus Lycium; species Lycium barbarum. The sequence continues at coordinate 75,839,977 of NC_083339.1, forward strand.
TGGTAAAGAAAAGAGATACGATACGAGCATGATAATGATGATGATGAATATAAGTATGAAGAATCCTAGAGTAACATACGATGTCGATAAGGCTAATGATCTTATGTATGGTTCCTTGGATGCTTTTCCTTGTGTACACTCACCTTAAAATATTAGTCCCTTCAAGGTGAGATATGATGATTATGATCACTCCATAATGTAATCGGGGGTCACGACATTATGTCACCCCAACATAGCCAAAGATGCCTTCTAGTTCTAATGTATGTTTTAATGATAGATGTATAATAATGCTAAGCTATGACAAGGTTACGATAAGCTTATGATAAGATTATGATATGCCTATGAGATGTGTAATAATGATGGGTTTATGTTGATTATATGACGATACGATTCCACCGTGCCTAGTTGGCTGGACATGTCACCGCTACGGCGGGCTGCTTGTTATTCCACCGTGCCTATTTGGCCGGACATGTCACCACTACGGCGGGCTGCTTGTTATTCTAGCGTGCCTATTTGGTCGAACATGTCACCGCTAAAGTGGGCTGCTTACGATTCCACCGCGCCTAGAAGGCCAGACATGATCACCACTAGTGGGCGGCATATGATGGTTACCCGGACGAGGGTTAACGATGATGGTTAAGATGCGATGATATATGCGCTATGATGATACATGTACTACGACTATGTATATCATATATGTATGAAATGTATCCACCCTTAAAGGTTATGCAAGTTGTATCTTCACCTTATGAATTATGATTTCTCTATTATGTTCATTTCATTCATACCTTACATACTCAGTACAATGTTCATACTGACGTCCGTTTTCTTTGGACACTGTGTTCATGCCCACAGGTAGACAGGGAGGTGATCCAGACTCGTAGGAGTTGTTAGCTGACTTGAGGGCACTCCATTGTTCCGGAGGTTCCATTGACTTATTATTTTGTGTATATATATATATATATATATCTGTGTGTGTATGTGTGTGTGTGTGTGTGTATTTTGGGCACGACGGGGTCCTGTCCCGTCCTTATGTCTAGCATTCTAGTAGAGGCTCGTAGATACGTATGTGTGGGTAGTATGGTCTCATGGGTTCTACTCGTATGTATATATTTTTTGGATAGCCGGAAGGATTACGTATATAAAGTAATTATGTTTCCAAATGAAAAATTGTTTTCCCGTGATTATGAGTATGATGAACAATAGAATGAGTGGTGCTCGGTGGTTAGCCTTGGGTACCCGTCACGGCCCCTAGTCAGAGCAGTTCGGTCCTAGGAAGTGCCTACGAGCCGTGTCTAGTAGAGTCTTATTTATGGTGTGTTGCGTGCCACACTAATAAACAGGAGGCTACTGGGCATTTAGGAAAAAATGACCATCTTTCATAATAAGAGATCGTGTGATAGAGCTGTATTATAAGATTATCCCCTCCCTAATTGTGCATTACAATTTCAGCAAAGCTAATGAAAGGAAAAGCTACGGCAGCCTAGAAGGGCAAGATAGTGGTTGAAGAAGGGCTTGAATGGAAGCCGTCTATAGATATGGAGGAGAGCGAACCCCAGAATAAGGCCCTATCTCGGTTTTCCCATGCTTCGCCCACTTTAGAGGATCAAAGGGGAGCCTTAACTCTGGCTCCAGGACCCCCCGTTCCTCCACCAGATGCCTCGGGCCAAGAGATGAGACAGGTCATTCTTCTACTGACTCAATTGGTAGCCGCTCATGCTCAGCGGCAGGATGTGGGCCACGATAATAGGGGTTGGAGAAAGAGAGTTAGTTCTTCAGGGTTTGATCATGAGTTTAGGGGTTCTCCGAGGCCACATTCTCTAGGCACTCAGTTCGTTCAACAAGTGGTGCTCCTCCACAGTTTTCTAGACCCAGGTTTGATGGATCTACTTATTCTAGGTCACCCCAGAGTCTCAGAGTTTCCAGTTCTCGAATTCGGAGTGGTTCTAGTCAGACGAGATTCTTGGTACCACGATGTACTCAGTGTTCTAGGTTACATTGGGGACCGTGCCGCTTGGGCTCGGATGTTAATTATGCCTGTGCTCGGCCAGGCCATTTAAAGCGCGACTGCCCATCGCTACGTAGTAAAGGTAATGTTCGGACTACGGGAGTGGTAGCTGGCTCTTCGTCATCAGTACGCCCTCCAAAGCCAAGGCCACGGATGTTAGTAGGCGGTGATAGAGACCGAAGAGGAATGCCCAGTCCAAGTGGATCCCAGCATCATATCTATGCGTTAGCTGAGCGACAGGATCTTGAGTCTTCCCCCGATATTGTCCCAGGTATATTGTTAGTATCCTCTTATGATATGTGTGCATCGATTGATTCAGATCCTATGCTGGACAATGTATCACTCCCGTTGTGATAGTTGCGTTGAGGTGAAAATCTGAGCCAATCCGACAATTTGAGATGACTATATTTGTTAGTGACCTAGTGATAGCCAGAATCGTGATTTACGAGTAAGTTGATTGACAGTGAGTAAATGTAAATAATATGTGTATGTATATATATATATATATATTGGAATTCTAGACTGAGGGTGCAGGCACAACTTATGAGACAAGCCCTATTATTTATATCCTTTAATGGTAAGTGATCTTGTGTTGCTGAGTTGCGTGTTATGTGTGTCGGTATATGTCCTATTGAGACATCGGACGTGTTTTCTGGGCTATGTGCAGGTTTGGGATTGTTATGCTTACAAGAAAAACTCTGCCGAAATTTTCCAAGCTTGTAATATGTCCTAATGGGAAGAGATGTAGTGCAAAAAGTAATAGCAGGACGAGATTAAGTTAAGAGTATCGTTGACAACTACAAGAGATGAGTTAAATATTGTTGAATTGATAGTAACAGTAGTTACAAGATCGACATTGATACGGTAAAGAGAAATGCTTGGTAGTACTAAAATATGACATAGAAGAGAAAGGGTAACCCCAATAGAGTGTGATACGGAAGTATTGATTGGATGGATAAGTACAAGTAAAATATGACAAGCCTATTAGCAAAATGAAGTAACAACATGACTGAGCCAGGGGTATGACGAATGTGAATCCATTGGTAAAACAATTTATATGGTAAGTATAATAGGGATGACTAGAAAGAGTAACAGGTCGAGTATGCTTACTTCGCAAGGTTTATTCTACTTTACGAGCAGGCTTGCGAACGAGGTAAAGAAGCGGCACTCTATAGTGTTGATTATGATCAAGATATAATGAGAGCGTGGCAAGAACTGTAATACAAAGTATAGCGAGGAAACGACTAAAGATGTGACATGTTCTATATGAATAAAGAGTGAACGCAAGTGTGAAATCAACAAGCGAGCCATGGGGCTGCAGATGAGAAAGCTTATAAGACTTTGTTAAGGGAGAGTCCAACATAGAGGTTCCTCAATGATAGAAATGATAGCAAGCAAAAGGAGGAAGTCAACTTGAAAAAGAAATTAGAGAAAAACGATACGGCAAAGTAGTAGTTCGTGATTTGTATAATTGAAAGTATGGGTGATATTTTTAGCTAGATGTAAAAGACCAAGACTATAGAAAGATGAATAACGAAAGGGTCGACACAATAAGGATGAGAGGGGATGATCAGATTGAACGGAATAAGTTTTGGAAGCAAAGAATGGATTGTACGAAGGTAGTATATTCTAAAGGACAAAGCGGTACTCAGTTAAGAATAGGGTTCCTCGTGCGAAGAATAAAGGATTGATTATAAAACGGGAGGAAATAAGATAAATTGAGGAGGAAGGAATGTAAAGGAATAAGAATGGGAATAGAAAGAGAAGGAAATGCGCCGCAAAGTACGCGCACTTAAGAAGTAGTCATGTTATGATTAAACGAAGATGCATCTTGTCACGACCCAAACCGATGGGCCATGACTAGTGCCCGACCTGGGCACCCGTATACGACCCCCTAGATATAATCAGACTGAAACTGAAAACAATATGGCACTCTGTAAAAGCATGCTGTGAACTCATCATATCATACATCAGAAAGAACCTGTCTCCTGAGAAGTCACAGTTAACCAAAACATAACAAATATGCAAGCCGACAAGGCTGCCGCTATAAACGGGGACGTCCAAGACGTACTACATCGATATAGCTGACCAAACCGTATATACATAACCTACATATGTCTACAGACCTCTAAGAGTATAACAAAATCTACGTCAAAAGGATCTGTACCAAAATAACTCAAGCTCAGGAACACTAGAGCTCTCCAAGTGGCTGGGCAAAAGTCCTAAGCCGGAGGATCACCAAGCTGTGTGTCTGTACCTGCGGGCATGAAACACAGCCCCCAAAGAAAGGGGGTCAGTAAGAATAGTGTACTGAGTATGTAAGGCATGAAATCAATAAATACATAAAATCCTGGAAAACATTTGAGGCGTGTCAATGAATGGGCAAAATAAATGCATCAGTATAGCTATATCAAAGAAACACATATATCCATAGAAATATCACAACAAAGGCCACAGCGTCACCCCCTGTCAACTGTGTCATATATTTACACATCACAATAACGGCCACAGCACACCCCCTGTTAACTGTGCCATATATATACACATCACAACAAAGGCCACAGCACACCCCCTATCAACTGTGCCATATATATACACATCACAACAAAGGCCACAGCACACCCCTGTCAACTGTGCCATATATATACACATCACAACAAAGGCCACAACACACCCCCTGTCAACTGTGCCATACATATACACATCACAACAAAGGCCACAACACATTCCCTGTCAACTGTGCCATATATATACACAACAAAGGCCACAACACACCCCCAATCAACTGTGCCTTACATATACATGAAGGATTAAAATGAGTGCAGTGCATAATCAAAATGAAGTAATATAGCTCTCTGTAATGTCACAAAATAGCCATATGCATATATTATAATCATGGCATGCATAGGAGTTCAAATGAAAACTATCGCTCTGTCCCACCTTGGAGGAACAATTTATAAGGTGAGATCACCAACAATGAAATAAATCGTGAAATAGCTTAACATTTTCATATCATCGTTGAAATCATATTTGAGACCTTTAAGCATAAAATCATCCTCAACGTAATCCTCATAAAAACATTCTCGTTCTTAACATCATAAGGAGCTTTAAGAGTCATAAACTTCTAGCTTTGAAATCAAGGAGGTTATGAAAACACTTATGGAATCATACCATAGGAATCATGCCTTTGAAAGAAAAGGATGAGCCTTAACATACCTGTTCAACCTCCTAGTAGCTACGCTTATGTGTCCGAGCTCGCAAGTCTACATTTAAGAGGATTTATACTAACGTTAGCCTCTTCATCGCACACTTGTACCAAGTTTCAAATTATACTATTCTATATTCTGCCAAAAATTGGGCAGCACCTCCCCTGTTTATATGCCTAGCCTGAATTCTCAATTCAACAACCAACAACAACAATAACAATACCAACATCCATAACATCATTTCCAACACCAATATGTACCATACAATAGCCCACACGCTGTTTTCCAACTTCCATAACTAACCAACTTACTACACGATTGTTTGGCGACTTTATCTCCGTAAATAAGCCTTAAATAATACCAAAAGAGAAAGATTCATACCTTTTTTCTTGTTAAGACAGCAATATCCTCAATATCCGCGCTAAAATCCACTGCAAAACAATACTAGAATCACAACGATGCGTTACCCGGACCTAAACCACTACTCCGATACTTGAAAATTGCTCACTTTTTGTTTTCCTCACTCTCTCTCTCCTTCAATTTCTGGAATTTTCCAGCAAAATCTGGTGAAAAAAAGGGGTTCTTACTCTTTTTATAAGGGTCAAATTCGGGTCAGGTTCACTGTAGCATTTTAATGTAGCAGACTGTAGCATTTTACTGTAGTGCGCATTTCTGCTCTGTCAGCTGAACTTGTAACGTCCATAATTCTCTATTCCGAAGTCCAATCGACGAGTGGTTTGTTGCGTTGGTAACTAGACTCGACGAACTTCATTTTAGGATTTTTTTTCTCCTTAAAACTCTTCATATGCTAAGGGATATTCGTCCACCAAGTTGGACCAAAATTTTCATACAAAACATTACCCATCCTTTTTCCAAAGTCGTATTACTCGATTTCTTCCACTCATTTCCTTATAAAACCTTTTGGTATACCTTATATACATCCTTCCTCGTTAAATATACTTAATAATGCTTGCTCCTTATATTCCAAAGTGGTTTTACTTAACCATAACTCAATATACTTATGTTTCAAATTTGATAAGTGCTTCTTCGAAGATACGGGGTGTAACATCCTTTCCCCCTTAAAAACATTCATCCTCGAATGTTGTAGTGTGCCGATCCTCAATATCCTCATTGAATTTTTGTTCGATTACTATATGCTTATACTATAATTTGGTCAGTTTCGTTCTGCTCTTTCTTAGCTCCTTATCAAATTCATTTGTGAGTCGTACAGTCTTCAATCCTCATGTATACAAGTTATCTAGTATTCCATTCTCATTCTGTCTTCCTTCCTTTCTATGATAGGTTATAACCATATCCTCAATACGATTTCTTAAATACGTACATTCCTAATGTTCCATCACCATCTCTATTATTCCTCATAGCAGGATTATATATTGCGTTGAACCAATAATCATAGTTCGAACTGGTCTATAGCTCACAATATCTTCGAGTTCTTGTCAAACTCTCCCTTTAATTCCTTTGCTTCAAATCTTGCAATATAACTTATAATTATAAGGTTAGGGCAATTCTCACTTTACCACAGCTTCTTTCCAACATCGGTATGGTATACTTACCCCTGACTTCCTTATTCCAGTGATCACTTAGTTAGCTGTCATTCCTTGTTGGCTTTCCGGTGTGTCCATTCCCATCTGAGGGGCATAACCTTACGCTGATGGTTCATATAATTCTATAATACATACCCTTATGCTCAGTATGGTTAGTGACCCGTGATATACTTTCTAATTTCTATTGATGCTGCTGCCTTTCTATCTGCACCCACATCGTTCTTCCTCTCTTTAGAGATTGCCACACCGCTTATCGTTACTCCCTTTGTTAAGATTCTTATATTTTTCCTTTAATATCAAGATTTTCTTCCATTGTAACCCAAAGTGTCCTTTGTTCTCATCATCCATTTCATCATTCTCTTTGTAGTAAGCTTGCAGAGCTTTCTTAGGCTTTAGGATACGCCACTTCCTATTTAGGTGCAGCACAAATTTCCCTAGTTTAGAAATATCATATCTCACGTCCGCATGAAGTATTCTCATGATCCATTTTAACTCTTTTTCATACCTGCTTTGTGGTATGCTTATCTTTAATTCGTTCTTGCTCCCTCTTAATGCATTCTTGGTATGCCACTACGTCCCGAATTTTGGCCTCTTAAGCTAACCTCTTTCTTTCCTTGGACTTTTGACAATGCCATACCTCGTTTCAGGACTAGATCTGCCCTTCCCTCCTTTTAATGGTGTTCTTATACACTAGTAACTCTCGAGTATCAGTAGTCTGCCTACCCTAACGATCCTTCGACTCTTTTGGTCTCTTATAATACCTGAATTCTCTCATCGTATAGCTTGACTTATTTTCCTTTCTGCTAATCGAGGGCTTTGCATTTGAATGAAGAACTTATGCATTACAGATCCATTCTCGCTGCTTTTTTTAAGGCCTTTCTACTTCTACCTTTTATGACTGAACATTTCCCGAATCAACGGGTTAATAGAAACATTGGAATCCATCAAAACATTTTACGGAACGTGTGGTCACACTTTGCTCTTTTTATCCCTCGTCTTCCTCCACAACTATTATCACTGAAATTCTTCTTACTCTGAGTTTCTGGTTTCACTCTACTTCTAAAATATATCATTGAGGGTTAATATGTTACACTCTTCCCCTTCCACTATCAATCCTTTTATTATCTTGGCTCACTTATCCGAAATTTTCTTTGACTACTTATTTGCGTCCCACCTATGCGTTGTAGTTCTTCCAGTGTTCTACCATTTCTTGTTCGTATCATGAATTCCTTGCAAATATACCCTCTTCTTTCTTCTCCTTCCTGCCTCCAAGGCTAGTCCATATTCATGGATATTTCCCATACATCCTTCTATTTCCTTTATAAATAAACCTCGGTATTCCTTATCCTCATCCCATGTCATTGATGTACTACCTCTCGGTTAGCTTTGTTAGTTCATTAACCTCTCGCTTGTCCTTGGTGATTGCTCAATTATTTCTTTTCTTCCTTTCTTCTTCTTTTGACCAGCCCATTAGTGTACCTTTCCTGCTTTCATCCTCAAACCTTCCTTGAGTTCCTTCCTCCCCGAGCGCCCTTCTCCACTTGTTATTTTACAGTATCGACCCTAACGTTCGTAAAATATTCCTTTAAACGAGCAAATCCGTTCTATTCTTAAATCATTTTTAGGAAAGCTTCCCCGTTTCCGAGGCAACCATGTCAGTATGACTCCACATTTATCCCTTTAGACACCTCTCGAGAGCTAGAAATTTCTTAGTATTGTTGCAAGGCCTGATCATTCTCTCTCTTACTTCACATCCCTATTTGTGATTACTATCCTTTAGTCCCACTTATCGAAGTCTGTTTTCTGACCCCACACATTCATCTTTTGTTTCACACTACCATACTTTATCCCTTTCGCATGCCTACCTTCGAATTTTATCTAAATTGTCCCTTGCCTTACCCATCGTCCCTCTTGGAAGCTTCACTTACCCTCGTTTCTTACTTTTTTTTTTCTCAAGGCATTCTAATATCTTTACTTTCTATACATTCACTTTCTTCCTTTCCCTGATGTTGTTGCATTAGGACTTTCTAACTCTTCTAGCCTATGGTGACAATATCATCAACTTACTTGTAACATCTATCACTTGAACTTCTCTACCCTGTTCGATTGATGCCTTCAGTATACCGCAACGTCGGTTGCTGGGACACATATACCGGTTGGCGCAGCCACATATGGGATGTCATACACACATATATATATGTGTGTTTACTAACGCCTCGCTTACAGAGTACTTCCCAATACTATTCGAACTCATCCTAATTCTAGAGTTGTGATGCACTTTTTTTTTCTTTGTCGGTCTAGTCCGCCTCATCCTTCATGACCTTTTATGGGTTTCTAACCATGCCGCATACTCAAATTTCCCTTAGGATACTCTAGTTTCTCATCTGTCTCTTATATATGAATTTGTAGGACTCTTAATATACTTCCCAGGGGGGGTCACCCATCCTAGTATTTCTCTCATCCCAGCACGCTTAACCTTGGAGTGCTAATGAGGTCCGGTGCGTTAGTGCTGGTATAATCGCATACACCTTACTGCGTGACCTTCCTCACATGACCTAGAACCAGTTGAAGTTCTAACGGGCCCTAATAAATTCTCGTAATGCATCTCCCTCAGGATTAAAAGGATCTTTTACTCTTTCAACTAAGCAAATGCTATTTTGGCCTTTGAAATCCTCAATAATTACCTTTCATCTGTGTATATGACTACCTTCCATCCTAGATTTCAAGATTCCCAATGGTGGCGAAGGCATCTTGATCACAATTACTTCCAAATACTTAAGTCACTGATCCCCTTTAGGATTTTCGCTCATCACTATTCAGTATTACCCTGAAGTAAATACATACACACATAGGAAGTTCCAATAAGAACACGTATACCTGTAGCCGATCGGTCCATAGCCTGATCTGGTAGGCTATAGAGTGAAGTGTGCTCTTCATCCTTGTCATCCCACCGTCTACTAGTCTGGCATAACATAATGCTGAAATGTAAGGAAAATCTAGATGTACCAACTTTGTACTTCCTCCATTATGTCTTCATCCATAGGAGTCTCATGACCCTTAAACAGGTCTTTGTCATATGGTTTCTCAGTCGGGTCTCCTCCTACTGGAGCCACATCCTCCGATGGGTCCGCCTCAATGAAATAACTGATGCTCTTTCTTATTATACCTCTTGACATCCTCGATCTTGAGTCGACGGGCGATGCGGGTCTCATGTCCCACTTTGGAGCCTCACTTACGCTATAGCTGAACTTGTCCTCTTCTCCAATACAATCCTGCTATTTAACAAAAATCGTACCAAGAACGAGCTTTCCTATCATTGGCTCTACTGCACGATCTATGATCAGAAAGAAAGATGACATCCTAAATGTCCTGTAGCAAGCTGTTTATAGATGTGGTGCACAACACACCGATAAACAAGACTCTACTAGACACGGTCTGTAGACACTCCGAGGATGAATTGCTCTGATAGCACTTTTTCCACGACCCAAATCGATGGGCCATGACTAGTGCCTAACCTGGGCACCCGTATACGGTCCCCTAGATATAATCAGACTGAAACTGAGAACAATATGGCACTCTGTAAAAGCATGCTGTGAACTTATCATATCATACATCAGAAAGAACCTGTCCCCTGAGAAGTCACAGTTAACCAAAACATAACAAATATGCAAGCTGACAAGGCTGCCGCTATACACGGGGACGTCCAAGACGTACTACATCGATATAGCTGACCAAACCGTATATACACAACCCACATATTTCTACAGACCTCTAAGAGTATAACAAAATCTACATCAAAAAGATCTGTACAAAAATAACTCAAGCTCCGGAACAATGGAGCTCTCCAAGTGGCTGGGCAGAAGTCCTAAGCCGGAGGATCACCAAGCTGAGTGTCTGTACCTGCGGGCATGAAACGCAGCCCCCGAAGAAAGGGGTCAGTACGAATAGTGATAACAACACGGTTAGCGGAAGACTTTAGAATTGAAAATTAGAAAGGGGGAAGGATTGATTCTTGAGAAAGAAGTTCACAAGTTTAAGTATTTGATACTTAAAACGTTGTTTAATAGTGAAAGAAGGAGTTGAATCAATTAAGAAGAAGAAGAAATGGAGGGAGGGAACTCAAACAAGGAATCTTACCATCGAAGAATCCGAGTTGCGGTTCAAAGTAGAACAAAAAGGGTCTCCACAAGCACAAGGCTAATATTATTAATATTCAAACTTAGTTACAATGAAAAAGAAAACACCCCTTTATATAGGAGAAATGGTGGCTGCCACCCTAAATAAAATAAAGAACATTCTAGACATTAAAGTTGGTCAAACCAAATTAATTAAGGTGCAATTTCCAAGCTGCATAGAAGACCACCAATTCTTTGTTCCAAAGTGCATAGAAGACCACCAACATTTCACCAAACATTTGTTCCAATGTGCATAGAAGACCACCAACACTTTGTTCAATAAAAACATTAAATGTAGTCAACATAGCATTAAATGATCTTCTAGAAACACAAGTATGGGCTGCTGAACTTGTTCCTTCTTTGGGCATGTTTTGGGCCATAATCCAACTCATCTTGGTTTTCAATTGGGGCCTCCAATTAGTATTAAGACTTTCCCTAAAGATCTCCTTTGGGCTGGAGCTATTCCTCCATTACATGACATGTCATTACCAAATGAAGCCCATTAAAGCATCTTGATATTTTTTAGTCTTCAACGAAAATTAAGCTTCCTTGGTTGCTATCAAATAGTGTACTGACTATGTAAGGCAGGAAATCAATAAATACATAAAATCCTGGAAAACATTTGAGGCATGTCAATGAATGGGCAAAATAAATGCATCAGTATAGCTATATCAAAGAAACACATATATCCATAGAAATATCACAACAAAGGCCACAGCGTCACTGTGACACCCCAGTCCCGATAGGGCATAATGGGCACCCGAACCTTTACTTAGAGCTGAGTGAACCCGCTGGTTCTCGTTATATTCATAATCTCACTGGACTCTTAAACTACGAAATGAAATGCATAATGAAAGCTTTTCAAAAACATTCTTTTCATCTTTCTCAAATCAAGTAAAATTTGTAATCATATGAAATTTGTAACATAATGCATAATGATACATCGGCTTGCAGAGCCGCTTGCAAGACTGACATGCTATATACGTGACTCTGTCTGCAAAGTCTCTAACATAAATCAATATACCATAACATAGATACTCTGACTCGGCAACACTCCGGAAGGAAATGGAGCTCGCCAATCCAGCTGGAACATCTTCTAGCAATACCCTCAACTCATCTTTATACACCTGCGTGGCATGAAACGCAGCGTCCACAAGAAGGGACGTCAGTACGAGTAATGTACTGAGTATGCAAGGCATGAACAATACCATAAGATCAAGGCGTAAAGCACATCATAGAGTAAGGAAATAACCTGTACCTCAGTTTGCCTCTTAAGGCGGATATCATGCATGCTAACTTTACCTTTTAAAGCAACATATAAATATTTACAAGTAAACTGCCCAACCATATAGGTACGGTGTAATGCTGCCCGGCCATTTAGGCACGGTGTGATCATCATTAGCCCGCGTCCAAGCCTCCCGCGTCTGGGGTAATCATAAACTACCTACTGCAGTGGTGTGTCTGCCTGGCCACCTATTGGACGACGCAGTGTTATACTGCCCGGCCATATAGGCATGGTGTTATTAAAAAACATACATAATTATAAAGCATGCATGAGATCCCAAGTGAAAGCTACAACTCTATCGGAGTGACGTAAGGTCGGTAACCTCCGATTTATAATATGGAATAATCATCATCGATATATCTCACCTCGAAGGAACAATTCATGAGGCTCACCAACAACAATGAGCAATTCAAGGAAATCATGAAATAAACTCGATAATCTCATAATAGCATTAAAATCATAAGCTTTGGAACTTCTAGAATGAAAATCATCATCCTCATGCGCATCATAGAAAACATCTCATCTTCTTTATCCTTATAAAGCGTACTCATCTTTAGCGTCATAAGAAACTCTTGGGATCATGAAACTTTAACTTTTGAGGATAAAGACATTATGGAAAACATCTTATCTTTAGTATTATAGGAAGATTTTAAGAATCATGAGTTTCTAACTCTTGGAAATAAGAAGGTTATGCAAACGTATGTGGAATCACAACATAAGAATCATGCCTTTGAAAGAAGGGGACTAGCCTTAACATGCCTGGAAGCTCGCTTCTCGACCTACATATAAAACCATTCATTCTATTTTTAGGCTCGTTGTTATATACTTATCCAAAGCCTCCAAATAAATCTTACTAGAATCTGCCGAACGTTCGGCAGCATCTCCTCTATTTATATGCCTAGCCCAAAATCTCAATTCAGCAGCCAACAACAACAACAACAATACCAACATCAATAACATCATTTCCATCACCAATATGTACCATAAAACAGCCCACACACTATTTTCCAACTTCCATAACTAACCAACTTACTACACAATTATTTCACGACTTTATCTTCGCGAATAAACCGGTATCAACGTAATTAGAAGAAGATTCATACCTTATTCTCGTTGAAATTGCAATATCTCCAATATCCTCTTTGAGTCCACGCTCTAGAATCACGACCACGCGCTATCCGAACCTAAACTAATACTCTGTCGCTTAAAAATTGCTCACTTTGAGTCCACGCTCTAGAATCACGACCACGCTCTCTCTCTCTCTCTCTCTTCAATTTCTTGAAATTTATAGCAAAATATGGTTAAAAAAGGGGTCCTTACCCTTTTTATAAGGGTCAAATTCGGGTCGGGGTCACTGTAGCAGTACTGTAGCACGCGTTTCTGCTCTGTCAGCTGAACTTGTAACGTCCATAATTCTCTACTCCAAAGTCCAATCGACGAGCGGTTTGTTGCGTTGGAAACTAGACTCGACGAAATTCATTTTTGGATTTTTTTTCACCTTAAAACACTTCATATGCTAAGAGATATACGTCCCCCAAGTTGGACAAAAATTTACACACAAAACATTACCCATCCTTTCTCCGAAGTCGTACTACTTCATTTCTTCCGCTCATTTCATTATAAGACCTTCCGACATATCTTATATACATCCGTCACTTATTAAATATACTTGATAATTCTTGCTCCTTATATTCCAAAGTGGTTTTACTTAACCCTAACTCAACATAAATGTTTCAAATTTGGTAAGTGCTCTTCGAAGATACGTGGTGTAACATCCTTCCCCCTTTAGAAACATTCATCCTCGAATGTTTAAACTAGTCTTGTACTCTGTTCATGATCCCATTCTCGGGTACATCCCTTCATCGGATCATTCTTCCTTTAATGCTATCATAATCGCTGCACTATTGCATCTATTTTCTACGACCTGATCATTTAGTTGTCCCGCTCGCGCTGTTTTGTAGTCTCCCTTTACTGGGTGATCGTACCATAGTAAGAATCGTTGTTATTCCAATATCTTGTCAATCTTTGTCCCCTTCACTGGAATATAGTTCAATTTCTTTTCTTCTTCACGAATTATTTTCAGTCCAATCTCAAAAGGTACCCTTCAATCATGCTATTCCTTTGCTGACTAACCCTTAGATCTTATTGAACTAGCTTCTACAAAAATTCTCACTTCAAACTACATCTGTTTTTCATATCTGAGTGCGTTTAGAATCTTTGCACTCTATTCACTCGCCTTCTCCTTGTGAGTCTTACCTTACGGTGCCTTCAAAACAAATCCACACTTCGATCTTCAATCGTTACTTTCAATTTTAAGCCTAATACGTTCCTTTCATCGATTCACTTAATGTCCATACTGAAATGTATAACGATAACAACTATATCATTTCTGTATAACTCTCACTTTTCGTTTTAGGGTCTATACTTGTCACATCTTAGGATTAGTCATTTCAATCTCTACACTTATGCTTTCCTTACTTGCTTCCCCCCTTTTAGGGTCTTACTTATATCATTCGCAAATCCATTACCTCACCTCCAATCTTGAATTCATGTATACCTTTCCTCAATTCCTTTAAACCGCCATCTGTTTTATCAAGGATCTAAGCCTCATGCGCAACTAATACCCCTTGTACGTCATACTCTCTTATTCTTGTGTTGTACTCAACATTGATTTCAAAGACAATCATAATCATATCTTTACTTGTTATTGGTGATAGCCTTACTTTATCGCTTTATCGTCATGTGGTGAACTCGTAACTCATAGCCACATTTTTCTTTCCAGCTTATTCCTTTATGTACTTTACTTGTTCTGTCTTAGTATAGGGTATCCGTAGGAGACACATATTTCTTTTCTCATAATACGACTACTTCTTAAGCTTGTGTACTTCGCATGTTTCCTTTTCTTTCTATACCCATACTTACTCCATTTTATAATTAATCCTTTATTCCTCGCACAAGGAACCCTATTCTTAACTCAGTACCGCTTTGTCCTTCAAAATATATTACTTCTATACAATCCATTCTTCGCTTCCAACACTTATCCTACTCATTCCCTCTCATCCTTATTATGCTGATCCTTTTCCTAACAATTGTTCTATTTAGTCATTCATCTTTCTGTAGTCTTAGTCCTTTACGTCCAGCCAAAATATCATTCGTGATCTCGATTCTCCGCCACTACTTTGCTATGTCACCTTTCTCTGATTTCATTTTCGAGTTGACTTCCTCTTCCCTCATGCTTGCTATCACTCCTGTCATTGCGAAACCTCTATGCTGAACTTTCCCTAACAGGGTCTTATAAGCTTTCTTATCCACTGCTTCATGGCTCACTTATTGGTTTCACACTTGCATTCACTCTCTATTCACATAGAACATGTCACCTCTTTAGTCATTTCCTTGCTACACTTTACTTACTTTGTATTACAGTTCTTGCTACGTTCTCATTATATCCCAATCATAATCTTCTATAGTGTACTACTTCTTGATCTCATTCGTAACACTGCTTATAAAACAGAATAAACCTCGTGGAGTAAGCATAGACCTGTAACTCTTTCTGATTGACCCTATTACACTTACCACACAAGTTGTCTTACCAAGTTATTCACATTCGTTACAAACCTTTGTATTCTATGCCCCTGTCTCTGTCATGCTGTTACTTCATTTTACTAATAGACTCATCGTATTTCACTTGTGGTTATCCATCCCAATAGATACTTCAGTATCGCACTCCATTAGAGTTAACCTTTCTCTTTTTAAATCATATTTTAGTACTACCAATCTTCCCAATTTTCTCTGGTATTTCTCTTTACCATAAATACCATTCCGTGTAATCATCCTTACCTTCCTCTTTCCTTTCACTTCTGGTTATCTTTTAATGCTTCCTTTCCTTTTGCACTCTAGTTCTGTCCTTGGTCTTCTTTGGATCTCAATTTCGTTATGTTTTATTTAGCTTACTCAACGATACTTTCATAGCTTGCCTTATGTCCTTTCACTCTTATCATTCCTTAACATTCTAGCTTGAGTTGCCTTCCACTTTCCCTCAATTCATCTGTAATATCATAGGCGTATGTCTTTCGCTTATCATCCTACCTTTGGCCTCAACTCTTCGCGTAGTCCTTTCATATTGTATCGCCTTATTAACGCATCTCTACTATTCCCCTCAATGCAACTTTTATAGAACTATCTCCATAGCTTCGACATCTATAATATGTCAAGACTAGGTCATATCTATATGCGGTAATACTCTTTAACTTGACTTAAATGTATAACTAATCTCATAATCCTTTCGATACTTTAATATCTTTGAATTTGTCATAATAACCTTCTCTTCGTATAACTCACCTTCCTCACAGATCATTCTTCAGGCTGCCAAATCCATAACTCCTCTAAAGCAACACATCCCACTTATTGTCTATCTACTATATTTCCTTTTCACGCTTCTTCCTGTTAGGTGTACCTAACCAAATGATCTAATTTTGAAAATTCTGGCAGAGTCTCCTTTATAATTCTTACTATCCAAATCCTGCACGCAGCAAATACCAGCAATGCCTCACAGGGCATATATATATATACATATACCTACACAACATATCCTAGCCACCCGGGGCTCCCAATTTGCGGTAAAAGAACAAAGATATCAAAACTTACCTCATATATCACACCTCGAGATGTACCTGATCCTTTAGCGATCTGCCCTGTTATATCTTCTTGTTTACCTTCCCTTTTCATTCTTCATCCTTATATCTTAATCGTACATGCTATTTTCTTACCTTACCCGACACACATCCTTCGTGCCATTGCTTACCTTTGTACTGATTCATTCAATTGTCCAGTTCACAGACTTATGACTGAACACATCATCAAGAGATACATTTGATCAATTCCTCTACTTGTACTTACACTGACTTACCTCTATATATATATATTCTGATAACGTAGCCTCAGCGAAGTGACTTACCTCTGTGACTTCCCATATCATCGCTCACTTTCTCCCGTCGATACTGTGCTTCTGCTGAGATCAAAGGTTAGTATAAGGAATATCATTTCCTATGACTTGGCTCTATCGCACGATCTTAGATGTGAAAGAAGAGTAACCACCCTAGATGCCCCGTAGCCTCCTGTTTATAAATGTGGCGCGCTTCACACCATAAACAGGACTCTACTGGACACGACTTTGCAGACAACCCCTAGAACGAACTGCTCTGATACCAATTTGTCACACCCCAGTCCTGAGAGGGCATGATGGGCACCCGACCCTTTACTTAGAGCCGAACGAACCCGCTGATTCTCGTTATATTCATAATCTCACTGGACTCTTAAACCACGAAATGAAATGCATAATGAAAGCTTTTCAAAAACATTCTTTTTGTCTTTCTCAAATCAAGTAAAATCTGTAATCATATGAAATTTATAACATAATGCATAATGATACATCGGCTTGCAGAGCCGCTTGCAAGACTGACATGCTATATACGTGACTCTGTTTGCAAAGTCTCTAACATAAATCAATATACCATAACATAGATACTCTGACTCGGCAACACTCCGGAAGGAAATGGAGCTCGCCAATCCAGCTGGAACATCTTCTAGCAATACCCTCTACTCATCTGTATACACCTGCGTGGCATGAAACGTAGCGTCCATAAGAAGGGACGTCAGTACGAGTAATGTACTGAGTATGCAAGGCATGAACAATACCATAAGATCATAGTTGTTATATCCCGTATTTTGCATATTCGGAAAAATTTGAAATAATTGTGACTAGTAAGAGATAAGGCAATATTTTGATTTTATTT
Source organism: Lycium barbarum (assembly GCF_019175385.1). Lineage (NCBI taxonomy): Eukaryota > Viridiplantae > Streptophyta > Magnoliopsida > Solanales > Solanaceae > Lycium > Lycium barbarum. Next base: position 75,858,008 of record NC_083339.1, read on the forward strand.
AATATATATGTTGTTCATGAAAAATATTGAGGCGGAAATATGGAGGAAGGCTAAGGGAAAAATTGGAATTTTGGAAATTAGTTTCATGACTTACAAAATATTAACTAAAGTAAATGGGCTAGGAAAAAAAATGAAAAAAAAAGAATGGAGAGGCCCAAATCTATGGGGTGGCCGGCCATGGGAAAAAAAGGGCCCAAGCCCATGTTCTAATTTAATAGACCAAATAAATAGATAAAAAGGGCCACCATTCAAGAATATTCAAGAAACAAAAGTTAGAGCAAGGAAAGAAGGGGAATTCGACCAACAAGAGAAAAAAGGAAAAAATTTTGAGCCATCAATCTTGGATCCAAAAATTATAATTTTCTTGAATTCTTACTAAGTTCAAGACCCTCTTCAAGGTGGTATAATTATTTAAGCAAGAAAACCATTTTGGTGGCAAGTGGAAAATTGAAGAAAAAGGTAAGAATTCTATCCTTTTTATGTTATGGAAGGTTTATATATAGTAGTGAGTAGAATTGAATGAAAATCATGGAAATGTCGTATGTTGTGTGTGGGCCGTGTGGGTATGTGTGAGTGTATGTGGCCGTGTATGTGTGTGTAGTGTAGGGAAGATGAACTAATTTTTATGTAGTAATTTGGTAGTTGTTGATACGTATTTTATGATGAAAATGAGAATTTGGTGATTCGAGTTGAAGTTGTGATGATTGTGGGCTGTTTTGGAAGCCACCATGGTCATTAATGTAGTTCTTGTATTTGCGGGAATAACATTGCTAACGTATGAATTGTTGTTGTAGTTTATGAATTCGAAAGAAGAAAATGCGTCGTCGTAGTTTCGTTGCATTTGTAGAAGTTTCGGGTGGAATATGGTGTTAGTGGGAATGTTTGAATATTGTACAAATTGTTCAAAGTGTTCTTGAATTGTGTTTGAATGATCTTGGATCAGTAATGAATATGTGAGCGTTGATATTGGCTTGAAAATACGTAGTTGAATTGAATGTGATAAGCTACGTAGAGATAGAAGGTTACTAATATCAGAATGCGCTTTAAATTGATTCCTGATATTATTGGTATGGTTGTTGGTATTGTTGGTATGGTTGTTGATGAATTTGGCCGAGTTAAATTCTCGGGGATGTTGAATTTACAGGGGAGATGCTGCCGAAATTTCTGTAGACAAGTACTAGTTAGAATTGAATTTCTAAGTACTTGTAGCTAATGTTTGGTAATTGATAACGTTATTATAGATATTGGAGAGCCCGACCGAGACTTGAGTCGGGGTTTGGTTAGCAAGCGATCGAGGTATGTAAAGCCTACCTTTCCTTGTTTTGGCATGATCCTTTTGAAATGAACAAAAATGTATATGTATGCTTATAAAGAAAATCCTACTTTTAGAGCCACTAGGATGGCTAACATCTTTGACTTCCATAAGCTATTTCATATGGCTTGATACATATTTGTGATATTCGAAGACTCTCGTTGTTATGTTTCCGAATGTTGTTCGAAAGAAAATCGAGATGGCTAAAGTCTTTGATGAATATTTTGGTACGTAAATATGGTCCAAAAGTCTCCATTTGATTTGATCCATAATGTTATTCGAAAGTTTCCTAATATGAATATTTGATCCATAATGATGTTCAAAAGTTTTCAAATATGAATGATACTTGAATTTTCAAGTATGGCTTATGAAATGTTTGTCAGAAGGTTCTGTACTTCAAAAGCTCGTAACTTTCTTATACTAATTCCGATTGACCCGAATCTTATTTTTGAGCCTTCAGATGTCGGTAAATATATTTGTCCATTGAGTTTTGAAATTTATTTATGTACTTATATGCATATGGTTTCCTCACTACTCCGCTCGTGCATACTACTATGATATCGTTCGCCGGATCCCGGGCCGGTTTTGTGATTGTGCGCACTCTGTTATATTCGGCAGTATGATGTGTTACGGTTCCCCGAGACCTCGCCATAGGGCCGGGTACCGCTTATATACGGCGTTATGATGTGATATGGCATATGATGTGTTCTGATGTTGTGATATGTTATGATGATACGATATGTTCGGGGATTGTACGGAGATTTGAAACATTCTGGAGTATGATGTGTTGTGGCGCCAGCGTCGGAGTGGCGACCACGTTCTTGAGCCCTATGCATGATTTTTATTTGCATTATTTATATTTTCAGCACAGGTTTTGATATACTAATTCTGTATCCATTTTCTGTACTCCTCACTTCAGTTATGATTCGGATTACTGTGCTTCATGGTTTACATACTCAGTACATATTTCGTACTGACCCCCTTTCTTCGGGGGCTGCGTTTCATGCCCGCAGGTACAGACGTTCGTTCTGGTGACCCGCCAGTGTAGGACACTTATTCTGCTATTTGGAGTTCTCCTTTGATCCGGAGCTCATATTTTGGTACATATCTTTTGTCATACATATTTCTGTATATATGACTATTTGAGGGTACGGCGGGGCCCTGTCCCGTCATATGTTTCTGTTACGGTTTGTAGAGGCCTGTAGACATTTATGTGGGTCATGGGTCGCGTTTGTTCGATTATGTTTGCGATTTGTGCCTTAAGCGGTCCCGTTTGCTATTATGGCCAAAACGGCCCATATGTTTGTATATTCGGGCGATGTGTATTCCGCCAGCCTGCCGGCTTTTGGTATGATATTTTTGTTACAGGTGACCGCTTAAGATGATGTCTGTTCACAGTATCCACATGAATAACGTATGTTAAATTTGAATAAGTCTTTGATATGTTGATTTGGTAAGCGAGTGAGTTTGGGTGTCCAATTAGGACACTAGTTACGGCCTACGGGGCTGGGTCGTGACAATAGTAAGAGACGTAAAGCACAACATAGAGTAAGGAAATAACCTGTACCTCGGTTTGCCTCTTAAGGCGGATATCATGCATGCTAACTATACCTTTTAAAGCAACATATAAATATTTACAAGTAAACTGCCCGACCATATAGGTACGGTGCAATGCTGCCCGGCCATTTAGGCACGGTGTGATCATCATTAGCCCGCGTCCAGGCCTCCCATGTCCGGGGTAATCATAAACTGCCTACTGCAGTGGTGTGTCTGCCCGGCCGCCTATTGGACGGCGCGGTGTTATACTGCCCGGCCATGTAGGCACGGTGTTATTAAAATACATACATAATTATACAGCATGCATGAGATCCCAAGTGAAAGATACAACTCTATCGGAGTGACGTAAGGTCGGTAACCTCCGATTTATATTATGGAATAATCATCATCGATATATCTCGCCTCGAAGGAACAATTCATGAGGAGAGACCAACAACAATGAGCAATTCAAGGAAATCATGAAATAAACTCGATAATCTCATAATAGCATTAAAATCATAAGCTTTGAAATTTCTAGAATCAAAATCTTCGTCCTCATGCGCATCATAGAAAACATCTCATATTCTTTATCCTTATAAAGCGTACTCATCTTTAGCGTCTTAAGAAACTCTTGGGATCATGAAACTTTAACTTTTGAGGAGAAAGACATTATGGAAAACATCTTATCTTTAGTATCATAGGAAGATTTTAAGAATCATGAGTTTCTAACTCTTGGAAATAAGAAGGTTATGGAAACGTATGTGGAATCACAACATAAGAATCATGCCTTTGAAAGAAAGGGATTAGCCTTAACATACCTGAAAGCTCGCTTCTCGACTTTCCAACCTACCTCCTGTCTTGAAGTCTACATATAAAACCATTCATTCTATTGTTAGGCTCGTTGTTATATACTTATCCTAAGCCTCCAAATAAATCTTGCTAGAATCTGCCAAAATTTCGGCAGCATCTCCTCTATTTATATGCCTAGCCCAAAATCTCAATTCAGCAGCCAACAACAACAACAACAACAATACCAACATCAATAACATCATTTCCATCACCAATATGTACCATAAAACAGCCCACATGCTGTTTTACAACTTCCATAACTAACCAACTTACTACTCAATTATTTCACGACTTTATGTTCGCGAATAAACTGGTATCAACGTAATTAGAAGAAGATTCATACCTTATTTTCGTTGAAATAGCAAGATCTCCACTATCCCCTTTGAGTCCACGCAAGAATCCACCACACCACAATGCTAGAATCACGACCACACGCTATCCGAACCTAAACTAATACTCTGTCGCTTAAAAATTGCTCACTTTTTGTTTCCCTCTCTCTCTCTCTCTCTTCAATTTCTTGAAATTTATAGCAAAATATGGTTAAAAAGGGGGTCCTTACCCTTTTTATAAGGGTCAAATTCGGGTCGGGGTCACTGTAGCAGTACTGTAGCACGCGTTTCTGCTCTGTCAGCTGAACCTGTAACGTCCATAATTCTCTACTCCAAAGTCCAATCGACGAGCGGTTTGTTGCGTTGGAAACTAGACTCGACGAAATTCATTTTTGGCTTTTGTTTCACCTTAAAAAACTTCATATGCTAAGAGATATACGTCCCCCAATGTAGACCAAAATTTGCACACAAAACATTACCCATCCTTTCTCCGAAGTCGTACTACTTCTTTTCTTCCACTCATTTCCTTATAAAACCTTCCGGTATATCTTATATACATCTTTCACTTATTAAATATACTTGATAATTCTTTCTCCTTATATTCTAAAGTGGTTTTACTTAACCCTAACTCAACGTACTTATGTTTCAAATTTGGTAAGTGCTCTTCGAAGATACGGGGTGTAACAGTCACCCCCTGTCAACTGTGCCATATATATACACGTCACAACAAAGGCCACAGCACACCCCCTATCAACTGTACCATATATATACACAACCAAGGCCATAACACACCTGTCACGACCCGTCTAGAGGGCCGCGACGAACGCCCGGTGCTAGCCCACCCGGGCGCTCCTTGGCTTTACACTTATGCTTACATCTAGGTGAGCCATACAATTAAACATATGAATCTATTCGTTCATCATACTAGTCCCATTGGACGACAATGCCTTTATATAATGATTGGCATCTATGCCACATCAACGTACATGAGCCGACAAGGCTATCAAAATGATATACAAAATATGGGGCGACAAGGCCAGACATATCTAACCATATACAAATGACTACGAGCCTCTAAGAAGAGTATAACATATCACATGAGCCCCGCTATGCCCATAATTATATACACAAAAGAATAAGTATCCAAAAGTTATGGCTCCGAATGAAATGGAGCTCTGCTATGTAATCTCTGAGTAAGCAGCTATGGATCGAGCCTGTCTCCCTGTGCACCTGCGGGCATGACGCAGCGTCCAAAAACAAAAGGACGTCAGTACGAAGAATGTACTGAGTATGTAAAGCATGATCAATATCAATATAGAAGCATTGATAGCAACATAAGAAATAGCATCGAATGGGAGATGGCAATATCATAGTCATATGCACTTGCTTGCCTTTCTTAAGAACTTTCCATGTCTAATACGTGTTTGTGTACACATATCATTATCCGTATTCATAATAGTACCCGTACCGTATTTGTACTCGTATTCGTATACATGCCCTTATTCACATTCATATACATAGTCATATCATATTCGTATTCATATCCCATACATAATCATATCATATACAGAGCATTTACATAGCATACCCAACCTCGAAGGTTCGGTGTTTCGCGTACCCGGCCATAGCTAGGCTCGGTGGTCATACATACCTAGCCAACCAAGGCTCAGTGTTACACATACCTGGCCCTACCAAGGCTCAGTGTTATCCGTACCCAACTGCAGTAGTGTGCACGCGTTACGTAAACATACATACATATACATCTATACATATACTACCCGGCCATATAAGCTCGGTGTTTCATAGTAGCCATACAAGGACATATATACATATAACTCGTAAGCATCTTTACTATTATCATTACTATGACCGTCGTCATCGCTATTACCATTATAGTCGTCATCAATATCATTATCACTATTATCATCATTCATCACACTTATCTTTATAGGCTTACTCGTCATACAAGGAACTTAGTACAATCGTAGCATATCGAGAATCGTGAGCTTAATAGCTCGGAAGATCGAATCATTTATGAGGCATCACAGACCTATGGAAGGTTTAGATGTTTGGCCAAAGAACCATGCCTTATGAAAGAAGGGTTAGCCTTACATACCTTTTCCGTTCGACTATTTACCACTTGCACGTTCTCTTTCAATGGTTGCGTTTATACCTTCATTAAAGTCATGCTATCGTTAGAATCGACAACTAGCACACATGGCTAAAGCTAGAGAAAATCGGACAGCATCTGATACAAGCCGAGTTGCCTCAAAGACATTTCGAGGACCGTCCCGTGGAGTCAAAGTTTGGATAATAGCATGGAGAGGACGGATGTGAGATGGAAGAGCATTAAGCGGCCACCGAGCAGGGAAGGCTATGTTTACGAGCGGCCACATTCGGAAATTCAAGATTTCCATCTCCACAAGACAAGCCAAACAAGGCCCTTGCCTCATTAATGGCATTTATGTAATAATAGGGTCTTCTATTATTTAGTTAGTATAAATAGTTAGTCTTTCATTTCATTTAGGGACTTTTTGACATTTGGATGAATTATGAAAATAGATGAGTGAGTTTGAGAGTTGTCTCTAGAAAGAGAAACTTGTGAGAGAGGCCATGGATGGCTCTTGTTGAACCTTTGATTGTGAGAGGATTGGTTTCTTGGGAATTCAATTCCCTTGAGGTCATCCTAAGAGGTTGGTGCTTGTAATGTTGATTAATTGAGGTCTTTAGGTTTGATACACCTTTAGGTTGCTTTTAATTCCATTTTCTTGTGTCAATCTATCTATGATTTACTTTCCTTGTCATTTTATTGCTTCCGCGTATCCGTTATTGTATCAGCATCTCCTTTATTTATACAACATTACTCCATATCGTAATTCAACTCCCAAACGTCAACAATACATTCACAATACCATGACAATGGCCATTAATCATTTACGTTAACCACATTATCTAGATTTCTCAATTCGCTCCCAATTCACCCATATTCATGGTCATATCACCCGACTTCGTCCATTCATATAAAATGCCCATTTTCATGATCTTAACATCATTCATATAACACATTCATATCACAACACAACAAGAATCATGGTTCAATTCAAACTGTCTCTCAAAATGTCACTATTCATCATTCATGACCCATTTTTCTATACTCATCTAATGTCCAAGCATTTTAACTCTCAAATACCTTAAACAACATATATATACCATAAATCTTACCTTAGATGTTGTAGGAACGAGCCTTGGTCGAAATACTCCATTTGAGCAAAAACCCTAGTTTTCCTTCAATAAGATTTTCTTGACTTGAATGATCTTAATGGGTTTCCTTATACTTGATTCACTTGATTTGTGTTGTTGATGACTAATAATCCTTGAAATATTGTGGAATAAATGTAGAGAGATGTTTTAGAGAGAAGGGATGAAATGTGGAAATGAAATAATAAACTTGGGCCCTTATTTAATAACCCAAAATCTGATCTTAAATGAACAACACAGTGGTTGTAAACTTGGTTTACGGTCCGTATTCCAGTTTACGGACCGTCTTTCGTGGTCGTGTTTAATCATATCAGAACCAGAAACTCAGGCTGAGACGTGGTGATTTCGGACACAGTTTACGGGCCGTAAACCACTTTACGGTCCGTATTTTGGGTCGTATTTAACCATTTGCTCATTTGGCAGAAAGTTGAAGTTTTTGGAAGCCAAAATACGACATGGCAGTTTACGGACCGTATACCACTTTACGGTCCGTATTTCATTTTACGACCAACTGGCCAGAATGCAAACCTGCAACTTTCACATTTCCAAAACCTTTAATTAGTCATTGTGGAGCATAACCTACCTTTCATTGCAATTACCTTTGAAATCTTACTTAGGGTCGTCAAACGTCGTTCCCTTCTCATTAAAACCTCATATACTCGTATTCTTCGTTAGTCTATTCACTGTACGTTCACGGGGAAATTCCCGAGGTGTAACAACACCCCCTGTCAACTGTGCCTTACATATACGTGAAGAATGAAAATGAGTGCAGTGCATAATCAAATGAAATAATAGAGCTCTCTGTAATGTCACAAAATAGCCGTATGCATATATTATAATCATGGCATGCATAGGAGTTCAAATGAAAACTATCGTTCTATCCCACCTTGGAGGAACAATTTATAAGGTGAGATTGTCACGACCCAACTAAGGGGCCCCGACGAGCACCCGGTGCTACCCCACCCGGGCACCCCTTGACAGACTTTTGCATAATATCTAGGTGAGCCATATATTTAAAACATACATTTCTATTCATCCATCATACTAGTCCCCTTGGACAACAAGATTCTTTATATCATCATAGACATTTATGCCACATCAATGTACATGGGCCAACGAGGCCACCAAAATGATATACAAAATATAGGCCGACAAGGCCAGACATATCTACCCATATACACGTGACTACGAGCCTCTAAGGAAAGTATAACATAACACATAAGCGGGACAGGACCCCGCTGTGCCCATGATATGTACACAAAAGAATAAGTACCCAAAGCTATGGCTCCGAACGAAATGGAGCTCCGCTATGTAATCACTGAGAATGTAGCTACGAATCAACTCTGTCTCCCTGGCCACATGCGGGCATGACGCAGCGTCCACAAACAAAAGGACGTCAGTACGAAGAATGTACTGAGTATGTAAAGCATGATCATCATCAATATAAAAGCGTAATAGATAACATATGAAACAACATAGGAGGGAAGACAATAACATCGTCGTCATGGCACTTACTTTCTTTCCATAGGGACATTTCTTTCTTATCGCGTATTCGTATACATAGTCTTATTCATTCATATTCATACTCATATTCATATCGTCTACATCTCATATACATTGCATATACATAGCCTTTGCGCAACATTTACATATACTCAACATATTCGTACTCATATTGATGTCATATATATATATATATATATATATATATACGTATACATATAGCCTTTATATAGCATACCCGACCATGAAGGATCGGTGTTTCATACATACTTGGCCAACCAAGGCTCAAGGTTATACCTACCTGGCCCTACCAAGGCTTTAGGGTTATCCGTACCTTCTGCAGAAGTGCGCGCGTGTTACGTAATCATTTACATACTCTATACATATTCATATACATACATTCTACCCTGCATCATAAGCTCAGGGTCTAATTATAGCCCTTCATAGGCACACATACATATAATAGCTCATAGGCATCTTTAGCATCATGTCATTCTCATCATCATTACTATCATTATCACTATCATCATCGTTATCATTACATCTATCTTATAGGACTACTCGTCATATGAGGAACTTAGTACAATCGTAGCATATTAAGCATCGTGAGCTTACTAGCTCGGAAGATAAAATCATTTGAAGGAATCATAGTCTTATAGGAGATTTAGACGTTTGGCCAAAGAACCATGCCTTATGAAAGAAGGGTTAGCCTTACATACCTTTCCGTTTGAATATATATCACTTGCACGTTCTCTTTCAACGCTTGCGTTTATACCTTCATTAAAGGTCATACTATCGTTAGAATCGATAGCTAGCATATATGACTAAAGCTAGAGAAAATTGGACAGCATCTCCTCCATAACAACAACCATTACTCATTCACATTATCCATATTTCTAGACTTACATTCAATTCATCCATAACCATGGCCATAACACACACGAAGTCCATTTATATACATTGTTCATCTCATGTTCTCAACATCATTTATATTGTATCTACATCACAATACATCAAGACCCATAGCTCAATTCATATTATTTCTCAAAATGACACTATTCCATATTCATGACTCATTTTTCTATACTCTTCTACAATCCAAGTATTTCAACTCTTAACTACCTTAAACAACATAGAAATATCATGAATCTTACTACCTTAAATGTTGTAGGAACAAGATTTAGTTGATAATACTCCACTTTGAGCAAAACCCTAGTTTATCTCCATTTGGATTTCTTGACCTTGGATGATCTTGATGGTTTTCTTACACTTGATTCCCTTGATTTATGTTGTTGATCACCAAATATCCTTGAATTCTTGTGGAAAATATGTAGAGAGATGTTCTAGAGAGAAGGGGTGTGATGTAGAAGTGAAATGAAATAAGCCTTGGTCCCGTTATTTAATGACTTAAAAATCTGATTTGAAGTGCACAGTGGTTGTAAACTTGGTTTACGGTCCGTATTCCAGTTTACGGATCGTCCTTCGTGGTCGTATTTAATCATATCAGAACCAGAAACTCAAACTGAGATGTGGTGATTTACGGACGCAGTTTACGGGCAGTAAACCACTTTACGGTCCGTATTTTGGGTCGTTTTTAACCATTTGCTCATTTGGCAGAAAGTTGAAGTTTTGGAAGCCAAAATACGATATGGCAGTTTACGGACCGTATACCACTTTACGGTCCGTATTTCATTTCACGACCACTGGCCAGAATGCAAACTTGCAACTTTTCACATTTTCAAAACCTATAATTATTCATTATGGAGCATAACCTATCTCTTATTGCAATTGCCTTCGGAATCTTACTTAGGGTCGTCAAATGTTATTTCTTACTCAGGAAAACATCGGATACTCGTACTCCTCACTAGTTCATTCATTGAGCAACAAAGGAAGATTTTTCGAGGTGTAACAAAGATCAACAACAATGAAATAAATCGAGAAAATCATGAAATAACTTAACATTTTCATATCATCGTTGAAATCATATTTGAGACCTTTAAGCATAAAATCATCCTCAACGTAATCCTCATAAAAACATTCTCGTTCTTAACATCATAAGAAGCTTTAAGAGTCATAAAATTCTAGCTTTGAAATCAAGGAGGTTATGAAAATACTTATGGAATCATACCATAGGAATCATGCCTTTGAAAGAAAAGGACGAGCCTTAACATACCTGTTAAACCTCCTAGTAGCTACACTTATGTGTCCGAGCTCGCAAGTCTACATTTAAGAGGATTTATACTAACGTTAGCCTCTTCATCGCACACTTGTACCAAGTTTCAAATTATACTATTCTATATTTTGCCGAAAATCGGGCAGCACCTCCCCTGTTTAATGCCTAGCCCGAATTCTCAATTCAACAACCAACAACAACAATAATAATACCAACATCCATAAAATCATTTCCAACACCAATGTGTACCATAAAACAGCCCACACGCTGTTTTCCAACTTCGATAACTAACAAACTTACTACACAATTGAGTTGTAATGTTGAGTTGGGATTATCGTTAGGGATAAATAGGACAATTACTCGGAATATGACATAAGTACATACTATACGCTTCCTACGGTAGCCCTGGGGTGTGACAACTTACGAATGCAATAAGATCACTGAATGAAGGGGGAGGTTAGTCCCCGATACATTAGGCCTTATGAGATTGTGCGCAAAATAGGCAAAGTGGCTTATGAATTAGATCTACCCCCTGATTTGGAGTTAGTTCACCCAGTTTTCCATGTCTCGATGCTTCGTAAATATGTTGGAAATCCTACTAGGATCGTGCCAGTAAATGATGTTCAAGTGACAAAAAAGTTGATTTATGAAGAGGTACCCATTGCCATATTAGATAGGCAAGTACGGAGACTTCGAAATAAAAAAGTGGCCTCAGTTAAGGTCTTATGGCAAAATAAAAACCGAGAAGAATGACTTGGGAAGCGGAAGAAAATATAAAATCTAATTGTCCGCACTTATTTTAGCCCCGGAAGACATTCAAGATGAAACATCAATATTATGAGGTATGTATGATTTCTTTTTATGCATATAGGTCGTGTGTGGCCAATTTATATTGCTGTTGTGTTGTGACCCTGTGAGGCAATATTATTGTGGGTTGTTGTGATAGGATGGTAATGCCATATTACAGGGGAAACTCTAGCGAAATTTTCATAGAATTCCCGAGTGCTTAACATTCGAGGACGAATGTTCCAAAAGGGGGGAAGAATGTTACACCTCGGAAAAATTTTCATTGATGCACAGTGGATAGAATAATGAGGGGAACGAAGTATACGATGTTTCAATAAGTAAGAAATAGCATTTGATGATTCTAAATGAGATTTTAAAGACATTCGAAGTAAGAGAAAAAAGTTGTCAAGGAAGGCAAGGTATACGTTATGTATCGGAAAGGATTTACGAGTAACAAGTTAATGATGATTTAATGATGCTTTGGAGAAGACTTGTAACGTCCCTTAGATTGTTAATGAGGTGATAAACAAGTGTTAAGAAGGTTCCATAAGGATTGGAGATTAAACGAGTCGACGAGAACGAAATCGGAATAGCTGGGCATTATACGGCCCAACATACTGGCCGTATAAATTATACTGGCCGTATATTAGGCCGTATATTTAGCCCAGATGGGCAACCTTCTCTGGACCAAATCTACGGCCAGACATACGGTCAGTATAAATTATACGGACCGTATGTTGATCAGTAGAAACTGGTCGGGACAGATTTTGTGTATTTAATAAGGGACCGAGTTCATTTCATTTCATTTCCCTTTTCACCCCCCTTCTCTCTAGAACTCTCTAGAACATTTCTCCCACAAAGATTCAAGAAATATTAGTGATCAACTACATCAATCTAAGTGAATTAAGTGTAAGAAGCACATTAAATTTCATCCAAGCCAAGGAATATCAATGGAAGTGAACTAGGATTTTGGTGCAAGAGAAGTATTTCAACTTAAGGCTTATTCCCATACCATCTAAGGTAAGTTTCATGGTATTTTCATATTGTTTAAGGTATTTGGAAGTTGAAACACTTGGATTGTAGAAGAATATAGAAAAATGGGTCATGAATGTGGGAATAGTGTCATTTTGAGTGACAGCTTGAATTGATTCATGATTCTTGATGTGTTGTGATATGGTTATGTTATAAATGATATTAAGGACATGGGATAAGCATTTTATGTGAGAAAACGTACTAGTATTCCATAACCACAATTATGGAGAAATTGAAGAGAAATTGTGAAATGCGGATAATGTAGATGAATGATGATTTTTGGGTATAATATTGTGAATGATGTGATGGATGTTGGGAGTTGATATGTAAAATGAGGAATTTTTTATAAACAAAGGAAATGCTGCCCAATTTTCTCTAACAATAATAACACATTCATATAATCGATTAACTAATGTTGATGTGAATCCTCTTGAAGGTAGAAACGCGAGCATCGAAGGAGAACGATCAAGTGATAAAACTGTTAAACGAAAGAGGTATGTAAGGCTAGTCCCTTCTTTCTAAGGCATGATTCTTATGACATGATATTCCCTATTTCTTCATGACTTTCTTACATCCCAAAAATTATGAGTCAATCTTAGTAGAGAGATACGATACGAGCATGATAATGATGATGATGTATATAAGTATGAAGAATCCTAGAGTAACATACGATGTCCATAAGGCTAATGATCTTAAGTATAGTTCCGTGGATGCTTTTCCTTGTGTACACTCACCTTAAAATGTTAGTCCCTTCAAGGTGAGATATGATGATTATGATCACTCCATAATGTAATCAGGGATCACGACCTTATGTCACCCCAACATAGCCAAAGATGCCTTCTAGTTCTAATGTATGTTTTAATGATAGATGTATAATAATGCTAAGCTATGATAAGGTTACGATAAGCTTATGATAAGATTATGATATGCCTATAAGATGTGTAATAATGATGGGTTTATGTTGATTATATGACGATACGATTCCACCGTTCCTAGTTGGCCGGACATGTCACCGCTACGGCGGGCTGCTTGTTATTCCACCGTGCCTATTTGGCCAGACATGTCACCGCTATGGCGGGCTGCTTGTTATTCCACCGTGCCTATTTGGCTGGACATGTCACCACTAAGGTGGGCTGCTTACAATTCCACCGCACCTAGAAGGCTGGACATGTCACCACTAAGGTGGGCTGCTTACGATTCCACCGCACCTAGAAGGCCGGACATGATCACCACTAGTGGGCGGCATATGATGGTTACCCGGACGCGGGTTAATGATGATGATTATGATGCGATGATATACGCGCTATGATGATACATGTATTACGACTATGTATATGATATATGTATGAAATGTATCCACGCTTAAAGGTTATGCTGGTTGTATCTTCACCTTATGACTTATGATTTCTCTATTATGTTCATTTCATTCATACCTTACATACTCAGTACAATGTTCGTACTGACGTCCGTTTTCTTTGGACGTTGTGTTCATGCCCACAGGTAGACAGGGAGGTGATCCAGACTCGTAGGAGCTGTTAGCTGACTTGAGGGCACACCATTGTTCCGGAGGTGCCATTGACTTATCTTTTTGGGCACGACGGGGTCCTATCCCGTCCCTATGTCAAGCATTCTAGTAGAGGCTCGTAGATATGTATGTGTGGGTAGTATGGTCTCACGGGTTCTCCTCGTATGTATATATTATTTTGATAGCCGGAAGGCTTACGTATATAAGGTAATTATGTTTCGAAATGAAAAATGGTTTTTATGTGATTATGAGTATGATGAGCAATAGAATGAGTGGTGCTCGGTGGTTAGCCCCAGGTACCCGTCACGGCCCCTAGTCGGGTCGTCACAAAGCGTGCCATATTTTGCTTGGAAGACCTTGGTAATGTGATGTGGATGCTCAACATAGTGGGCGGACCAACAAGTATTCTTTTTTGGTCAAAGGTAAAAAGTATATCCTTGATCCATTGACTCCCCATGAAGTGCGTGAAGACAATAGAGTCATGAAAGAACTACGTGAAAAGATAAAAATAGAGGAAATGGTTGTGATTGAAAAGGAGACCTTGGCTGCTCAAGGTGGACAGGGTTCGACCCAAGAGAAAAGTAAGAATTGTATGGTCGCTAGAGGAATGTTAGGAGGAGAGGAAAGGTGTGGTGAAGAGAAGGACTTGGTGCCAAGTCAAGCTAACCCCCTCTAACCTTTCTATTCTCTCTAGTTGTCTTGTTCCTTTGTAGGTACTCATGTGGATAATCACACCAAAGGGAAAGTGGACCCGAGTTTCCAAGTCCCTTTAGAAGGTGAAATAGTGCGACCCTCTTCTAAAGAGGAAGGCCAATACAAGGAACTTGACCAAATTGACAAAGGTGATATGCTTCAACAAAGAGGTAACAAAGCTAACCCTTCTACTTTAGCCAATGTGGATCACTTTGTGCTTGATGAAAAATTGAGTAGAGGTAAAGTTTTGCCTTGTATGGGAATTAGTGACCCTTTGTTAATTGATGATGTCTTGGTGAAAAGTGCTTACACACTAGTTGATCATTTTGATGACTGTATTGATTCTTTTTGCAAGAGTAAATTGTGTCCATCTAGTGGTAGCACTTGTGTTGCTATTGATCCTATTGAGAGTGAACTTGCTTGTTTTTAATGTGATCTTGTGATTGAATCTACTCTCTTCAATGATGATAATTTACTTGATAGTGACATAGTGGATGATTGTGAAATGCATGGCTTTGTGTTTTGTGATGTTGAAAATGAAGCCATTCGTGGGATCACAAAGTCATTAAAGAACCACTATGGTATGATGATCCATTTCTTAATGAGAAAAACCTCCTCTTGAGGGAATTTGAGTTGATTGCTAATATGGATTATCTTGAAAATGAGGGTAAAACTTGGTTGTAATTTGTTAATAATATCTTGTGTGATACCTTTCCTTATGACCTCTTTGCTCATGAAACCCTTTGTATGTTATTGCTTAAGTTTATGATGGATGTGTAGACCATGACTTGAGGAATATCTTTGTTTATGACCCCGGTGTAGTGTCCTCTTGTTATGTCTTGGTAGTGAAACCATTGTTTAAGGAGACTAGTGTAGAGAGTTGGGCTCTAAGGTGGAATGACCTTACTTTACATCTTACATTTAGTCAAAATGAAGGTAGAACTTTCTTGGGAAGTGAGGAATTAATGTGCTTTATCTCTTTGGGGGCCAATGTGGCATCCTTTGTTCCCTATATGCCTTAGTTCCTTCATATTACCCTTATTTCTTGAATTTTGGGGAAATCACGTTGTTGAAATCCCATGTATGCACTTTTTATGCATGATTACTATTGATGCGTGGTTGTAACACAAATTTGTTCATCCTTGGCATGATTATGTGGTTAATATTGTGTGTGCTAACCCTCAATCCTTGAGGAGTATGTTGTCTTCCATCTTCCTTTGGGTTTTGCAAGGTTCGGATCCGAGGACAAATCCTTTTCAAGAAGGGGAGGATGATATGACCCTACTAGGCACACTTCACTTGAAGGCTCACATTGAAGACCAAGGCATGGGACTCCAATCCATTCAAGCTAGGAGGATGACCAAAGGAGCATTGGAAGCCCATGAAGAGTCACACAAGCCCCATAAGTGTCACGACCCAACTAGGGGCCGTGACGGGTACCCGGGGCTAGCCACCGAGCAGCACTCGTTCTACTACTCATCTTACTCATTTAATGCTCTTTTATCAACTTTTATACTCAAATGATAAGAAAATCATATTTCATTTGGAAACATAATTACTCTTTTATATACATAAGCCATTAGGCTATCAAAATAATATTTATATACATGGCAACCTCGTGAAAACCACATAACCCACACCGCATATCTACGAGCCTCTACTGAAGTACTAGACATGTAGACGGGACAGGACCCCGTCGTGCCCACATATACAAATGTACACAAAAGAATAACCAAGCACCTCCGGAATAAAGGAGTGCTCTCAATCGGCTAACAGCTCCTATGAGTCTGGCTTGAGCTCGCCTCCCTGTCTACCTGTGGGCATGAACACAGCGTCCAAAGAAAACGGACGTCAATACGAATATTGTACTGAGTATGTAAGACATGAATGAAATAAATATAATAGGAGGATCGTGAGCCCTAAGAGAAAGATATAACCTGCAAGAGTGTCAAAAGCAAATACATTTCGTACATATATCATATTTTACATAATCATGGTACATATGTCATCACATCACATATCTTGTCACATCACAATCCTCATCGTTATCCCGCGTCCGGGTAACCATTATATGCCGCCCACTAGTGGTGATCATGCCCGGCCTTCTAGGCTCGGTGTAAGATCGCAGCCCGCCTTAGCGGTGACATGCCCGGCCATCTAGGCACGGTGGAACCATATGCAGCCCGCCTTAGTGGTGACATGCCCGGCCATTCTGGCGCGGTGAAATCATATCGTCATATCGTCAATCATAATCCATCATTTTTACACATCTCATGAACATATAGTAATCTTATCATAGCTCAGCATTTTCATACATAACATAGGCATATAAGCTAGCATCATTAATCATCTTATAGACATATCATGACTTAGCATTATTTCACATTTATCATTAGGAAAATACATCAAACTTGAAGAGAACCATAACTACATCGGGGTGACATAAGGTTGTGAACCCCCGATTATTTTATGAACATTTACGAGTATTTTCCTCACCTTGAAGGAAATAATACATAAGGTGAGTGTGAGCAATAATATCATGAACTCTCGAATCGCTATACTTTAACTCATCATCATCACTATCATGCTCGTATGTAACTTAGTATATTTACGGACTTATTAGCTCCATCATATAGGAGGATCATGGAAAAACTTGGAAGATTCATGCCTTTGAAGGAAGGGATAAGCCTTACATACCTTTGTCGTTTAGTTAGCCTAGCGTTCGCTTGTTCTCCTTCAATGTCACGTTCTACCTTCAAGAGAATTCGTACTAACGTTAGTTAATTCGACTATAAAAACGCGTGACTATTTCTAGGAAAATTGGGCAGCACTTCCTCTGTTTATACTACTTTTCCCATATTCTATATCAACTCCCACACGCTCACAACAACATTCACAATATCGCAATCAACAATAATCATTTATATACATTAACCACAATCCACCATTTCTCTTACATTTCTCCACATTTATGGTTATAGCTCACTATCGCGTTTCCTCATATATGATACTCATTTCATGGTCTAGATGTCATTTATAATGTATTCATAATCACAACACACCAACAATCATGATTCAACCCAACTACCATCCACCCATGACACTATTCACTCATTAATGAGCCATTTCCTATGTCTTTCTACAATTCAAGTATCTTAACCTTCCAATACTTTAAACAACATGGTTTAGTCATGAAACTTACCTTATATGATGGTTGAACAAGCCTTGAATGGAATTACTCCTCTAGCACCAAAACCCTACTTCACTTCCTTTGGGTTTTCTTGAGAGAGATGAACTTTAGCTAGGTTTCATACACTTTGTTTCATGGATTTGGTGTTATTGATCATGTATTTCCTTTGATTTTCTTGTAATGAAGAGTGGAGAGTATTCTAGAGGTTTCTAGAGAGAAGTATCATAGAAATGAAATGAATTTAATGAGCTTGGGTCTCCTTTTAATGACTTAAAATCTAATCCGGAATGAACAGTAGTTGAAGTGCACAGTGGTCGTAAACCCAGTTTATGGTCCGTATTCCATTTTATGGGTCGTATTTCGTGGTCGTATTTAAGCATAACAAAACCAAAAAGGTATGCTGGCGATCATGGTGATTTACGATCACAGTTTACGGGCCGTATTTCGATTTACGGTCCGTATTCCAAGTCGTATTTAACCATTTGATCATTTGGCAGAAAGTTGAAGTTTTGTAAGTTGAAATACAACAGGGTGGTTTACCCGTATACCACTTTACGGCCCGTAATTCATTTTACGATCGACTGGGCCAAAGTGCAAATCTGCGACTTTTCACATTTTTAGGACCCGTAAGTAGTCGTTGTGGAGCATAACCTATCTCTTATTGCAATTACCTTTGAAATCTTACCTAGGGTCGTTGAACGTCGTCCCCTTCTTATTAAAATATCATATACTCCTATTCTTTGTTAGTCTATTCGTTTTACGTTCACGGAGAAATTTCCGAGGTGTAACATTCTTCCTCCCTTTAGAACATTCATCCTCGAATGTTAGGTCATCGGGGATTCTAGAAAAATTTCGCTAGAGTTTCCCCTGTAATATGGCACTACCATCCTGTCATCTCAACCCATAATATCATTGCCCCACAGGGCTATATCACAATAGCAACATATTTATGGCCACACACGACCAAAAGCATGAAAAGTAAGCATATATATATACCTTATATTGTTGACGTTTCATCTTGAATTTCTTCTAGGGTTTGAAATAAATGCGGGTACGTGGATTTATCTGCTCTTCCGCCTCCCAGGTCATTTCTTCCCGGTTATTGTTTCGCCACAAGACTTTAACTGAAGCTACCTCTTTATTTCGGAGTCTTCGTACTTGCCTGTCTAGAATAGCAATAGGCACTTCTTCATAGGTTAGCTTTTCTTTCACTTGCACATCATCAATCGGAACGATTCTCATGGGATCTCCAACACACATGCGGAGCATCGAAACATGGAAAACTGGATGGACTGATTCAAGCTCCGAGGGTAAATCTAATTCATAGGCGACATGACCCACCTTGCGGATAATTTTATAGGGAATGTATCTAGGTCTTAGCTTCCCTTTCTTACCAAATCTCATAACCCCTTTCATTGGCGATACTTTCAAAAATACCCAATCACCAGCTTGAAATTCCAAGTCTCGTTGGCGATTGTCTGTATAAGACTTTTGGCGACTTTGGGCTGTTAGCAATCGATCTCGGATAACCTTAACTTTTTCCACCGCTTGCTGAATCAATTCGGGTCCTACTAGCTGTATTTCTCCTATTTCAAACCATCTAATTGGAGACCTGCACTTTCTCCCATATAAAGCTTCATACGGAGCCATTTGAATACTGGAATGATAGCTATTGTTGTAAGCAAACTCAATAAGGGATAAGTGATCATCCCAGCTACCACCAAAATCTAATATACATGCCCGTAGCATATCTTCCAAAGTTTGAATAGTACGCTCAGCTTGTCCATCAGTCTGTGGATGAAATGTCGTGCTAAGCTTCACTTGAGTGCCTAGACCTTCTTGTAAGGACTTCCAGAACTTGGCTGTAAACTGTGCCCCTCTATCTGTAATAATAGATAATGGAATACCATGAAGTCGTACAATTTCCTTGAGATATAACCTCGCATAATCTTCGGCTGAGTACGTGGTTCTAACTGGAAGAAAATGGGCTGCTTTCGTCAATCTATCCACGATCACCCATATAGAATCATACATGCCACGGGAACGAGGTAATCCCACAATAAAATCCATGTTGATCACCCATATAGAATCATACATGTCGATTTCCGCTGTCTTTTTACAATTCAAGTATCTTAACCTTCCAATACCTTAAATAACATGGTTTAGTCATGAAACTTACCTTAGATGATGGTTGAACAAGCCTTGAATGGAATCACTCCTCTAGCATCAAAACCCTACTTCACTTCCTTTGGGTTTTCTTGAGAGAGATGAACTTTAGCTAGGTTTCATACACTTTATTTCATGGATTTGGTGTTATTGATCATGAATTTCCTTTGGTTTTCTTGGGATGAAAAGTAGAGATCATTCTAGAGGTTTCTAGAGAGAAATATTGTGGAAATGAAATGAATTGAATAAGCTTAGGTCTCCTTTTAATGGCTTGAAATCTAATCCGGAATGAACACTGACTGAAGTGCACAGTGGTCGTAAACCCAATTTACGGTCCATATTCCAGTTTACGGGCCGTATATCGTGATTGTATTTAAGCATATCAAAACCAGAAAGGTATGCTGAGGATCATGGTGATTTACGATCGCAGTTTACGGGCCGTATTTTAATTTACGGTCCGTATTACAAGTCATATTTAACCATTTAAACATTTGACAGAAAGTTGAAGTTTTGTGAGTTGAAATACGACATGGTGGTTTACGGGCCGTATACCACTTTGCGGTCCGTATTTCACTTTACGGTCGACTGGGCCAAAGTGCAAATCTGCGACTTTCAAGTCTTCAGAACCTATAATTAGTCATTGTGGAGTATAACCTTATCCCTTATTCCCATTGCCTTTGAAATCTTACTTAGGGTCGTCACACGTCATTCCTTTCTGATTAAAGCACCATATACCCGTATTCTTCATTAGTCTATTCGTGGCGCGTTCACGAGGAAATTTTCGGGGTGTAACACTCTTCCCCCCTTTTGAAACATTCGTCCTCGAATGTTAAACTCTCGGGATTCTACGAAAATTTCGTCAGATCTTCCCCTGTAATACGGCACTACCATCCTGTCACAACAACCCATAATATCACTGCCTCATAGGGCTACATCACAATATCAACATGTCTATGGCCACACACGACCAAATATATATATATATATATATATACCTTATATCGTTGGCGTTTCATCTTGAATCTTTTCTGGGGGTTGGAATAAATGCGGGTACTTGGACTTCATACTCTCTTCCGCTTCCCAAGTCATTTCTTCTCGGTTATTGTTCTGCCACAAGACTTTAACTGAAGCTACCTCTTTATTTCGGAGTCTTCGCACTTGCCTGTCTAGAATAGCTATAGGCACCTCTTCATAGGTTAGCTTTTCTGTCACTTGCACATCATCTATCGGGACAATCTGATAACAACGAGGTTAGGGATATCCCAAATTTATAATTAAAATATAAGAAGTGCGGAAGCAAATATAGAAAAGAATCTAAAAACTAGAAAATAAAAGATATGGGAAATTCGAAGGAACAATCCACGAATTTCCAAGAACGTTAGTTCTAATGTCTTGACAAGATCCAAGTAACAACGTATAGATTTATAGGAAGAAATCTAACGCCTTTACTTGAGATAACAAATCAAAAACAGTAGATTAGGATCCTGACCGCTTTGTGAGTAACTTAAGACAACAATTAGTATTTAGAACTAACCGCCTTCGAAAGAATACCAAAAAGAAATCAAAGATATCAAGGAAGAAATTATCTTACTACCTTGAACTAGGAACTAGTTAGGTTAAAAGATAAATCCTAAAGTAATGCCACAAAGGTTCAAAAGAACTCTCAATATAATATATTCTTCAAAATCTGCTTTACAATGAATGACAATCACCCCTTTATATAGTTGTAAAGAAGGAGCTAGTCAAAATAGAAATAAATGGGAATTATCTTCCCTAGAAGCATAGAAGACTTCCCACACTTGGACCAAGGCAGTCAACATAGATTAAAACAACCTAGAAGACTACCCACACTTGGACCAATGCAAGTCAACATAGATTAAAACAACAATTAAATATTTATTCTAGAAAATAATAATATTTGGGCTAATTTTGGGCTGCTGGAAACTTCTTCTTTTGGGGCTGATTTGGACCTCATTCCATCTCACTTTGGACTTTAATTTGGGCCTCCAAATAAGTGTAAGACTTGAGAAAAAAATCTGAATTGGGCTGGAGCTCTTCTTCCATCATAAGACACTTTTGAATTGTTGATTGCAGCCCATTAAGCATGTCTTGCAATTTCCTCGTTTGAGATCTTGTCATGGGTCTTCTTGGAACTTCCAAATCTTCATCCACGTCTTTCAATAATTCTGAGCTGCCATGGATGCTATCATTCCCCTCTTCTTGAGATGAATTCGTCCTCGAATTTAAACCTGCATCAAATAAGGAAAGATCAGAAACATTGAAAGTAGCACTAACTTGATACTCACTAGGAAGATCAAGTTTGTAAGCATTGTCTCCAATCCTTTCAAGGACTTCAAATGGACCATCTCCTCTTGGGTCTAGTTTGGATCTTCTTTTGGCAGGAAACCTTTCCTTCCTGAAATGCACCCATACTTGATCCCCGGGCTTAAAAATAACAGATTTTCGCCCCTTATTTCTCCTTAAGGCAGTCTGCTCATTCTTCCGCTCAATTGCAAGCTTTGTTTGTTCATGAATCTTCTTCATCATTTCAGCCTTCTTCCTACCATCAAGATTAACAATATTATCAGTAGGCAAAGGCAGCAAATCAAGGGGGGTGAGGGGATTAAAGCCATAAACAACTTCAAAAGGAGACTTACCTGTAGAAGAATGGACAGTTCTATTATAGGCAAACTCTACCATGGACAAATGTTCTTCCCAAAATGTTAATTTTCCTTTTAGAACAGCCCTCAACATATTCCCTAAAGTCCTATTAACTACTTCTGTTTGCCCGTCAGTTTGCGGGTGACAAGATGTAGAAAATAGTAGTTTAGTTCCCAACTTTCCCCAAAGAACTCTCCAAAAGTGACTTAAAAACTTAGCATCCCTATCACTAATAATAGTTTTAGGTATACCATGTAATTTAACCACTTCTTTTACAAACAGATCAGCCACATGTGATGCATCATTAGTCTTCAAACATGGAATAAAGCGAGCCATTTTTGAAAATCTATCTACCACCACAAATATACTGTCCTTACCATGCTTAGTTCTAGGCAAACCTAACACAAAATCCATGGAAATATCAAGCCAAGGGGAAGTGGGAACAGGTAAAGGAGTATAAAGACCATGTGGTAACACTTTCGATTTGGCTTGTTTACATTCAAGACATTGAGAGCACACTTTCTCAACATCCTTTCGCATGCCTGGCCAAAAGAAATGTTCAGCAAGTATATCCAATGTTTTGGGCACTCCGAAGTGTCCCATGAGTCCACCACAATGTGCTTCCCTAACAAAAAATTCACGCAAAGAGCAATTAGGGATACACAATTTATTTTCCTTAAAAAGAAATCCATCTTGAAGATTAAACCGTTCATAAGGACCCAACTTACATTATGCAAAAACCTTGCCAAAATCAGAATCATTAGCATAAAGGCCCTTGATTTGATCAAAACCCATCAGCTTAGAAGTAAGAGTAGAGACTAAGACATACCTTCTTGACAGTGCATCAGCAACCACATTCTCCTTTCCTTGCTTGTAAGCAATCACATATGGGAAAGTTTCAATAAATTCAACCCATTTTGCATGCCTACGATTAAGCTTACCTTGGCTCTTCAAATATCTCAAGGATTCATGATCAGTCTTAACCACAAACTCTCTAGGCCACAAATAATGCTGCCAAGTAGCTAAAGCCTTTACCAAAGCATAGAGCTCTTTGTCATAAGTTGAGTAGTTCAATGTAGCTCCACTCAACTTTTCACTAAAGTATGCAATAGGCTTGGATTCCTGCATTAAAACAGCACCTATTCCTTTTCCAGAAGCATCACATTCAACCTCAAAAGACTTAGAAAAATTAGGTAATTGCAAAAGAGGAGCAGAACATAATTTTTCTTTCAACAAGTTAAAAGCATCATCTTGGTCTTTCCCCCATGTAAAACCCTTATCTTTCTTGATAACTTCAGTTAGAGGAGCAGCAATGGTGCTAAAATCTCTAACAAATCTCCTATAAAAACTAGCAAGCCCATGAAAACTTCTAACCTCAGTTACACTCTTAGGTTTAGGCCACTCTCTAATTGCCTTGATTTTCTCTTCATCAACCTCAACTCCCTTAGAACTGACCACAAAACCCAAGAATACCACACGATCCACACAAAAGGCACACTTTTTGAGATTAGCAAACAATTGTTGTTTTCTAAGAACTTCAAAAACTTGTTTTAGGTGTTCTACATGCTCATCTAGAGTTTTAGAAAAGATCAAGATATCATCAAAATAAACCACCACAAACTTTCCATGAAAATCCTTAAAAACATGATTCATCAATCTCATGAACGTGCTGGGTGCATTAGTCAAGCCAAAAGGCATAACTAACCACTCATAAAGCCCATATTTGGTCTTAAAAGCAGTTTTCCATTCATCTCCAGGATTCATTCGAATCTGATGGTAACCACTTTTTAGATCAATTTTAGAAAAGATTTTGGACCCATGCAATTGATCCAACATGTCATCAAGACGAGGAATAGGATGACGATACTTTACCGTAATCTTGTTGATAGCTCGACAATCCACGCACATCCTCCAAGATCCATCTTTTTTGGGCACCAATAGAACAGGAACTGAGCAAGGACTCAAGCTCTCTCGCACAAACCCTTTTTTAAGCAACTCTTCAACCTGCCTTTGCAACTCCTTTGTCTCTTCAGGATGACTCCTATAAGCAGGCCTATTTGGAATCTGTGCACCAGGCACAAAGTCAATTTGGTGTTCAATTCCACGCAAAGGTGGAAGACCTTTAGGAATATCTTCAGGAAAGATATCATCAAAGTCCTGCAAAAGAGAAAAAACACTACTTGGCAAAGAAGAAGTAAGTAGCTCAGAATTAATCAAGACTTCTTTGTAAGTAAGTAGTATTATGGGCTGTCCCTCTTTTCTTGCATTCAAACACTCTTTGGCTTTTATATAGAGACTCTCTTTTTTCTTTCCCTTAGCCTCTTTCCTCTCACCAAAACTTTCTTTTTTTCCACTCAAACCCTCTTTTACCTCTTTGCTTAAGTTGCTGCCCTCTTTCTCTCTCTCTTGGCCATCTTTCATTTCTTTTCCCTCAAGCTCACCTTTTTTCTGTCCCCTTTGTTTTCCCATTGATTCCCTCAATCTCTTTTGATCTTCAAACACCTGAGAAGGTGTTAAAGGCGCAAGAGTATACTTCTTGCCATTAAGCTCAAGTGAATATCTGTTCTTCCTTCCATCATGAAAAGTATTCCTATCGAACTGCCATGGACGACCAAGCAAGATATGACAAGCTTGCATAGGAATGACATCACAAAGAGTATCATCCTCATACCTGCTAACATTGAATGAAATCATGCATTGTTTGTTGACTTTCAGTTCACCACTATCATTCAACCATTGGAGTCTATAGGGCTTAGGGTGTTTCATGCATGCAAGCCCTAACGTATCTACCAAGTGTGAACTCACTACATTAGCACAACTACCACTGTCAATAATCATAGAACAAGTTCTCCCCCTTATCCCACACCTAGTATGGAATATATTTTCCCTTTGTTCTTCACTATTGACTCCCAAATTGATAGCCATAATCCTCCTAACTACTGCAACCAAACTATCATTAAAAGGAAGTTCTACATCATCTTCACTCACACCTCCCTCTTCTTCGTCTTTCTCACTTTTTTTACTCTCATTTTCTCCATCAAGAATCTTCCTAGCTACCCCAACAAAACCACTATTAGGCAACTCTACATCATCTTCACTCACACCTCCCTCTTCTTCCTCTACCTCACTTTTTTCACTCTCATACTCTCCATCTTCTTTCATGAGAATATTTCTTCTATTTGGACATTCATGCATCATATGCCCTCTTCCATGACATTTGTAACATTGAATAGAACTAGAAGGTTTTGGTGATTTAGGATTAAAAGTTTTACCTCCCTCCTTTTCATCTACTTTGGCCTTCCCCTTGCCTTCTTGAGGCCTAGAAGTCACATCTTGTTTCGGCCATGGCTTCTTTGAATTGGTGTTTGGCTGACTCCTCCATGAGCTAGCTTGCTGCTTTCTTTTAATTTGCTTTTCTAATTTTACAGCCATGTCCACTAACTCATCTAAAGTTACATATTGTTGTATCTCTACTACATCAGCTATTTCTTTATTTAAACCATTAAGAAATCTAGCCATAGTGGCCTCTTCATCTTCTACACAATTAGCTTGGATCATAGCCATATCCATAGCTTTGAAGTATTCATCAACAGTCATGGTTCCCTGCTCCAATCTTCGAAGACGCATTTGTAGATCTCTTTGAAAGTGGGAAGGCACGAACCTCTTCTTCATGACTCTCTTCATCTCAGCCCAAGTAGCAATGGGTGGTTCTCCATCTTGTTGTCTATCCCTTGTAAGCTTTTTCCACCAAATAGAAGCATAGTCAGAAAATTCAACAACGGCAAGTTTTACCTTCTTAGCTTCAGAATAGTTGTGACAATCAAAAATGGCTTCAACTTTCCGCTCCCAATCAAGGTACAAGTCTGGATCTCTTGTGCCCTTGAAAGTTGGCATCTTCATCTTTATGCTATTGATGTTATCATCTTCCACTCTTCCTCGTTGTCCCCTCCTATCTCTCCCTACCCTATCTAGATTTACATCAAGATCATCAACAAAATCATCTATAGGGTTTTCTTGATTTACAATGGGGCCATGGGGCATATTTCTTCTATTTTGAGGCCTAGGATTATTTTGTGGTTGTACAACATGTTGACCTCCCCTCCTAAGTTCAGCTATTGTCTCATTTTGTTCAGCAATGGCATCCTTGATCTCTTGAAATTGCAAGGTCCATCTTTCGAATTGTTGGTGCATAGCTTGTAGAGTGAAGTCATTTCTTCCTCGGATCTCGGCTTCTTGGCGAGCCCTCCTTTCATCATCACTACTACCTGTATTAGTCATCTCAAAAACAATAGTTTATCACTCAAAGTTTGGCTTCTTTTTTTTTCAATTGTTCTCACTCACTCTTGCCTTTTTCCACTCAAATAACCTTTGGAAAAACACTTTATGGATTTATAATTAAACCCCACTAGATTCAAACCCTTGGTAGTAAAATAAAGAATTTTGGGGCACTAAAGAAAGTGAAGAACCAATCCTAGAAAGAATTAGAATTTAGTTGAAACAAGACTCGAACAAAAGGACTTTTTTTTTTTTTTTTAAACAAGATAAAAGGAGTAAGAAAAAAAAATTGATTGCTTCTTATCTTTAAAGATCTAGGATCCCCTCTTCTTGTTTTCTATCTTAATCTTTAGAAAACAAATAAGATGGAAGAAATTTCTTGAAAGCAAACACTAATTTTTCGTCACTGTTCACTGCTACAGTACTTTTTTTTTTTTTTTTTTTTCAAGAATTCCCCAAGATTATCAAGAACGGAATCTTGATAGAACCGCTCTGATACCACTTGATAACAACGAGGTTAGGGATATCCCAAATTTATAATTAAAATATAAGAAGTGCGGAAGCAAATATAGAAAAGAATCTAAAAACTAGAAAATAAAAGATATGGGAAATTCGAAGGAACAATCCACGAATTTCCAAGAACGTTAGTTCTAATGTCTTGACAAGATCCAAGTAACAACGTATAGATTTATAGGAAGAAATCTAACGCCTTTACTTGAGATAACAAATCAAAAACAGTAGATTAGGATCCTGACCGCTTTGTGAGTAACTTAAGACAACAATTAGTATTTAGAACTAACCGCCTTCGAAAGAATACCAAAAAGAAATCAAAGATATCAAGGAAGAAATTATCTTACTACCTTGAACTAGGAACTAGTTAGGTTAAAAGATAAATCCTAAAGTAATGCCACAAAGGTTCAAAAGAACTCTCAATATAATATATTCTTCAAAATCTGCTTTACAATGAATGACAATCACCCCTTTATATAGTTGTAAAGAAGGAGCTAGTCAAAATAGAAATAAATGGGAATTATCTTCCCTAGAAGCATAGAAGACTTCCCACACTTGGACCAAGGCAGTCAACATAGATTAAAACAACCTAGAAGACTACCCACACTTGGACCAATGCAAGTCAACATAGATTAAAACAACAATTAAATATTTATTCTAGAAAATAATAATATTTGGGCTAATTTTGGGCTGCTGGAAACTTCTTCTTTTGGGGCTGATTTGGACCTCATTCCATCTCACTTTGGACTTTAATTTGGGCCTCCAAATAAGTGTAAGACTTGAGAAAAAAATCTGAATTGGGCTGGAGCTCTTCTTCCATCATAAGACACTTTTGAATTGTTGATTGCAGCCCATTAAGCATGTCTTGCAATTTCCTCGTTTGAGATCTTGTCATGGGTCTTCTTGGAACTTCCAAATCTTCATCCACGTCTTTCAATAATTCTGAGCTGCCATGGATGCTATCACAATCTTTGTGGGATCTCCAATACGCTTGTGGAGCATCGAAACATGGAAGACTGGATGGACTGATTCAAGCTAGGAGGGCAAGTCCAATTCATAGGCTACATGACCCACCTTGCGGGTGATTCTATAGGGTCCAATGTACCTAGGACTTAGCTTCCCTTTCTTACCAAATCTCATCACCTCTTTCATTGGCGATACTTTCAAAAATACCCAATCATCAACTTGAAATTCCAAGTCTCGTCGGCGATTGTCTACATAAGACTTTTGGCGACTTTGGGCTGTTAACAATCGATCTCGGATCACCTTAACTTTTTCCACCGCTTGTTGAATTAATTCAGGGCCTACTAGCTGTACTTCTCCTATTTCAGACCATCCGATTGGGGATCTACATTTCCTTCCATATAAAGCTTCATATGGAGCCATTTGAATACTGGAATGATAGCTATTATTATACGCAAATTCGATTAACGGTAAATGATCATCCCAACTTCCACCGAAATCCAGCACACAGGCTCGTAGCATATCTTCCACGGTCTGAATAGTACGCTCGGCTTGTCCATAGATCTACGGATGAAATGCCGTGCTAAGCTTCACTTGAGTGCACCTTCTTGGAAGGACCTCCAAAACTTGGCCATAAACTGTGCCCCTCTATCTGTAATAATAGATAATGGAATACCATGAAGTCGCACTATTTCCTAGAGATACAACCTCGCGTAGTCTTCTGCTGAGTAGGTAGTTCTAACCGGAAGAAAATGGGCTGCTTTTGTCAATCTGTCCACGATCACCCATATAGAATCATACTTGCCACGAGAACGAGGTAACCCCATAATAAAATCCATGTTGATCACTTCCCATTTCCAAGTAGGGATTTCCATTACTTGCAATAAGCCTCCTGGCTTTTGATGTTCAACTTTTACTTGTTGGCAATTTGGACACTGTGCTACAAATTCGGCTATATCTCTCTTCATGTCATCCCACCAATATATCATCTTGAGATCACGATACATTTTTGTTGCACCCGGGTGAATAGAATACCGGGAACAATGCGCTTCTTCTAGAATTCGTCGATGCAATTCTGCTATATTCGGCACACTTGCCTCGGTATCTAAGAATCTCATCCATAGAAACTTCAAATGAGGACTTCTCTTTTCCATAGGATATGTCTCTGTAATGGCACAGTTTAGGATCTTCATACTGGTGCTCTTTCACTTCCATGTTCAAGGACGAGATTGTGGGATCATATTAGCCAATCCCTGCATTACCTAAATCAATAACACGCACTCCAAGTTTAGCTAGTTGGCGGAGCTCATGAACCATCTCTTTCTTTTCCGGTGGGACTTCACATAAACTACCTATTGATCGGCGGCTAAGCGTATCGGTTACTACATTCGCTTTTCCAAGGTGGTACAAAATATTCACATCATAATCTTTTAACAATTCTAACCACCGCCTCTGCCGCAGGTTCAACTCCTTTTGCTTGAAAATGTATTGAAGACTTTTGTGATCCGTATAGATGTCAACATGCACACCATACAAATAATGCCTCTATATTTTTAAGGCATGAATAACCGCAGCCAATTCTAGATCATGAGTTGGATAATTCTTTTCATGTTTCCGTAATTGTCTCGAAGCGTATACAATAACTTTACCGTGCTGCATCAATACGCATCCTAATCCGACACCGGAAGCATCACAATACACCACATATCCATCTGATCCTTCTGGAAGTATTAAGACCGGAGTTGAGGTCAATCTGCCCTTCAACTCTTAGAAACTGCGCTCACAAGCATCATTCCACTGAAATTTGGCTGACTTCTGGGTTAGCTTCGTCAATGGGGCTGAAATGGATGAAAACCCCTATACGAATCATCTATAATATCCCGCCAAACCCAGAAAACTACGAACTTCTATAGGCGTCGTAGGCCTTGGCCAAGTCTTCATAGCTTCAATTTTCTGAGTGTCGACTCGAATGCCATCATTTGAAATAACATGGCCCAGAAATGTCACAGAATTTATCCAGAACTCGCACTTTGGAAATTTTGCATACAATTCTCAGGCTCGAAGAATACCAAGAACAATTCGCAAATGATCTGCATGTTTTGATTCCGTGCAAGAATACACCAGAATATCGTCAATAAATACTATCACAAATAAGTCCAAAAAAGGCCTGAATACATTGTTCATCAAATTCATAAACACGGCCGGAGCATTAGTCAGCCCAAACGACATCACTCAGAACTCATAGTGGCCATATCTCGTTCTAAAGGCTGTCTTTGGAATATCCACTTCTCTAACTCTCACTTGATGATAACCCGACCTCAAATCTATTTTTGAAAACCATTTGGCAGCTTGCAATTGATCGAATAAGTCACCAATACTTGGGAGAGGATATTTATTCTTTATCGTCACTTTGTTCAATTTCCTGTAGTCAATGCACATTCGT
The DNA here is from genome assembly GCF_019175385.1 of Lycium barbarum. Taxonomy (NCBI): domain Eukaryota; kingdom Viridiplantae; phylum Streptophyta; class Magnoliopsida; order Solanales; family Solanaceae; genus Lycium; species Lycium barbarum. The sequence goes on from NC_083339.1 coordinate 75,889,212, forward strand.
AAAGATCCGTCTCACGAACAAGACTGGTGCTCCCCATGGTGATGAACTGGGTCTAATAAACCCCTTTACAAGCAAATCTTTCAACTGTGCCTTTAACTCTTTCAACTCTGTCGGAGCCATTCGATAAGGAGGAATAGAAATACGCTTGGTGTCCGGCAACACATCAATGGCGAAGTCAATCTCTCTTTCTGGAGGGAGACCAGGAAGTTCGTCTGGAAACACATTCGGGAATTCATTCACTACTTTGCCTCGGTGTCATGAACCCGAACTAGATGATAAATATAGCCTTTGGCTATCATCTTTCTTGCCTTAAGGTAGGAAATAAACCTACCCTTCGGAGATGCTGCATTACCCTGCCATTCAAGCACGGGCTCTCCCGGAAATCAAAATCGAACGACTTTCATTCAACAATCAACATTAGCATAGCACGAGGCCAACCAATCCATACCCATAATTACATCGAAATCTAACATCTTTAACTCAATCAAATCAGCTGTGGTCTGGCGATCACATATCACAACTACACAATTTTTATACACTTGCTTTGCTATCACGGGATCACCAACCGGAGTAGACACCTCAAAAGGTTTGATTGGCTCAGGTTTCACCCCAATAAGACCAGCAACATATGGAGTAATATAAGAGAATGTAGAACCCGGATCTATCAATGCATACACATCACGGGAAAATATAGACAATGTACCTGTAACCACATTCGGAGAGGACTCAAGATCCTGCCGTCCGGCTAAAGCATATACACGGGGTTGAGTGGCACCTGAAGTAGGTGCTGCCCCTCTGCCTCTACCTCGGCCTGCTGACATCTGGGGAGTCTGCCCTGCCGGGCGCACTGAGGAAGAACCAGCTGCCGAACCTGCGGGTTGAACCCCACCTCTACCATACCGCGAGGGACAATCTCACATCAAATGTCCAGTCTGTCCACAAACATAACAAGCATCCGTGTCCTGACGACATGGCCCTGAGTGCGACTTCCGGCACCGGCTACATCGTGGAACTGGTGGTCTCCTCTGACTGTAATCACCCCCAAACTGAGAACCCGAAGCTCTCGAACTCTAACCCTGTCCCGAAGGAAAAGAGCGATCAAATCCCCTATCCGCGAATCGTGGAGGCGCACTAGTCGCTGACTGGCCTGAATTTCGAGAATAGGTCTGCCTCGATCCCTCTCTATAATCACTTCCTGTGCCCATAGCCCTTTTGCTTGTCTTCTATCACTGTCACGATCACCCCTTTGTGGTTGTTGTCGTCCCTCTAAGTTCTGGGCATGGGCTTGTATTCGAGAAATATCCATCCCTTCTTTGTAAAGAGGCCGTCAAGCAATCCTTGAACAAATGTGGCCCCAAGCCACTTACAAATCTATGTACACGATCTCCCATGTCGGCCACCATAGTCGGGGCATATCTAGCCAAAGAATTAAATTGCATGCTATACTCCCGGGCACTCATATTTCCTTGCCTCAGATGTAGAAATCTATCCGCTTTAGCTAGGCGGACCTCGGGTGGCAAATAGTGGCAAATAAATGCATCCACGAATTCTTGCCAAATCGGAGGAGGCACGTTCTCTCCTCTTGATGATACCCAGTTGTTGTACCATAAAACTGCCACATCCCGGAGTCTATAAGATGCCAACTCCACGGATTTAGTTTCGGAGGGCATTTTTCAATTTTCAATGTCCTCAACATCTCATCTATGAAACTTTGCGGATCTTCATCCGGCTTTGACCCGAAGAATTCCGGAGGATTTAGACTCATAAAATCACGGGCTTTGGTACTTGCTGCCCGATCACTTGGGCTCGCATTTTGTCGTTGTGCCGGTCTGTGCGGCGACCAATTGTGTCAATAACTGAATGGCCTCGGTCACTTGTTGACCCGAAGCAACCGGTGGAGGAATTAGAGCTGGAGCTCCTCCTTGTTCTTCCACATTAGGCGGGGTAGAAGAAGTATTAGACAAGGCCTCGTTATGTGATTGGCCTTCTTCTATATTCATCGGAGGCTCTCTTTCTACCCGCCTCTTTGCCGTAGTCTTGCCCTTCTGGGCGGCTGTAGCCTTTCCCTTTGGTGGCATTCTGAAATCATAGCACACTATTAGGGAGGATAAAATCTTATACACGGCTCTATCGCACAATCTCATGAGAAGAAAGATGGTCATTTTTCCTAAATGCCCTGTAGCCTCTTGTTTATTAATGTGGCACGCAACACACCATAAACAAGACTCTACTAGACACGTCGCGTATACACTTTCTAGGACTGAACCGCTCTGATACCACTTTTGTCACGACCCAGCTAGGGGCAGCGACGGGTACCCGGGGCTAACCACCGAGCACCGCTCGCTCTACTACTCATCATGCTCATTAACTACTATTTTATCGATTTTACACTCAAATCATAAGAAAATCATCTTTCATTTGTAAACATAAATAGTTTCATATACATAAGCCCTTTAGGCTATCAAAATAATATACAAAATTATACTATATTGACCCTGTCAGACCATATAACCCACACTGTGTATCTAAGAGCCTCTACTGATGCACAAAACGCATAGACGGGACAGGACCCCGTCGAGCCCAACATACAAATATACACAAAAGAATAATCAAGCACCTCCGGAACAAAGGAGTGCTTTCAATCGGCTAACAGCTTCTACAAGTCTGGCTCAAGCTCGCCTCCCTGTTTTCCTGTGGGCATGAACACAGCGTCCAAAGAAAACGGACGTCAGTACGAATATTGTACTGAGTATGTAAGACAAGAATGAAATAAATATAATAGGAGGATCATGAGCCATAAGAAACAGATATAACCTGCAAGAGTGTCATAAGCAAATACATTTTGTACATATATCATATTTTACATAATCATGGTACATATGTCATCACAGCACATATCTCGCCACATTACATATCTCGTCACATCACATATCTCGTCACATCATATATCTCATCGTTATCCCGCGTCCGGGTAACCATCATATGCCGCCCACTAGAGGTGCTCATGCCCGGCCCTCTAGGCTCGGTGTAACATCGCAGCCCGCCTTAGCAGTGACATGCCCGACCATCTAGGCACGGTGGAATCTCATCATCACAAAATCAATCATAACCCATCACTATAGCACATTTCATGAACGTATCATAATCTTTCATAGCTTGGCAATTTCATACCTAACATGGGCATATTATAAGCTAGCATCATTAATCGTCTTATAAACATATCATGATTTAGCATTAGGAGCACACATTAGACTTTGAAGACAACCATGGCTATGTCGGGATGACGTAAGGTCGTAAACCCCCGATTATATTATGAACGTTTATGAGTATTTTGCCTCACATTGAAGGAAATAGTGCATAAGGTGAGTGTTAACAATAATGACACCATCAACGTTATGGGATCATCATATCATGAACCATCGAACCTCTATACTTTAACTCATTATCATGCTCGTATGTAATTTAGTATATTTAAGAACTCATAAGTTCCATCATCATATAGGAGGATCATGGAAAGTTTGAAAGACTCATGCCTTTGAAGGAAGGGATAACCCTTACATACCTTTGACGTTTAACTAAGCTATCACTTGCTTGTTCTCCTTCGATATCACGTTTTTACCTTCAAGAGAGAATTCGCACTAACGTTAGTTAATTCGACTATAAGGACGCGCTACTATTTATTGGGAAAATTGGACAGCGCTTCCTTGGTTTATACTACTTTTCCCATATTCTATATCAACTCCCACACGTTCACAACAACATTCACAATATCGCAATCAACAATCATCATTCATAAACATTGACCACAATCCACCATTTCTCTTCAATTCTTCCACATTTATGGTTATAGCTTACTATCGCGTTTCCTCATATATATAATACTTGTTTCATGGACTAAACGTCATTTATAACGTATTCATAATCACAACACCCCAACATTTATAATTCAACCCAACTACCATCCAACCATGACACTATTCACTCATGAATGACCCATTTCCTATGTCTTTTTGCAATTCAAGTATCTTAACCTTCCAATACCTTAAACAACATGGTTTAGTCATGAAACTTACCTTAGATTATGGTTGAACAAGCCTTGAATGGAATCACTTCTCTAGCATCAAAACCCTACTTCACTTTCTTTGGGTTTTCTTGAGAGAGATGAACTTTTAGCTAGGTTTCACACACTTTATTTCATGGATTTGGTGTTATTGATGATGGATTTGCTTTGGTTTTCTTGGGATGAAGAGTAGAGAGCATTCTAGAGGTTTCTAGAGAGAAATATCGTGGAAATGAAATGAATTGAATTAGCTTAGGTCTCCTTTTAATGACTTGAAATCTAATCCGGAATGAACAGTGACTGAAGTGCACAGTGGTCGTAAACCCAGTTTACGGTCCGTATTCCAGTTTATGGGGCCGTATATCGTGGTCGTATTTAAGCATATCAAAACCAGAAAGGTATGCTGAGGATCATGGTGATTTACGATCGCAGTTTACGGGCCGTATTTCAATTTATGGTCCGTATTCCAAGTCGTATTTAACCATTTAAACATTTGACAGAAAGTTGAAGTTTTGTGAGTTGAAATACGACACGATGGTTTACGGGCTGTATACCACTTTGTTGTCCGTATTTCACTTTACGGTCGACTAGGCCAAAGTGCAAATCTGCGACTTTCAAGTCTTCAGAACCTATAATTAGTCATTGTGGAGCATAACCTTATCCCTTATTCCCATTGCCTTTGAAATCTTACTTAGGGTCGTCAAACGTCATTCCCTTCTGATTAAAACACCATATACCCGTATTCTTCATTAGTCTATTCGTGGTGCGTTTACGGGAAAATTTCCGAGGTGTAACATCTTCTATCACTGTCGCGATCACCCTTTTGTGGTTGTTGTTGTTCCTCTAAGTTCTGGGCATGGGCTTGTATTCAGTAAATATCCATCCCTTCTTGCAAAGAGGCCGTCAAGCAATCCTTGAACAAATGTGGCCCCAAGCCACTCACAAACCTATGTACACGATCTCCCATGTCGGCCACCATAGCTTGGGCATATCTAGCCAAAGAATTAAATTGCATGCTATACTCCCGGGCACTCATATTTCCTTGCCTCAGATGTAGAAATGTATCCGCTCTAGCTCGGCAGACCTCGGGTGGCAACTAGTGATGAATAAATGCATCCACGAATTCTTGCCAAACCGGAGGCGGCGCATTCTCTTCTCTTGATAATACCCAGTTGTTGTACCATAAAACTGCCACATCCCGGAGTCTATAAGATGCCAACTCCACGGATTCAGTTTCGGAGGCATGGACAATCTTCAATGTCCTCAACATCTCATCTATGAAACTTTGCGGGTGTTCATTCGGCTTTGACCCGAAGAATTCCGGAGGATTTAGACTCATAAAATCACGGGCTCGAGTACTAGCTGCCCGATCACTTGAACTCATATTGTCGTTGTGGCTGTGCGGCGACCAATTGTGTCAATAACTGAATGGCCTCGGTCACTTGTTGACCCGAAGAAACCGGTGGAGGGATTGGAGTTGGAGCTCCTCCTTGTTCTTCCATATTAGGCGGGGTAGAAGAGGTATTAGGCAAGGCCTCATTATGTGATTCGCCTTCTTCTATATTCATTGGAGGCTCTCTTTCTGCCCGCCTCTTTGCCGTTGTCTTTCCCTTCTGGGCAGCTTTAGCCTTTCCCTTTGGCGGCTTTCTGAAATCATAGCACACTATTAGGGAGGATAAAATCTTATACACGGCTCTATCGCACGATCTCATGAGAAGAAAGATGGTCATTTTTCCTAAATGCCCTGTAGCCTCTTGTTTATTGATGTGGCGCGCAACATACCATATACAAGACTTTACTAGACACGGCTCGTAGACACTTCCTAGGACTGAACTGCTCTGATACTACTTTTGTCACGAGGGTACCCGGGGCTAGCCACCGAGCACCACTCGTTCTACTACTCATCTTACTTACACATTTAATGCTCTTTTATCAACTTTTATACTCAAATGATAAGAAAATCATATTTCATATGGAAACATAATTACTCTTTTATATACATAAGCCATTAGGCTATTAAAATAATATATATACATACATGATGGAAACCTCGTGAAACCACATAACCCACACTGCGTATCTACGAGCCTCTACTGAAGTACTAGACATGTAGACGGGATAGGACCCCGTCGTGCCCACATATACAAATGTACACAAAAGAATAACCAAGCACCTCCGGAATAAAGGAGTGCTCTCAATTGGCTAACAGCTCATACGAGTCTGGCTCGAGCTTGCCTCCCTGTCTACCTGTGGGCATGAACACAGCGTCCAAAGAAAACGGATGTCAGTACGAATATTGTACTGAGTATGTAAGACAAGAATGAAATAAATATAATAGGAGGATCGTGAGCCCTAAGAGAAAGATATAACCTGCAAGAGTGTCACAAGCAAATACATTTCGTACATTTATCATATTTTACATAATCATGGTACATATGTCATCACATCACATATCTCGTCACATCACAATCCTCATCGTTATCCCGCGTCCAGGTAACCATCATATGCCGCCCACTAGTGGTGATCATGGTCGGCCCTCTAGGCTCTGTGTAACATCGCAGCCCGCCTTAGCGGTGACATGCCCGGCCATCTAGGCACGATGGAACCATATGCAGCCCGCCTTAGCGGTGACATGCCCGGCCATTCTGGCACGGTGAAATCATATCGTCAATCATAATCCATCATTTTTACACATCTCATGAACATATCTTAATCTTATCATAGCTCGGCATTTTCATATATAACATAGGCATATTAAAAGCTAGCATCATTAATCATCTTATAGACATATCATGACTTAGCATTATTTCACATTTATCATTAGGAAAATACATTAAACTTGAAGACAACCATAACTACATCGGGGTGACATAAGGTCGTGAACCCCCGATTATTTTATGAACATTTACGAGTATTTACCTCGCCTTGAAGGAAATAATACATAAGGTGAGTGTGAGCAATAATATCATGAACTCTCGAATCGCTATACTTTAACTCATCATCATCACTATCATGCTCGTATGTAGTTTAGTATATTTACGGACTTATTAGCTCCATCATATAGGAGGATCATGGAAAAACTTGGAAGATTCATGCCTTTGAAGGAAGGGATAAGCCTTACATACCTTTGTCGTTTAGTTAGCCTAGCGTTCGCTTGTTCTCCTTCAATGTCACGTTCTACCTTCAAGAGAATTCGTACTAACGTTAGTTAATTCGACTATAAAAACGCGTGACTATTTCTAGGAAAATTGGGCAGCACTTCCTCTGTTTATACTACTTTTCCCATATTCTATATCAACTCCCACACGCTCACAACAACATTCACAATATCGCAATCAACAATAATCATTTATATACATTAACCACAATCCACCATTTCTCTTACATTTCTCCACATTTATGGTTATAGCTCACTATCGCGTTTCCTCATATATGATACTTATTTCATGGTCTAGATGTCATTTAGAATGTATTCATAATCACAACACACCAACATTCATGATTCAACCCAACTACCATCCACCCATGACACTATTCACTCATTAATGAGCCATTTCCTATGTCTTTCTACAATTCAAGTATCTTAACCTTCCAATACTTTAAACAACATGGTTTAGTCATGAAACTTACCTTATATGATGGTTGAACAAGCCTTGAATGGAATTACTCCTCTAGCACCAAAACCCTACTTCACTGCCTTTGGGTTTTCTTGAGAGAGATGAACTTTAGCTAGGTTTCATACACTTTGTTTCATGGATTTGGTGTTATTGATCATGGATTTCCTTTGATTTTCTTGTAATGAAGATTGGAGAGTATTCTAGAGGTTTCTAGAGACAAGTATCGTAAAAATGAAATGAATTTAATGAGCTTGGGTCTCCTTTTAATGACTTAAAATCTAATCCGGAATGAACAGTAGTTGAAGTGCACAGTGTCGTAAACCCAGTTTACGGTCCGTATTCCATTTTACGGGTCGTATTTCGTGGTCGTATTTAAGCATAACAAAACCAAAAAGGTATGCTGGGGATCATGGTGATTTACGATCACAGTTTACGGGCCGTATTTCGATTTACGGTCCGTATTCCAAGTCGTATTTAACCATTTGATCATTTGGCAGAAAGTTGAAGTTTTGTAAGTTGAAATACGACAGGGTGGTTTACGGGCCGTATACCACTTTACGGTCCATATTTCATTTTACGATCGACTGGGCCAAAGTGCAAATCTGCGACTTTTCACATTTTTAGGACCCGTAAGTAGTCGTTGTGGAGCATAACCTATCTCTTATTGCAATTACCTTTGAAATCTTACCTAGGGTCGTTGAACGTCGTCCCCTTCTTATTAAAACATCATATACTCGTATTATTTGTTAGTATATTCGTTGTACGTTCACGGGGAAATTTCCGAGGTGTAACAATAAGAAGGCCTATGAAGTATGAAAAGCAGCTTGGAGAGGAATAAAAGAAGAAGCTACAAGAAGGAAGACCAACACTCAAAGTGGCTAGAGTCACAAAGGGATAGAAATGCAAATGTGGCTAGACATGCTGGCACGACCCGTCTAGAGGGCCGCAACGAGCACCCGGTACTAGCCCACCCGGGCACCCTTGGCTTACACATATACTTACATCTAGGTGAGTCATACGATTAAACATACATCTCCTTTTTTTTTATTAATCACGCTAGTCCCATTGGACGGCAACATCTTTAAATCATCATTGACATCTATGCCACATCAAATGTATATAAGCCGACGAGGCTATCAAAAGATACACAAAATATAGGCCGACAAGGCCGGACACGTCTAATTATACACACGTGACTACGAGCCTCTAAGGAGAGTATAACATATCACATGAGCAGGAAAGGACCCCGCTATGCCCACAATTATGTACACAAAAGATTAAGTACCCAAAAGCTATGGCTCCGAATGAAATGGAGCTCTGCTGTGAAGTCTCTGAGAAAGCAGCTATGGATCAAGCCTGTCTCCCTGAGCACCTGCGAGCATGACACAGCGTCTACAAACAAAAGGACGTCAGTACGAAGAATGTACTGAGTATGTAAAGCATGATCAATATCAATATAAAAGCATAAGTAGCAACATAAGAAATAGCATAGGATGGGAGATGGAAATATTGTCGTCATATACACTTGCCTTTCATAGGAACTTTCCCTTGCTAATACGTATTAGTGTACATACATCATTATCCGTATTCCGTGATAGTACCCGTACCATATTCGTGCTCGTATTCGTATACATGCCCTTATTCACATTCATATACATAGTCATATCATATTCGTGCTCATATCATATACATAGCATTTCCATAGCATACCCGACCACGTAGGATCGATGTTTCATACATACTTGGCCAACCAAGGCTCAAGGTTACTCATACCTGGCCCTACCAAGGCTTCAGGGTTATCCGTACCCTCTGCAGAGGTGCGCGCGCATTACGTAATCGTATACATACTTATTTACATATCATACCCGGCCTCATAAGCTCGGGGTTCTATAATAGTCGTACATATACATAATTGCTCATAAACATCTTTACTTTTAATCATCGTTATAATAATCGTCACCGTTATTATCATTATAGTCATCATCAATAGCATTATCACTACTATCGTCATCCACCTCTTCTACCTTAATAGGCCTACTCGTTGTACGAGAAACTTAGTACAATCGTAGTGTATCAAGAATCGTGAGCTTACAAGCTCGGAAGATCAATTCATTTGGAAGACAACATACTCGTATAGAGGATTTAGATGTTTGGCCAAAGAACCATGCCTTATGAAAGAAGGGTTAGCCTTACATAACTTTCCGTCGCACTATTCTACACTTGCGCGTTCCCCTCCAACGTTAGTGTTTCTACCTTCATTAAAGTCATACTACCATTAGAATCGATAATTAGCACACATGGCTAAAACTAGGGGAAAATTGGACAACATTTCCTTCACATCATAATTCAACTCCCAACGTCAACAATACATTCACAATATCATAACAATGGCCATTAGTTATTCACATTATCCACATTCCTCAATTTACTTTCATTTGCCCATATCTATGGCTATAACACATGATTTCGTCCATTCACATACAATGTCTATTTCATGGTCTTTCAACGTCAGTTATAACCCATTCATGTCACAATATAACAACAATCATGATTCGATTCCAACTAATACTCTAAATGGCACTATTCATCATTCATGACCCATTTTACCATATTCTTCTACACTCCAATTATTTCAACTCTCCAATATCTTAAACAACATATAAACATCATGAATCTTACCTTAGATGTTGTAGGAACAAGCTTTAGTTGATAATACTCCACTTTGAGCAAAACCCTAGCTTATCTCTATTTGGATTTCTTGACCTTGGATGATCTTGATGGTTTTCTTACACTTAATTCCCTTGATTTATGTTGTTGATCACCAAATATCCTTGAATTCTTGTGGAATATATGTAGAGAGATGTTCTAGAGAGAAGGGGTGTGATGTAGAAGTGAAATGAAATAAGCCTTGGTCCCCTTATTTAATAAGTTAAAAATCTGATTTGAAGTGCACAGTGGTCGTAAACTTGGTTTACGGTCCGTATTCCAGTTTACGGACCATCCTTCATGGTCGTATTTAATCATAACAGAACCAGAAACTCAGGTTGGGACATGGTGATTTACGATCATGGTTTACGGGTCGTAAACCACTTTACGGTCCGTATTCCAAGTCGTATTTAACCATTGATCATTTGGCAGAAAGTGTGAAGTTTTGGAAGCCGCAATATAACATGGCAGTTTATGGACCGTATACCACTTTACGGTCCGTATTTCATTTTACTACCACTGGCCAGAATGCAAACTTGCAACTTTTCACATTTCCAAAACCTATAATTATTCGTTATGGAGCATAACCTCTCTCTTATTGCGATTGCCTTTGGAATATTATTTAGGGTCATCAAATGTCGTTTCTTACTCATGGAAACATCATACAATCGTGCTCATCACTAGGTCATTCACTCGTGTACCAACGAAAGATTTTTCCGAGGTGTAACACATGCGAAAGAAGGGCCATATATGCAAATGGACACAATTGCAAGCTTGAGGATTAGATGATGGCTATATGTACAAGAGGAGCCTTTTCGGATTTCAAGCCAACATCCAACTAGTCAAACAAGGCCTTTTCCTCATTAACGGCATTCTTGTAATAACTAGCCTAGCTCTTAAGTCTCTTAGTATAAACATTATACTAAGGTTATTTTCATCTTTAGACTTTGTTCATTGATGAAACTCTTATGAGAGATTGTTTAGTGATAGTTTTAGTTTAATATAGTTTGTTTGGTTGCATAAATCTAAGTGTGATTCTTAGTTGCAGAGTGAATTGTTTATTTTTCATCAAATTCAATGTTGCTCATTTGTGGATTCATTTGAGTCGTTTGTTGATTCGAATTACTTAGGTTCTAAGGTTTGATAATCTGATTGGAAGGGTTAGGGTTTAATATACCCTTTCTTGTCCATAGATTTCTTGCTCTTGGGTCAAGTATCTATCCATCTACCCTCGCCTATTTCTATTTCTTCATCCACCCTTTTTTTATTTTCTTGTTCTTTCGTTTTTCTAGAGTTTCCTAGGTAGAACCGTATCATATATCCACATACGTATCCATACAATACAATACCGTACCCGGCCATATAGACTCAATATTATCCGTACCCAACCTGGTAAGGTTCGATAATATCCGTGCCCAACCATAGTAAGGCTCGGTAACATCCGTACCCAACTGCAGTGGTATGCGCGCAATAGATATCATACCCGGTCATATAAGCTCGGTGTCATTCACACCATATTCGTACCCAGCCATAGCAAGGCTCGGTGTTGCACATGACTATATATATATATATATATAATAGTACATAAATAAAAGCACATCATCATCATCATTATCATTATCACTATATCTTTCCTTAGAGGATCAACTATCGTAGGATGAGATCAATAGGGTCATGAGAGTATCAAGAACGATGAACTTGGATAGCATTAGAAATGGAATTATCATCGTCGCTATATCTCACCTTGAAGGAACAACTATCATAAGGTGTGAATAAATGAATAAAGTCGAGAAAATCATGAAATAAGCTCAATAATCTCATAATAGCGTCAATTCCATAAGCTTTGGAATCTCTAGAGTGGGACCATCACCATCATCATTATCATCATAGAAAACATCTATCTTTAGTATCATAAGAACTTTGAGAATCATGAACTTCTAGCTTTTGAGAATAAGGATGTTATGGAAAACACGTGTGGATTCATAAGAAAAGAATCATGCCTTTAGAAAGAAAGGGATTTAGCTTTAACATACCTTTTCGGTCTCCTTAACCACTTAACGCTTATCCTCCGAAGCTGGTAAATCTACATTCAAGAGAATTCATATTATTGTTAGGCTTATCGGCATATGCTTATCTTAAGCCTTCAAATTAAACCCTTTTAGGATCTGTCAAAATTCGGGCAGCATCTCCCCTATATCTTCTACTCCCTTCAATATTCAAAACAACTCCCAAAGCACAATAAAACATCAACAATTCCATAATCAAAAGATTACATTCAAACTACACTCAATTCGATCCCAAAACTTCTTTTCATAATCAATCCATAACAACAACTTCATACAACCAATTATACACTCGTATACGACAATTCCTTAACATCATTATTATCCCTCATAACAAGATTCTACTCAAAACATACTAATAATCATAACTCAAGTTAATTCACAACTCAAAATATCATCAAATGCATATTTGAACTTTTCCTCCAATTTTCTTCTCCTCAAATCTTATCATAATTACCAAAACATGAAACTAATGTGAAATCTTACCTCAAAATTCAAGAACACTTCAATTCCATGGTTTCTCCACTTTAAAAATACTCACCCAAACATCTTCAAGAAGAGGAGACAAGTGTAGACCTCACTTGGAAACCCTTAACAACATTAATCTTCACTTTGAGCCTTGGTTTGGGCTTGAAAATATATTGGAATATGTTTGGAGAAGTTTCTAGGACTTCCTAGGACTTGAGGCTATGTTAAAAATGAAATAGAAATGACCAAAATTGTCATATATACTTGTAGAATTATATGTGCATGTTGTGGATGTTGGAAGAATGTTCTAGAGGATTTGGGATATGGTTAGGGGAATTTGGATGTTGGATGAATGTTGTGGGAAGTTCTAGAGAGGTGTGGAGATGAGAAAGGGTGAAAAATTAATTGATTTAGGTGACGTAAGGGGTATATATAGTAGTCCAATTCGGTTTAGGGCTAATGGGCCGAAATTGGTGGGCTTTTAAATGATTTCTAGAATTTCTGCGTAGGTTCACGGGCTTCTGGCAGTCTATTTTAAAATGCCCATAACTCCCAACTCCGATGTCGTATTGACGAACGGTTTGTTGCGTTGGGAACTACACTCAAAGAACTTCATTTTAGGCTCTTGAAACACCTCAAAACTCCTGATATACCAGGAGGTATACCTCTCTAAAGTTGACCCAAAATTTCTATCCAAATGTTTCCCAAATTTTTGACAAACTTATTTTCTTCGATTTACTTGATCCCGGAACCTTTAGACACTTGATTACCACTTGTTAAGAGCATTCCTTCACCTTATAAGGGTTCCATGACCTCTCCGAGCTTACGTTAGTTTACTCGCAATGCAAACAACGCGAAATATTTTGAGGTGTAACATCATTTCATGATTTTCTTGATTTTATTCATTTTTGTTGGTCCTACCTTATGTTACTTGTTCCTTAAAGGTGAGATATAGTGATGATGATTGTTCCATAACATAAATCGGAGGTTACCGACCTTACGTCACTCCGATAAAGTAGTAGCTTTTATTTGGGCTCTCATGCATGCTACTTATATTATATATGTATATTAGATATGTATATATGGGATATGGGGAAAGGTGAGGCGTTATATACACATAACCACCTGATTAGCTAGCATATTATGATATCGTCCCGGACACGGCAATATATATAATTATGATATAATATATTTATGGATCGGGCTGCACGTTCCGCAGCACTATTATATCATATATGTATGAAAAATGTTTTTTTTTAAAGAAAGCTAAGCATGCATGATATTCGCCTTAAGAGACAATCAGATGTACATGTTGTCCTTATCTCATGTTATGTTCCATATTTCTTGTTATGTTGTTTTTCATGCCTTACATACTCAGTACACTATTCATACTGACGTCTTTTCTTGTGGACGTTGTGCTCATGCCCGCAGGTAGGCAGGGAGATGGATTAAATCCATAGGTGCTTTATCAGCGGATTCTCAGGAGTACTCCATTTACTTCGGAGTTCCAGTCTATTTGGTATTAGTCTTTATGGTCACTTGTATTCTATGTAGAGGCTTGTAGACATGTGTATATAGTTAGACGTTTCATAACCTACCGGTTCATATTGTTATATGATATTTTGGCAGCCCTGTCGGCTTGTGTTGAAGATTATATAGAGATGTTCCATTATCCTATGATATATGCCCTTACAGAGTATGACGCCCATGAGCTAGCTTTGTGGCCCACCTAGAAATAAGTATTAGATTCATGTTCGGTGGTGCTCGGTAGGTTAGCTCCGGGTACCCGTCACGGCCCTCCAGTTGGGGTCATGACTGTGACTTAGAAAACTTGACCTCCGTTGGAAATTTTGAGGCTGCGGGTGAGTCTGTAGCGTGATTTTATGTGTTTGTACATGTTTTGTTTGCATCAGTAGGACCTCGGATTGGTGTTGGGATTTTTGGGTGAAAACTGGTGTAAAAACCCGAGCTACTAGTCAAAATAGACCACTGCAGCGGGTGAGGGACCGCTGTAGCGGGTCCATCGTAGCGGGTTTTGGGTTGTCGCCGTGGGAAGCGGGACTTTAATGAGCTCCACCATAACGGGAGCTTTCTCGCTATAATGAGACCGCTGCAGCGAGACACCAACAGCTGCAGCGGTCTACGGGTGGTAGAATCCGTGTTTTATATTCTGTATTCCAAACCCATTCCCCACATAACACTAAAACAATTTACAAGAACTGTTGTGACAAAAATTTAAGGCTAGGGCAAAAGTGCGCTTGAAAGGTAAGTCTCAACCCTTGACTTTGTTAATCCCATCATCATGATAGATTCCATGAGTAGTTAAAGGTCCATTAATGGTGGAAGAAAGGGATAAAACCCTAGAACTTAAGAAACGCTTGATTAATGAATGGGTTGTTGAATTTATCGCTGTTTAATCATCTAGAAGTATATATTATCACTTCCTAGGATGAGAACTTGTCTATTAATGGTGGAACTTGTTGCATGAGACCTAGAGTTTCATAAAAATGATAACTTAGGTATAAAAACTGCTTGTAAAAGGGTTAGAATGATTAGAAAACCCATAAACTGATAGAATATGATTATTGGGGTTGATATTATGATGAATTGACACTTAGTGATAGTCCACCCATTTGAAAAAGATAGAAGTAGTTGGCTTCTTTTCCCCAAATTGTTGTATTGTTGGAGTAGATGATTGAATATTCATGTAGCTCTATATTTCTAGACGTTGAACGTTTGGAAGCTTTGCCAAAGGAGAAAGCTATCGCGGAGTGAATACACTGTTCCAGTTCTTCTTTGAGGTAGGCTACGGTCTACTTGAGTAAGACTATGATTAGTTGATTGTATGTGTTACGAAATTGATAGAAGAAGCATGATTAGGGCTTTAGGCATAAAGTGTGGTCCGTAATTCCTACAATTTGATATTGATTGATTAATTATGTGGTGAACTGATGTGAAATGACAAAGAAGGAGTTCATAAATACTTTTCTTGTTGACTTGGAGAATTCCCTTATTCATGTTATTGATTTTTGAGTCTTGATATGACTTGTGACTTGTGTTCCCTGATATTGATTTATTGATTGTTCCCATTCCTTGTTTGTTTGTGGAACGGAAATACATTGTGATGAGCAAGATATATAAATATGAATAGGCACATTTGATAGGGGGTGAGGATGTGGCCTAAGTTAAAGGCTCGTGATCCGAGGTAAGATTCCGGAGCAAGGGTACATGGTGTTATATCCCGTATTTTTGTACATTGGATTATTCGTGAGCTAATCGACATAAATTCAAGGATAAGATTATTTTGGGATATGAGACAAGGACTTTTAATCCCGATTTTTAATATGGCACGACTTGCTTGTAAATTTCCATTAGTATAGAAACATTAGTGAAGATTAGGGATTAATTAACCATGATTTGATTATTAAGTGGGGATTAATGATTAATTAGCCTAATTAGTGTATCAAGTGGGCCCCATGATCAGAATTAACCATGACCAGACCACTAAGTGGGCCCCACTACAACATGGCTGATTAGGATTGGTCCATGCCATAGTGGGACATGTGTCAACTTATTAGGCTGCATATATAAGGCCTAAGTTGACTCATTTGATCACAATTTCATCTTCACAAATTCTTGAGAGCTTTTATCACCATCAACCATGGCAGCTCACGGCCAACTTTAATGTTGGAAGAAAATTTCCAACAGCCATGGCAGCACCTTGTAGCTCACGGCCAGAATTCATGAGTATGGAAGAAAGAAGATTTTAATTTTCTAGGATTCATTGGAAGCAAGTTAGTTTCTCTTCAAGGACTTTAAAGAGGAAGTTGTTCTTGGACATCTAAGGTAAGAAATCTCCCTTACTTCATGTGTGTGAGCTTGTGTAGATGTTAAAAGTATTAGTTCTAGGAAAACAGATGGGCAGTAGCTTAAACTTGTAGACTAATGTTGGATATTGTTTTATTAGATTATGGGAGTTGTTCTTACATTTTGAAGGGCTGGACGGGTGGTGATTGATTGCTTGATTATTCGTGAATTTTGCTGTAATGTTATATGAACTTGTTGGGACATGAATTGGATTAGATGTTCCTAAGGTTGTGGGCTGTTTGATGAGATTTTTTGGAGGAAATTCTTACGTGATGATATTGCTATTTGAAGTTGTTGTTGTTATTGTTGTATTATATTTAGGGGTTGTTCTTGTTGAATTGAGGGATAGGTTATGATTATGTATTGTGTTGTTGTAGTGATGGGCTGTTTCGACCATGTTATTGTGAGGTCATTTTGATGATGTGTTGTGGCTGTAGATCGTTAGGAATAACTTGAGTATGTCGTGGTCGTTATGTTGAATATTGTTGAACGTGTAAAGTGTGGACTGATTTGGGAGTGTTGCGTGTGCGGTGCGGGCTGTTTTGAGGCGTTCTTGGATCTTGTTTTGACTAGTTCTTTATGTGGTGACTTGGACGTGTCGTTGTTGATGTTATTTTGGTTGTTGTATTGTTGGCTTGGATGTAAGGGAGTGAGCGAATAGGGGAAGTGCTGCCCAATTGTCTAGAAATAAGCTACTAACGTTAAAGTACGTTTTAAGCCTTTCTTTTTCTTTTTGGCATGATCTTTTTGGCATGATCTTTATAAACAAATAGACGACGAGCATGTGACTTTAAAGAAACTCCTATTCTTAGAGCCACTAGGATGGCTAATGTTCTTGATTCCCAGAACTTACTTCATTATGTCTTGATACGTGTCTATGATTCCTGAAGTTCTATTTTGATATAATCCATAGTGACATTCGAAGGGTACTTGATATCACTATTGTCTTGATTTTCAAATGATAGTTCATTTTGATTATACTATTGAGTCTCAGATATGATTTAATTTGCATGTGGTTGCTCACTACTCTGCTCATGCATGCCGTAATATATCTTTCACCGAGTCCCGGGCCGGGTATGTTTTCGTGCACAGTTTCACTGCATTGTTCACCGAGTCCCTCACTAGAGGGTCGGGTACGGTATATGTATATATATATATAATGATATGATGATGTGATTATGGCGCCGAGGATGGTATATGATGACTTATTCACCGAGACCCATAATGGGCCAGATATGGTATATGATATAGACATGCATGATTTTCATATCGTAAGGCACAGGTGCATTGGTATCTTTGACTATCACACTTGCCTCCTGTAATCGTTTATGCAGTTGTGATTTTCCTTATTGTATTACATGCTTTATATACTCAGTACATATTCCATACTGACCCCCTTTCTTCGGAGAGCTGCGTTTCATGCCTGCAGGTACAGATACTCGATTTGGTGATCCTCCAGCTTAGGACTTCTGCTCAGCTGTTTGGAGTGCTCCATTGTTCCGGAGCCTATCTTATTTTGGTACAGATCTTTTGATGTAGACTTATGTTTATCCAGGGGTACGACGGGGCCCTGTCCCGTCATATTTCACTATTGATACTCTTAGAGGTCTGTAGACATATGTGTGGGTTGTATATAAGTTTTGTTCAGCTGTGTCTATACGATTTGCTAAGGATATTCCCGTCTGTAGTGGCAGCCTTGTCGGCTTGCGTATCGTATCGTATGTAGTGGCAGCCTTGTCGGCTTGCGTATCATATTGGTTTGTAGTGGCAGCCTTGTCGGCTTGCGTATCATATTGGTTTGTAGTGGTAGCCTTGTCGGCTTGCGTATCGTATTACGTTTTGATTAGTTGTGACTCCTCAAGAGACAGGTTATCTTGATATATATGACGTTGTGAACCTTTAATGTTTTTGCAAGTTTCCATATTGTCTTTAGTTTCAGTCTGACTATATCTAACAGGTACGTATACGAGTGTCCTGCTCGGGCACTAGTCATGGCCCACGGGGTTGGGTCGTGACAAAAGTGGTATCAGAGCAGTTCATCCTCAGAGTGTCTACAGACCGTGTCTAAGTAGAGTCTTGTTTATCGATGTGTTGAGCACCACATCTATAAACAGGAAGCTACAGGACATTTAGGGTGTTATCTTTCCTTCTTACTCTAGATCGTGCGATAGAGCTATACTATCAGGATAATCCCTCCCTAACAAATTATTGTGTTTACAGCTATGTCTCCAAAGAAAGCGACAGCTGCCCAGAAGGGTAAATCGGTAGCAGGAGATACTAGCCAGACTCGGAGAGTTACTAGGGCCCGTGCCCAATCTATGCCTGAGATTGTACTTCAGTCGGCGAGTTCTGCTACACCGCCACCTCCAGAGGAGCTTAGAGCAACAGCAGCTCCAGATCAGGGGGCGGCTCCACCGCTAGCTCCTGAGGCCCCAGTACCTGAGCCTCTAGCTCCTCAGCCAGGGGCGGAGGATAGGGCCATGAGAGATGCAGTTCAGCTGTTGACCAAATTAGTAGCAGGGCAGGCTCGCATGCATGGACTAGGAGTTGACCATGCAGATAGATCTGATAGTTTGAGGGCTCGTGACTTCTTAAGTTGTAATCCTCCAGAGCTTTTCGGGTCAAAGCCCGAGGATGATCTGCGGGAGTTTATTCGGCAGATGCAGCGTACATTGAGGATAATCAAGGCTTCTGAGACTGAGTCTGTTGAGTTGGCTTCGTATCGGTTGCGTGATGTAGCTGTTAATTGGTATGAGTCGTGGGAGTTATCTAGGGGTGAGGGTGCTCCTCCCGCAGTATGGGATGAATTTGTGGAGGCTTCCTTGGCCACTTCCTGCCTCCAGAGATGAGGCGAGCCAGAGTTGATGGATTCTTACATTTGAGGCAGAATGGCAGGAGTGTTCAAGAGTACAGTTTTGAGTTTGATTCATTGGCTAGATATGCACCTACTATTGTAGCTGATATGGCTGATAGAGTGCATCGATACGTGATGGGTCTGGATCGTTATTTGATTGATGGCTGTATGGCAGTGGCTCTTCAGCTAGGTATGGATATTGCTCGGGTACAGGCGTATGCACAGGGGGTAGAGGATCGACACAGAGGACGTCAGCTAGATAGCGATTACGATAGAGCCCAACATAAAAGGGCTAGATCGGCTGGTTATCCTGGTGAGTTTCGAGGCAGGCAGCCTCAGCAGTATATTAGATATTCTTCCCAGCCAGCACGGAGTGCACCCCCACAGTTTACAGGTACGAGATTTGACAGCACAGGGTATTCAGGAGCTGGTCAGAGCTCCAAGGCTTCAGGTTCACAGATGAACAGGGGTTCCAGTCAGTGGAGGCCACCTTTGCCTCAGTGTTCTCGTTATGGTAGGCTCCATTCTGGGGAATGTCGTCTTGCTACAGGTGCTTGTTTTTCTTGCGGCCGTCAAGGCCATATTATGAGAGAGTGTCCGTATGGGGGTGGTCCGGGTGGTGTGGCTCAGCCTACTGGGTCGGTTGCTGGTTCATCTTCTTCTGTAGCATGCGCCCTATGGGGCAGGGTATTCAGACACCAGCAGGCCGTGGTAGAGGTCGTGGCGGAGCTTCTAGTTCTAGCGGTCCTTCGAACCGCATATATGCTTTGGCTAGTAGACAGGATTAGGAGGCGTCACCAAATGTAGTTACAGGTATATTATCGATTTTCTCTCGGGACGTATATGCATTGATAGATCCAGGCTCCACCTTATCACATATATATCCCTTTGTTGCTGGTAGAATCGGAATAGAACTTGAGTTGATAGAACCATTTGAGGTAGCTACACCGGTAGGAGATTCTGTTATAGCAAAGCAAGTATATAGAAATTGTTCGGTGATTATATATAGTCGTCATACCGTGGCAGATCTGATAGAGTTAGATATGACGGAGTTTGATGTTATTATGGGTATGGATTGGTTAGCTTCTTGTTATGCTAACGTTGATTGTAGAGAAAAGATAGTCCGATTTCAGTTCCCAGGGGAGCCGATTATAGAGTGGAGGGGGAATACAGCATCGCCGAAGGGTAAGTTTATTTCATACCTTGAGGCAAGAAAGATGGTTAGAAAGGGTTATATTTATCATCTGGTTCGTGTGCATGACTTGAAAGCAGAGGTACCGACTCTTCAGTCAGTCCCGATAGTTAATGAATTTCCAAACGAACTTCCAGGTCTTCCTCCTGAGCAGGAGATAGAGTTTACTATAGATATATTGCCAGATACTCAGCTCATATCTATTCCTCCTTATAGAATGGCACCTGCAGAGCTGAAGGAGTTAAAAGAGCAACTGAGGGACTGTTATATCCCGTATTTTCGAACGTCGGATTATTTGTAAGCTGAGGTGGGGCCCACACGTCAAGATTTTTTTGGAACATGTGACAAGTTATATGAATCGCATATGTAAAATTAAACACAACTCGTGAAGGGCCCTTGGGCCAAATCAAAGTGGAAGCCCTCCAAACGAATATTTTTAAGAAAACGTTTTCGGGTGACTTGACTTCGAGGGGCAAAAACGGTATTATACGTTTGGTATTTGGAAACATACCAAGAAATAGAAGTTATAGGTAATTGAATTAGCTTTCCAACCATAGGTCGTGCGTTCCCAGGCGACGTCGGTACAAGGATATATGGACGTTTTAAGGTCGAAAGGTCAGTGGGCTAGGCCCAACTCGTGACCAACCGGGTTGGCCCAAAAAAAAAAAAAAAAAGAGGCCCAAATTGGAGGGGGGTGGCCGGCCAAGAGGCCTTGGCCCAAGCCCACAAATTAATCATGTGATTAATTATATAGAAGGCACTTATCATCTTCAAGAAGCTTCAAGAAATCAAAACAAAAACAAGAGCAAAAGAGAAAGAGAGGCTCACGGCCAAAAAGGAAAAAAAAAATCCAAGCCTTCAACTTTGATTCAAGAATTATAAATTCCTTGTATTCCTACTAAGTTCAATATTCTCTACAAAGTGGTATAATTATCTTGGCAAGAAAGTGACTTTGGTGGCAAGGAGAACTTATTGGAAAAAGGTAAGGATTTTATGTTTCTTTTATGTTATGGAAGAATTATATATGTTATAGTATGTAGAAATGAATGAAAAGTATGAAAATTTTGGGTGTTGTGGATATGGGTGTTTGGCCGTGTGCATCAAATTGGAAGGTGAAAATATGTTATGAATATGTATGTTGAAGATTGGAAGTTTAGGTGGATTATGGTTTTGGTGGAAAGTTTGTATATTTTGTATATCTTGTGAATAGTTTGTAGAAATGATATGAAATGCTTCCAAAGCGTATTGTAATGATCTTGAATTAGTTAATGGATATGGAAAATGTTGATATTAGTTTGATAGTGTGAAGTTGGAATGGAAGTTGTTGAACTATATAGAAAAGAGGATTATTTATGTTATAGTGCGTTGTGTGGAAATTGTTGGTGTTGTTGGATTGTTGGGTTGTTGTTGTTGATATATTGGGCCGAGCTAAGTCTCGGGGATGCTATATGTATAGGGGAAGTGCTGCCGAAATTTCGGTAGACAAATATAGACTTAAGTTTGAATTGCTAAAAACTAGCAACTCATAATTGGTAACTATGACCAATTGTAGGTTTTGGGCGAAACGGGAATTGAATTTGAGCAAGCGTAAGGCGCAACTAAGGTATGTAAAGCTACCCTTCTCTTCTCTTGGCATGTCCTTGGTGTACTAGATTCGGATTTGAGCCTCGTGGGTTATTCTGCTCATAGAAATGCGAGTCTGAATTTTGGTACTATTCATTCAGCACAATTGAATTATAGCCCTTAAGTTTTGTTGGAAAACTGTTCAAACATCCATAACCCGTACAGACGTGATAGACTCGCTTTGAAACCTTCGTGGATGACTCCATAGAGTCCAATGTTTGTAATTTATATCCGCCACCTCGACTTGACCCGAGGTGGGCCCACAAGTTCCGAAACTTCCTTCGTTTGTCTCACTTGAGCTATTCTTGTATGATATAAAAGTAAGTATTCTGATATTCTGGATAAGCTACTCACCTTCTGTATTTTTCCTGATATACGATTCTTGTGTGATGCATGATTTTGGCATGTGTGATTTATATTTGGAAAGTAATAAAGTTGGCATTTATATTATTGTGCGCACTATGTGATATTGACCGCTGGACCCCTGACCGCGGTGTGTGCGACATTGACCGCTGGACCCCTGACCGCGGTATGCCGCACTATGTGATGTTGACCGCTGGACCCCTGACCGCGGTATCTGCGACATTGACCGCTGGATCCTTGACCGCGGTATGTAGGGTTTGGGATGCTAACCGCTGGACACTTGGTCGCGGCATGTGTGAAAGTGACCGCTGGACTTTTGGCCGCGGTAATTGTGTGTTTGATTTTCTGTGTGTATGAGACGGAAATGTTTTGCAAAAGAAAGCAAAGTATTTTGGCATTTTGATTGCCGTATTTGTCTTCCGGAACCTTTTATGCATGATTTGTACGTCAGATGCAACACTTTGGTATTCTGGCTATTGTGCTCACCTTCTGTACAATTTACTTCGGTTATGTCTTCGTTTTCTGTACTCCATGCTTTGCATACTCAGTACATCTTTCGTACTGACCCCATTTCTTCGGGGACGGCGTTTCATGCCCGCAGGTACAGATTCACGTTTTGGTGACCCACTGGCGTAGGATTTCCCTTTTGCGGTTCGGGGTGCTCCCTTTGTTCCGGAGCCGACGTTTTGGGTACATACTCTTCCGATGTATATGTTTATGTTTATTCAGGGTACGGCGGGGCCCTGTCCCGCCATCTGATTCTGTTGTTCTGTGTTAGAGGCCTGTAGACATAGACGTGGGTAATGTACAGTTTTGTTTGGACGCGTTGTGTGAATTGGGTTTGGGCGGCTCATCCGCCGTGGCAGCCCTATCGGCCGCGTGTATATCCTTGGTTCGTTATGTATAGTATGATAGCCTTGCCGGCTTCTATGCAATATATGTTGCAGGCACCAGTGTGGAGCCACGTCTGATATTCATTATGTACGAGTTGTCTGTATGCTGAATCTGGTACATGAGCGCGTAGGGGTGCCCAGCTCGGGCACTAGTCACGGCCTACAGGGATGGGTCGTGACAGAAGTGGTATCAGAGCGGTTCGTCCTCGGATTGTCTACAGACCGTGTCTAGTAGAGTCTTGTTTATCGGTGTGTTTTGCACCACATCTATAAACAGGAGGCTACAGGGCATTTAGGGTGTTATCTTTCCTTCTGGTCCTAGATCGTGCGATAGAGCTGTGTTATCAGGATGGTTCTTCCCTGACGAATTGTTATATTTTCAGCGATGCCTCCGAAGAAGGCCACAGCCGCCCAGAAGGGCAAGTCTACAGCGGCAGGTGAGACCAGCCGAGCTCAGGTGACTACTAGGGCTCGTGCCCAGATTGAGCCAGATGTTTGCCTTCGACGGCCAGTTCTGCTACGCCACCAGTATCGGAGGGATTTGGAGCAGCCACAGCTGCAGCACAGGGGGCGGCTCCACCGCCAGCTCCCGCGACACCAGTACCTGTACCTCCAGCCCCCCAGCCAGGGGCGGATGATGGGACCCTGCGAGAGGCAGTCCAGTTATTGGCTCAATTGGTAGCGGGGCAGGTTTACAGACAGGAAGCAGGGGATGATCGTGTAGACAGGCGCGATAGTCAGAGGGCCCGTGATTTTCTGCTTTGTCGCCCACCAGAGTTTTCCGGGTCAAAGACCGCAGAAGACCCTCAGGAGTTCATTCGACAGATGCAGCGTACCCTGCGATTGATTAGTGCCTCCGAGACAGAGTCGGTTGAGTTGGCGTCATACCGGTTGCACGATGTAGCAGCTAATTGGTACGAGTCTTGGATGTTGTCCAGAGGCGGGGGTGCCCCTCCAGCTGTATGGGGAGAGTTTACAGAGGCCTTCCTGGCCCATTTCCTACCTCCGGAGGTGAGGCGGGCCAGAGTAGACAGATTCCTGCTATTGAGACAGAGGGGCAGGAGTGTCAGGGAGTATAGTCTGGAGTTTGATTCGCTGGCCAGATATGCGCCCGCTTATGTCGCTGATATGACTGACCGGATGCACCGGTATGTGATAGGGCTGGATGATTATTTGGTTGACAGGTACGGTGATGGCGGCCCAGACAGGGATGGACATTGCCCGTATACAGGCCCACGCCCAAAGCATGGAGGACCGACACCGAGGGCGTCAGCCTGACAGGGATTATGACAGGGGTCCGCCCAAGAGGTCCAGATCCGCGAGATATTCTGGAGTATTCAAGAGCAGGCCAGAGCTCTAGGGCTTCAGGCTTACAGATGGACAGATGTTCCAGCCAGTTGAGGCCACCCCTACCCCGATGTCCTCATTGTAGGAGACACCACCAGGACGGGGAGTGTCATCATGCCACGGGTGCTTGCTTTACCTGCGGCCAGCAGGGCCACTATATGAGAGATTGCCCACTCAGGGACAGTGCCGGGGGAGCAGCTCAACCTACCTGGTCAGTCGCCGGTTCGTCTTCCCCTTCCGTAGCTATGTGCCCGATGGGACGGGGCACACCGGGACCAGCAGGCCGTGGCAGAGGCCGTGGCGGAGCCTCCAGTTCCGGCGGTCCATCGAACCGCCTATATGCGCTGACCAGCCGGCAGGACCCAGAAGCGGCACCAAGTGCAGACCCAGGTATATTATTAGTCTTTTCTTGAGAGATATGTGTATGGATAGATCTGTACTCTATCATATTACGTGATTTTCTTCTTCTGGGTGTTAGTAAAAGTAAGGTAATTTTCAACCCAATAGAACTATATGAGATAGCTATAAATATATAGATGGAAATGGACATTGAGGATTCAGAAGGGCGATATGATAATTGTATGGTTTAGACCGGGGTGGGACCCGCTACGAGAACTTTCCGAAAATTTACTAAGACCCCGATCTGCCCTAAATTGCGTGACAAAGGTCGTGTGGGGCAGTCGACGTAATTATATTAGCATTAACGCATGAAAGTTTCGAGGTTAAGCGTGCTGGGGCCAGAGTAATTTTGGGGTGGGTGACCCCCTGGGGAGGATACCCAAATTTTCCTAAATGCAGATATAAAAGGGCAAGTGGGAAATTTGGAGTAACCTAAAGGAAATAAGATGTACTGAACGGTTAGAAACCCTGAATAGGTCGGGTAGGCTAAGGCAGACCCAACCGGTAAAGAAAAGGAAGCGTAACACAGTTCTGTGATCAGAGTAAGTTTGAATAAGTGTTCGGAAATGTCTTGTGAGCAGAATGGTAGTAAATATACGTGCATGCGTACGACATCCCATTTATGACCGCACCGATCGACGGTGGGCCCCAGCAGTCGGTGTTGTAATACATGAAAGAAAATAACTGTGGTAGCGTTTGAAAATTCATGAAGGAAAAGCAGAGACCATCCCGAAGTACGATGAACCCCATAAGGTCAGTTGAACATTCGAGGACGAATGTTCTAAAGGGGGGGAGGATGTTATATCCCGTATTTTCGAACGTCGGATTATTTGTAAGCTGAGGTGGGGCCCACACGTCAAGATTTTTTTTGGAACATGTGACAAGTTATATGAATCGCATATGTAAAATTAAACACAACTCGTGAAGGGCCCTTCGGCCAAATCAAAGTGGAACCCTCCAAACGAATATTTTTAAGAAAACGTTTTCGGGTGACTTGACTTCGAGGGGCAAAAACGGTACTATACGTTTGGAATTTGGAAAAATACCAAGAAATAGAAGTTGTAGGTAATTCGAATTAGATTTCCAACCATATGTCGTGGGTTCCCAGGCGACGTCGGTACAAGGAGATATGGACGTTGTGAGGTCGAAAGGTCAATGGGCTAGGCCCAACTCGTGACCAACCGGGTTGGCCCAAAAAAAAAAAAAAAGAAAAGAGGCCCAAATTGGAGGGGGGTGGCCGGCCAAGAGGCCTTGGCCCAAGCCCACAAATTAATCATGTGATTAATTATATAGAAGGCACTTATCATCTTCAAGAAGCTTCAAGAAATCAAAACAAAAACAAGAGCAAAAGAGAAAGAGAGGCTCACGGCCAAAAAGAAAAAAACAAAAATCCAAGCCTTCAACTTTGATTCAAGAATTATAAATTCCTTGTATTCCTACTAAGTTCAAGATTCTCTACAAAGTGGTATAATTATCTTGGCAAGAAAGTGACTTTGGTGGCAAGGAGAACTTATTGGAAAAAGGTAAGGATTTTATGTTTCTTTTATGTTATGGAAGAATTATATATGTTATAGTATGTAGAAATGAATGAAAAGTATGAAAATTTTGGGTGTTGTGGATATGGGTGTTTGGCCGTGTGCATCAAATTGGAAGGTGAAAATATGTTATGAATATGTATGTTGAAGATTGGAAGTTTAGGTGGATTATGGTTTTGGTGGAAAGTTTGTATATTTTGTATATCTTGTGAATAGTTTGTAGAAATGATATGAAATGCTTGCAAAGCGTATTGTAATGATCTTGAATTAGTTAATGGATATGGAAAATGTTGATATTAGTTTGATAGTGTGAAGTTGGAATGGAAGTTGTTGAACTATATAGAAAAGAGGATTATTTATGTTATAGTGCGTTGTGTGGAAATTGTTGGTGTTGTTGGGTTGTTGTTGTTGATATATTGGGCCGAGCTAAGTCTCGGGGATGCTATATGTATAGGGGAAGTGCTGCCGAAATTTCGGTAGACATTTATAGACTTAAGTTTGAATTGCTAAAAACTAGCAACTCATAATTGGTAACTATGACCAATTGTAGGTTTTGGGCGAAACGGGAATTGAATTTGAGCAAGCGTAATGCGCAACTAAGGTATGTAAAGCTACCCTTCTCTTCTCTTGGCATGTCCTAGGTGTACTAGATTCGGATTTGAGCCTCGTGGGTTACTCTGCTCATAGAAATGCGAGTTTGAAATTTGGTACTATTCATTCAGCACAATTGAATTATAGCCCTTAAGTTTTGTTGGAAAACTGTTCAAACATTTGATGAAAGATGAAGAAGATCAAGAAATCCAAGAAAATCAAGAAACACAAGATTGAAATTCAAGAAAAAGAAAAGTCCAAGAAGCTCAAGTTTGAAGATTATTTCCCATTCTTGTTTCTTGAATCCTTTTCTAAATAGGTTTCTTGTTTCTTGATTTATATTATAGTAGGATTTAATTTCCTATCATTAGTAGGATCTTTATCCTAGTTCTAGTAGGATTCTAGTTGTTTGTATTCTTTTCCTTGTAGAATAGGGATTTTATTTTCCTTGTTTTTAGTTATTTCCTTTCTAGAGTAGAATATGGATTTGTAGTCATAAAAGAAGAGAACCTAGGCCTATATAAAGGGTTCTCATGACTTGTAAATATACTATTCATGTTTTGAGCAGAAACCTAAATTTTGCAATAGAGTTATTTTCTCTATTTGGTGTTCTTTATCCTTGTTTTTGGTTCCAAGCAAGGTGGTGATAGTCTTTATCTTGTTTTCAATAGCGTGTGGTGTTTCTTTATCACGTTAATTGATTTCAAGTGGTGACTTAGGAACTTTATTTGTTTTGATCATTCAAGAACGCGGTTCTTGATTAAAATTCGTTCTAGTTCATACCCAAAACCTTAATTTTCTTTCCATCGTGCCGGCCTCAATACTTACTTGATTTAAACGATTCAATAGTTATTTTTATAGTTCAAAACGTCATCTTTCACATAGCTTTTGAATCACTTTAATCCAACGCCTATAACTTGAGATACGTCTGTTTCTTGAATCTGCCCATCAAATCGCTTCAAGAACAAGATCCTGGTCGATTGGTTCTTTGTTAACTCGAAGAATCACATCAATTTGGTATCAGAGCACAGTTGAAGAGTAGGATGAGTATGCAACCAAGAGGAGGACGTTTGGTTCAAGAAGATGAAAAACTATGGAAAAAGGAATCTCTTTTCCGCACTAGATGTACCTCCCATGATAAGGTATGTTCGGTAATCATTGATAAAGGAAATCATGTTAATGTTATTTCTGAAGAGATGGTTTCTAAACTTGGCTTGTTAACAAAACTTCATCCATATCCTTATAGCATCAAATTTGAGAATGATGATGGTGGTTTAGAGGTAACTCATCAATGCCTAGTTTCTTTTTCTATTGGCAAAATATATAATGATCTTGTTTGGTGTGATGTAACAAAGATGGATGCTTGCCACTTATTACTTGGAAGACCATGGGTGTATGAAAGGTGTGCTAACTATGATGAATATCGTAATACCTATTCTTTTACAAAGGATGGACGGAAAATTAAGTTGGTTCCCTTGACTCCAGAAGATGTTGCTAAAAACTCCAAGTATGTTGATGATTCTTTTGTGACCAAATTACAAATCATTGGTCCCATAAATATGGAACAGAAAACGGAGGAGAAGAATGAATTGGATCCACAAGTTGAGGATTTACCTCCAAAGTTTGATGAGGATCCATTGGAGCATCCAACTATTTGTGAGATTGACTTTCCATCTTTAAGTGATTTCAAAAAGAATCCAGATTTTGTTTCCTACTCCACACCAACTAATGCAGTGTATTGCATAGGACCAATAGTGTATGAATATTTGAAAGAGAAAGAGAATGAGTTGCTGAAAAAGGAGTCTATGAATGAGAGTTTAATTTATGATCTAGTTCGAGCAAGAATTATTCCTCAAAAGATTGAATCTTTGCAAGAAAGTGTGGATTTAATATCTCTCAATTTCATTGAGATTAATGGCTATAATCATGTCAAATATGAGAGCATCAAAATCATCAAGGAGCTCATAAGAATACATGATTTATTCTCTAACCCTGATCCAAAGGTACATGAATTTGAGTTATTTAAAGGTATTTGTGGCACTAACTCAGATTTTGCATGCAAATACCACATCGACACGGAAGTGTTCAAGATTTATGAAGATCAAAAGGAAATAAGTTATGATCATGGTTTACACATTGAAGATCAGTTTAAGATGATATGTTTGAGAAATCATGGTATAAAGTTACCACTAAGAAAGTGGGATTTAGTTCGGCCATATGCAAAGTTTTCTTTGAACATGATGAAGCTCTATGAAAAGTTAGAAAAATGCAACTTAGAGCCTGGTAAGTATGGGTTGTTCCCAATTTTTTTTTTTTTGGCTAATCTTTCACCGTTTATGGAGCCTTTAGACTCGAGGACGAGTCTTTCTCAACAAGGGGAGAATGATGAAAGATGAAGAAGATCAAGAAATCCAAGAAAATCAAGAAACACAAGATTGAAATTCAAGAAAAAGAAAAGTCCAAGAAGCTCAAGTTTGAAGATTATTTCCCATTCTTGTTTCTTGAATCCTTTTCTAAATAGGTTTCTTGTTTCTTGATTTATATTATAGTAGGATTTAATTTCCTATCATTAGTAGGATCTTTATCCTAGTTCTAGTAGGATTCTAGTTGTTTGTATTCTTTTCCTTGTAGAATAGGGATTTTATTTTCCTTGTTTTTAGTTATTTCCTTTCTAGAGTAGAATATGGATTTGTAGTCATAAAAGAAGAGAACCTAGGCCTATATAAAGGGTTCTCATGACTTGTAAATATACTATTCACGTTTTGAGCAGAAACCTAAATTTTGCAAAAGAGTTATTTTCTCTATTTGGTGTTCTTTATCCTTGTTTTTGGTTCCAAGCAAGGTGGTGATAGTCTTTATCTTGTTTTCAATAGCGTGTGGTGTTTCTTTATCACGTTAATTGATTTCAAGTGGTGACTTAGGAACTTTATTTGTTTTGATCATTCAAGAACGCGGTTCTTGATTAATATTCGTTCTAGTTCATACCCAAAACCTTAATTTTCTTTCCATCGTGCCGGCCTCAATACTTACTTGATTTAAACGATTCAATAGTTATTTTTATAGTTCAAAACGTCATCTTTCACATAGCTTTTGAATCACTTTAATCCAACGCCTATAACTTGAGATACGTCTGTTTCTTGAATCTGCCCATCAAATCGCTTCAAGAACAAGATCCTGGTCGATTGGTTCTTTGTTAACTCGAAGAATCACATCAACATTCATAACCCGTACAGACGTGATAGACTCGCTTTGAAACCTTCGTGGATGACTCCATAGAGTCCAATGTTTGTAATTTATATCCGCCACCTCGACTTGACCCGAGGTGGGCCCACAAGTTCCGAAACTTCCTTCATTTGTCTCACTTGAGCTATTCTTGTATGATATAAAAGTAAGTATTCTGATATTCTGGATAAGCTACTCACCTTCTGTATTTTTCCTGATATATGATTCTTGTGTGATGCATGATTCTGGCATGTGTGATTTATATTTGGAAAGTAATAAAGTTGGCATTTATATTATTGTGCGCACTATGTGATATTGACCGCTGGACCCCTGACCGCGGTGTGTGCGACATTGACCGCTGGACCCCTGACCGCGGTATGCCGCACTATGTGATGTTGACCGCTGGACCCCTGACCGCGGTATCTGCGACATTGACCGCTGGATCCTTGACCGCGGTATGTAGGGTTTGGGATGCTAACCGCTGGACACTTGGTCGCGGCATGTGTGAAAGTGACCGCTGGACTTTTGGCCGCGGTAATTGTGTGTTTGATTTTCTGTGTGTATGAGACGGAAATGTTTTGCAAAAGAAAGCAAAGTATTTTGGCATTTTGATTGCCGTATTTGTCTTCCGGAACCTTTTATGCATGATTTGTACGTCAGATGCAACACTTTGGTATTCTGGCTATTGTGCTCACCTTCTGTACAATTTACTTCGGTTATGTCTTCGTTTTCTGTACTCCATGCTTTGCATACTCAGTACATCTTTCGTACTGACCCCATTTCTTCGGGGGCTGCGTTTCATGCCCGCAGGTACAGATTCACGTTTTGGTGACCCACTGGCGTAGGATTTCCCTTTTGCGGTTCGGAGTGCTCCCTTTGTTCCGGAGCCGACGTTTTGGGTACATACTCTTCCGATGTATATGTTTATGTTTATTCAGGGTACGGCGGGGCCCTGTCCCGCCATCTGATTCTGTTGTTCTGTGTTAGAGGTCTGTAGACATAGACGTGGGTAATGTACAGTTTTGTTTGGACGCGTTGTGTGAATTGGGTTTGGGCGGCTCATCCGCCGTGGCAGCCCTATCGGCCGCGTGTATGTATACTTTGGTTCGTTATGTATAGTATGATAGCCTTGCCGGCTTCTATGCAATATATATGGTTGCAGGCACCAGTGTGGAGCCACGTCTGATATTCATTATGTACGTCGTCTGTATGCTGAATCTGGTACATGAGCGCGTAGGGGTGCCCAGCTCGGGCACTAGTCACGGCCTACGGGGATGGGTCGTGACAGAAGTGGTATCAGAGCGGTTCGTCCTCGGATTGTCTACAGACCGTGTCTAGTAGAGTCTTGTTTATCGGTGTGTTGTGCACCACATCTATAAACAGGAGGCTACAGGGCATTTAGGGTGTTATCTTTCTTTCTGGTCCTAGATCGTGCGATAGAGCTGTGTTATTAGGATGGTTCTTCCCTGACGAATTGTTATATTTTCAGCGATGCCTCCGAAGAAGGCCACAGCCGCCCAGAAGGGCAAGTCTACAGCGGCAGGTGAGACCAGCCGAGCTCAGGTGACTACTAGGGCTCGTGCCCAGATTGAGCCAGATGTTGTGCCTTCGACGGCCAGTTCTGCTACGCCACCAGTATCGGAGGGATTTGGAGCAGCCACAGCTGCAGCACAGGGGGCGGCTCCACCGCCAGCTCCCGCGGCACCAGTAGCTGTACCTCCAGCCCCCCAGCCAGGGGCGGATGATGGGACCCTGCGAGAGGCAGTCCAGTTATTGGCTCAATTGGTAGCGGGGCAGGTTTACAGACAGGGAGCAGGGGATGATCGTGTAGACAGGCGCGATAGTCAGAGGGCCCGTGATTTTCTGCTTAGTCGCCTACCAGAGTTTTCCGAGTCAAAGACCGTAGAAAACCCTCAGGAGTTCATTCGACAGATGCAGCGTACCCTGCGATTGATTAGTGCCTCCGAGACAGAGTCGGTTGAGTTGGCGTCATACCGGTTGCACGATGTAGCAGCTAATTGGTACGAGTCTTGGATGTTATCCAGAGGCGGGGGTGCCCCTCCAGCTGTATGGGGAGAGTTTACAGAGGCCTTCCTGGCCCATTTCCTACCTCCGGAGGTGAGGCGGGCCAGAGTAGACAGATTCCTGCTATTGAGACAGAGGGGCAGGAGTGTCAGGGAGTATAGTCTGGAGTTTGATTCGCTGGCCAGATATGCGCCCGCTTATGTCGCTGATATGACTGACCGGATGCACCGGTATGTGATAGGGCCGGATGATTATTTGGTTGACAGCTGTACGGTGATGGCGGCCCAGACAGGGATGGACATTGCCCGTATACAGGCCCACGTCCAAAGCATGGAGGACCGACACCGAGAGTGTCAGCCTGACAGGGATTATGACAGGGGTCCGCCCAAGAGGTCCAGATCCGCGAGATATTCTGGAGTATTCAAGAGCAGGCCAGAGCTCTAGGGCTTCAGGCTTACAGATGGACAGAGGTTCCAGCCAATTGAGGACACCCCTACCCCGATGTGCTCACTGTAGGAGACACCACCAGGAGGGGGAGTGTCATCATGCCACGGGTGCTTGCTTTACCTGCGGCCAGTAGGGCCACTATATGAGAGATTGCCCACTCAGGGACAGTGCCGGGGGAGCAGCTCATCCTACCGGGTCAGTCGCCGGTTCGTCTTCCCCTTCCGTAGCTATGCGCCCGATGGGACGGGGCACACCGGCACCAGCAGGCCGTGGCAGAGGCCGTGGCGGAGCCACCAGTTCCGGCGGTCCATCGAACCGCCTATATGCGCTGACCAGCCGGCAGGACCCAGAAGCGGCACCAAGTGCAGACCCAGGTATATTATTAATCTTTTCTTGAGAGATATGTGTATGGATAGATCTGTACTCTATCATATTACGTGATTTTCTTCTTCTGGGTGTTAGTTAGTAAAAGTAAGGTAATTTTCAACCCAATAGAACTATATGAGATAGCTATAAATATATAGATGGAAATGGACATTGAGGATTCAGAAGGGCGATATGATAATTGTATGGTTTAGACCGGGGTGGGACCCGCTACGAGAACTTTCCGAAAATTTACTAAGACCCCGATCTGCCTTAAATTGCGTGACAAAGGTCGTGTGGGGCAGTCGACGTAATTATATTAGCATTAACGCATGAAAGTTTCGAGGTTAAGCGTGCTGGGGCCAGAGTAAATTTGGGATGGGTGACCCCGTGGGGAGGATACCCAAATTTTCATAAATGCAGATATATAAGGGCAAGTGGGAAATTTGGAGTAACCTAAAGGAAATAAGATGTACTGAACGGTTAGAAACCCTGAATAGGTCGGGTAGGCTAAGGCAGACCCAACCGGTAAAGAAAAGGAAGCGTAACACAGTTCTGTGATCAGAGTAAGTTTGAATAAGTGTTCGGAAATGTCTTGTGAGCAGAATGGTAGTAAATATACGTGCATGCGTACGACATCCCATTTATGACCGCACCGATCGACGGTGGGCCCTAGCAGTCGTTGTTGTAATACATGAAAGAAAATAACTGTGGTAGCGTTTGAAAATTCATGAAGGAAAAGCAGAGACATTCCCGAAGTACGATGAACCCCATAATGTCAGTTGAACATTCGAGGACGAATGTTCTAAAGGGGGGGAGGATGTTATATCCCGTATTTTCGAACGTCGGATTATTTGTAAGCTGAGGTGGGGCCCACACGTCAAGATTTTTTTTGGAAAATGTGACAAGTTATATGAATCGCATATGTAAAATTAAACACAACTCGTGAAGGGCCCTTGGGCCAAATCAAAGTGGAAGCCCTCCAAACGAATATTTTTAAGAAAACGTTTTCGGGTAACTTGACTTCGAGGGGCAAAAACGGTACTATACGTTTGGAATCTGGAAAAATACCAAGAAATAGAAGTTGTAGGTAATTGAATTAGATTTCCAACCATAGTTCGTGGGTTCCCAGGCGACGTCGGTACAAGGAGATATGGACGTTGTGAGGTCGAAAGGTCAGTGGGCTAGGCCCAACTCGTGAACAACCGGGTTGGCCCAAAAAAAAAAAAAAAAGAGGCCCAAATTGGAGGGGGGTGGCCGGCCAAGAGGCCTTGGCCCAAGCCCACAAATTAATCATGTGATTAATTATATAGAAGGCACTTATCATCTTCAAGAAGCTTCAAGAAATCAAAACAAAAACAAGAGCAAAAGAGAAAGAGAGGCTCACGGCCAAAAAGGAAAAAAAAAATCCAAGCCTTCAACTTTGATTCAAGAATTATAAATTCCTTGTATTCCTACTAGGTTCAAGATTCTCTACAAAGTGGTATAATTATCTTGGCAAGAAAGTGACTTTGGTGGCAAGGAGAACTTATTGGAAAAAGGTTAGGATTTTATGTTTCTTTTATGTTATGGAAGAATTATATATGTTATAGTATGTAGAAATGAATGAAAAGTATGAAAATTTTGGGTGTTGTGGATATGGGTGTTTGGCCGTGTGCATCAAATTGGAAGGTGAAAATATGTTATGAATATGTATGTTGAAGATTGGAAGTTTAGGTGGATTATGGTTTTGGTGGAAAGTTTGTATATTTTGTATATCTTGTGAATAGTTTGTAGAAATGATATGAAATGCTTCCAAAGCGTATTGTAATGATCTTGAATTAGTTAATGGATATGGAAAATGTTGATATTAGTTTGATAGTGTGAAGTTGGAATGGAAGTTGTTGAACTATATAGAAAAGAGGATTATTTATGTTATAGTGCGTTGTGTGGAAATTGTTGGTGTTGTTGGGTTGTTGTTGTTGATATATTGGGCCGAGCTAAGTCTCGGGGATGCTATATGTATAGGGGAAGTGCTGCCGAAATTTCGGTAGACATTTATAGACTTAAGTTTGAATTGCTAAAAACTAGCAACTCATAATTGGTAACTATGACCAATTGTAGGTTTTGGGCGAAACGGGAATTGAATTTGAGCAAGCGTAATGCGCAACTAAGGTATGTAAAGCTACCCTTCACTTCTCTTGGCATGTCCTAGGTGTACTAGATTCGGATTTGAGCCTCGTGGGTTATTCTGCTCATAGAAATGCGAGTCTGAATTTTGGTACTATTCATTCAGCACAATTGAATTATAGCCCTTAAGTTTTGTTGGAAAACTGTTCAAACATTCATAACCCGTACAGACGTGATAGACTCGCTTTGAAACCTTCGTGGATGACTCCATAGAGTCCAATGTTTGTAATTTATATCTGCCACCTCGACTTGACCCGAGGTGGGCCCACAAGTTCCGAAACTTCCTTCATTTGTCTCACTTGAGCTATTCTTGTATGATATAAAAGTAAGTATTATGATATTCTGGATAAGCTACTCACCTTCTGTATTTTTCCTGATATACGATTCTTGTGTGATGCATGATTCTGGCATGTGTGATTTATATTTGGAAAGTAATAAAGTTGGCATTTATATTATTGTGTGCACTATGTGATATTGACCGCTGGACCCCTGACCGCGGTGTGTGCGACATTGACCGCTGGACCCCTGACCGCGGTATGCCGCACTATGTGATGTTGACCGCTGGACCCCTGACCGCGGTGTCTGCGACATTGACCGCTGGATCCTTGACCGCGGTATGTAGGGTTTGGGATGCTAACCGCTGGACACTTGGTCGCGGCATGTGTGAAAGTGACCGCTGGAGTTTTGGCCGCTGTAATTGTGTGTTTGATTTTCTGTGTGTATGAGACGGAAATGTTTTGCAAATGAAAGCAAAGTATTTTGGCATTTTGATTGCCGTATTTGTCTTCCGGAACCTTTTATGCATGATTTGTACGTTAGATGCGACACTTTGGTATTCTGGCTATTGTGCTCACCTTCTGTACATTTTACTTCGGTTATGTCTTCGTTTTCTGTACTCCATGCTTTGCATACTCAGTACATCTTTCGTACTGACCCCATTTCTTCGGGGGCTGCGTTTCATGCCCGCAGGTACAGATTCACGTTTTGGTGACCCACTGGCGTAGGATTTCCCTTTTGCGGTTCGGAGTGCTCCCTTTGTTCCGGAGCCGACGTTTTGGGTACATACTCTTCCGATGTATATGTTTATGTTTATTCAGGGTACGGCGGGGCCCTGTCCCGCCATCTGATTCTGTTGTTCTGTGTTAGAGGTCTGTAGACATAGACGTGGGTAATGTACAGTTTTGTTTGGACGCGTTGTGTGAATTGGGTTTGGGCAGCTCATCCGCCGTGGCAGCCCTATCGGCCGCGTGTATGTATACTTTGGTTCGTTATGTATAGTAAGATAGCCTTGCCGGCTTCTATGCAATATTTATAGGTTGCAGGCACCAGTGTGGAGCCACGTCTGATATTCATTATGTACGAGTCGTCTGTATGCCGAATCTGGTACATGAGCGCGTAGGGGTGCCCAGCTCGGGCACTAGTCACGGCCTACGGGGATGGGTCGTGACAGAAGTGGTATCAGAGCGGTTCGTCCTCGGATTGTCTACAGACCGTGTCTAGTAGAGTCTTGCTTATCGGTGTGTTGTGCACCACATCTATAAACAGGAGGCTACAGGGCATTTAGGGTTTTATCTTTCCTTCTGGTCCTAGATCGTGCGATAGAGCTGTGTTATCAGGATGGTTCTTCCCTGACGAATTGTTATATTTTCAGCGATGCCTCCGAGGAAGGTCACAGCCGCCCATAAGGGCAAATCTACAGCGGTAGGTGAGACCAGCCGAGCTTAGGTGACTACTAGGGCTCGTGCCCAGATTGAGCCAGATGTTGTGCCTTCGACGGCCAGTTCTGCTACGCCACCAGTATCGGAGGGATTTGGAGCAGCCATAGCTGCAGCACAGGGGGCGGCTCCACCGCCAGCTCCCGCGGCACCAGTACCTGTACGTCCAGCCCCCCAGCCAGGGGCGGATGATGGGACCCTGCGAGAGGCAGTCCAGTTATTGGCTCAATTGGTAGCGGGGCAGGTTTACAGACAGGGAGCAGGGGATGATCGTGTAGACAGGCGCGATAGTTAGAGGGCCCGTGACTTTCTGCTTTGTCGCCCACCAGAGTTTTCCGGGTCAAAGACCGCAGAAGACCCTCAGGAGTTCATTCGACAGATGCAGCGTACCCTGCGATTGATTAGTGCCTCCGAGACAGAGTCGGTTGAGTTGGCGTCATACCGGTTGCACGATGTAGCAGTTAATTGGTACGAGTCTTGGATGTTGTCCAGAAGCGGGGGTGCCCCTCCAGCTGTATGGGGAGAGTTTACAGAGGCCTTCCTGGCCTATTTCCTACCTCCGGAGGTGAGGCGGGCCAGAGTTGACAGATTCCTGCTATTGAGACAGAGGGGCAGGAGTGTCAGGGAGTATAGTCTGGAGTTTGATTCGCTGGCCAGATATGCGCCCGCTTATGTCGCTGATATGACTGATCGGATGCACCAGTATGTGATAGGGCTGGATGATTATTTGGTTGACAGCTGTACGGTGATGGCGGCCCAGACAGGGATGGACATTGCCCGTATACAGGCCCACGCCCAAAGCATGGAGGACCGACACCGAGGGCGTTAGCCTGACAGGGATTATGACAGGGGTCCGCCCAAGAGGTCCAGATCCGCGAGATATTCTGGAGAATCGCGAGGCAGGCAGCCTCAGCAGCAACAGAGCAGATATCCTCCCCAACCAGCACCGAGTACACCCCCACAGTTCCCCGGCTGGGGACCGGATGGTGCAGAGTATTCAAGAGCAGGCCAGAGCTCTAGGGCTTCAGGCTTACAGATGGACAGAGGTTCCAGCCAGTTGAGGCCACCCTTACCCCGATGTCCTCACTGTAGGAGACACCACCAGGAGGGGGAGTGTCATCATGCCACGGGTGCTTGCTTTACCTGCGGCCAGCAGGGCCACTATATGAGAGATTGCCCACTCAGGGACAGTGCCGGGGGAGCAGCTCAGCCTACCGGGTCAGTCGCCGGTTCGTCTTCCCCTTCCGTAGCTATGCGCCCGATGGGACGGGGCACACCGGCACCAGCAGGCCGTGGCAGAGGCCGTGGCGGAGCCGCCAGTTCCGGCGGTCCATCGAACCGCCTATATGCGCTGACCAGCCGGCAGGACCCAGAAGCGGCACCAAGTGCAGACCCAGGTATATTATTAATCTTTTCTTGAGAGATATGTGTATGGATAGATCTGTACTCTATCATATTACGTGATTTTCTTCTTCTGGGTGTTAGTAAAAGTAAGGTAATTTTCAACCCAATAGAACTATGAGATAGCTATAAATATATAGATGGAAATGGACATTGAGGATTCAGAAGGGCGATATGATAATTGTATGGTTTAGACCGGGGTGGGACCCGCTACGAGAACTTTCCGAAAATTTACTAAGACCCCGATCTGCCCTAAATTGCGTGACAAAGGTCGTGTGGGGCAGTCGACGTAATTATATTAGCATTAACGCATGAAAGTTTCGAGGTTAAGCGTGCTGGGGCCAGAGTAATTTTGGGATGGGTGACCCCCTAGGGAGGATACCCAAATTTTCATTAATGCAGATATAAAAGGGCAAGTGGGAAATTTGGAGTAACCTAAAGGAAATAAGATGTACTGAACGGTTAGAAACCCTGAATAGGTCGGGTAGGCTAAGGCAGACCCAGCCGGTAAAGAAAAGGAAGCGTAACACAGTTCTGTGATCAGAGTAAGTTTGAATAAGTGTTCGGAAATGTCTTGTGAGCAGAATGGTAGTAAATATACGTGCATGCGTACGACATCTCATTTATGACCGCACCGATCGACGGTGGGCCCCAGCAGTCGGTGTTGTAATACATGAAAGAAAATAACTGTGGTAGCGTTTGAAAATTCATGAAGGAAAAGCAGAGACCTTCCCGAAGTACGATGAACCCCATAAGGTCAGTTGAACATTCGAGGACGAATGTTCTAAAGGGGGGGAGGATGTTATATCCCGTATTTTCGAACGTCGGATTATTTGTAAGCTGAGGTGGGGCCCACGCGTCAAGATTTTTTTTGGAACATGTGACAAGTTATATGAATCGCATATGTAAAATTAAACACAACTCGTGAAGGGCCCTTGGGCCAAATCAAAGTGGAAGCCCTCCAAACGAATATTTTTAAGAAAGCGTTTTCGGGTGACTTGACTTCGAGGGGCAAAAACGGTACTATACGTTTGGAATTTGGAAAAATACCAAGAAATAGAAGTTGTAGGTAATTGAATTAGATTTCCAACCATATGTCGTGGGTTCCCAGGCGACATCGGTACAAGGAGATATGGACGTTGTGAGGTCGAAAGGTCAGTGGGCTAGGCCCAACTCGTGACTAACCGGGTTGGCCCAAAAAAAAAAATAAAAGAGGCCCAAATTGGAGGGGGGTGGCCGGCCAAGAGGACTTGGCCCAAGCCCACAAATTAATCATGTGATTAATTATATAGAAGGCACTTATCATCTTCAAGAAGCTTCAAGAAATCAAAACAAAAACAAGAGCAAAAGAGAAAGAGAGGCTCACGACCAAAAAGGAAAAAAAAAATCCAAGCCTTCAACTTTGATTCAAGAATTATAAATTCCTTGTATTCCTACTAAGTTCAAGATTCTCTACAAAGTGGTATAATTATCTTGGCAAGAAAGTGACTTTGGTGGCAAGGAGAACTTATTGGAAAAAGGTAAGGATTTTATGTTTCTTTTATGTTATGGAAGAATTATATATGTTATAGTATGTAGAAATGAATGAAAAGTATGAAAATTTTGGGTGTTGTGGATATGGGTGTTTGGCCGTGTGCATCAAATTGGAAGGTGGAAAATATGTTATGAATATGTATGTTGAAGATTGGAAGTTTAGGTGGATTATGGTTTTGGTGGAAAGTTTGTATATTTTGTATATCTTGTGAATAGTTTGTAGAAATGATATGAAATGCTTCCAAAGCGTATTGTAATGATCTTGAATTAGTTAATGGATATGGAAAATGTTGATATTAGTTTGATAGTGTGAAGTTGGAATGGAAGTTGTTGAACTATATAGAAAAGAGGATTATTTATGTTATAGTGCGTTGTGTGGAAATTGTTGGTGTTGTTGGGTTGTTGTTGTTGATATATTGGGCCGAGCTAAGTCTCGGGGATGCTATATGTATAGGGGAAGTGCTGCCGAAATTTCGATAGACATTTATAGACTTAAGTTTGAATTGCTAAAAACTAGCAACTCATAATTGGTAACAATGACCAATTGTAGGTTTTGGGCGAAACGGGAATTGAATTTGAGCAAGCGTAATGCGCAACTAAGGTATGTAAAGCTACCCTTCTCTTCTCTTGGCATGTCCTAGGTGTACTAGATTCGGATTTGAGCCTCGTGGGTTATTCTGCTCATAGAAATGCGAGTCTGAATTTTGGTACTATTCATTCAGCACAATTGAATTATAGCCCTTAAGTTTTGTTGGAAAACTGTTCAAACATCCACAACCCGTACAGACGTGATAGACTCGCTTTGAAACCTTCGTGGATGACTCCATAGAGTCCAATGTTTGTAATTTATATCCGCCACCTCGACTTGACCCGAGGTGGGCCCACAAGTTTCGAAACTTCCTTCGTTTGTCTCACTTGAGCTATTCTTGTATGATATAAAAGTAAGTATTATGATATTCTGGATAAGCTACTCACCTTCTGTATTTTTCCTAATATACGATTCTTGTGTGATGCTTGATTCTGGCATGTGTGATTTATATTTGGAAAGTAATAAAGGTGGCATTTATGTTATTGTGCGCACTATGTGATATTGACCGTTGGACCCCTGACCGCGGTGTGTGCGACATTGACCGCTGGACCCCTGACCGCGGTATGCCGCACTATATGATGTTGACCGCTGGACCCCTGACCGCGGTATCTGCGACATTGACCGCTGGACACTTGGTCGCGGTATGTGTGATAGTGACCGCTGGACTTTTGGCCGCGGTAATTGTTGTTTGATTTTGTGTGTATGAGACGGAAATGTTTTTGCAAAAGAAAGCAAAGTATTTTGGCATTTTGATTGCCGTATTTGTCTTCCGGAACCTTTTATGCATGATTTGTACGTCAGATGCAACACTTTGGTATTCTGGCTATTGTGCTCACCTTCTGTACATTTTACTTCGGTTATGTCTTCGTTTTCTGTACTCCATGCTTTGCATACTCAGTATATCTTTCGTACTGACCCCATTTCTTCGGGGGCTGCGTTTCATGCCCGCAGGTACAGATTCACGTTTTGGTGACCCACTGACGTAGGATTTCCCTTTTGCGGTTCGGAGTGCTCCCTTTGTTTCAGAGCCGACGTTTTGGGTACATACTCTTCCGATGTATATGTTTATGTTTATTCAGGGTACGGCGGAGCCCTGTCCCGCCATCTGATTCTGTTGTTCTGTGTTAGAGGTCTGTAGACATAGACGTGGGTAATGTACAGTTTTGTTTGGACGCGTTGTGTGAATTGGGTTTGGGCGGCTCATCCGCCGTGGTAGCCCTATCGGCCGCGTGTATGTATACTTTTGTTCGTTATGTATAGTATAATAGCCTTGCCGGCTTCTATGCAATATATATGGTTGCAGGCACCAGTGTGGAGCCACGTCTGATATTCATTATGTATGAGTCATCTGTATGCTGAATCT
The DNA here is from genome assembly GCF_019175385.1 of Lycium barbarum. Taxonomy (NCBI): domain Eukaryota; kingdom Viridiplantae; phylum Streptophyta; class Magnoliopsida; order Solanales; family Solanaceae; genus Lycium; species Lycium barbarum. The sequence continues at coordinate 75,931,617 of NC_083339.1, forward strand.
GGTACATGAGCGCGTAGGGGTGCCCAGCTCGGGCACTAGTCACGGCCTACGGGGATGGGTCGTGACAGAAGTGGTATCAGAGTGGTTCGTCCTCGGAGTGTCTACAGACCGTGTCTAGTAGAGTCTTGTTTATCGGTGTGTTGTGCACCACATCTATAAACTGGAGGCTACAGGGCATTTAGGGTGTTATCTTTCCTTCTGGTCCTAGATCGTGCGATAGAGCTGTGTTATCAAGATGGTTCTTCCCTGACGAATTGTTATATTTTCAGCGATGCCTCCGAAGAAGGCCACAACCGCCCAGAAGGGCAAGTCTACAGCGGCAGGTGAGACCAGCCGAGCTCAGGTGACTACTAGGGCTCGTGCCCAGATTGAGCCAGATGTTGTGCCTTCGACGGCCAGTTCTGCTACGCCACCAGTATCGGAGGGATTTGTAGCAGCCACAGCTGCAGCACAGGGGGCGGCTCCACCGCCAGCTCCCGCGGCACCAGTACCTGTACCTCCAGCCCCCCAGGCAGGGGCGGATGATGGGACCCTGCGAGAGGCAGTCCAGTTATTGGCTCAATTGGTAGCGGGGCAGGTTTAAAGACAGGGAGCAGGGGATGATCGTGTAGACAGGTGCGATAGTCAGAGGGCCCGTGATTTTCTGCATTGTCGCCCACCAGAGTTTTCCGGGTCAAAGACCGCAGAAGACCCTCAGGAGTTCATTTGACAGATGCAGCGTACCCTGCGATTGATTAGTGCCTCCGAGACAGAGTCGATTGAGTTGGCTTCATACCGGTTGCACGATATAGCAGCTAATTGGTACGAGTCTTGGATGTTGTACAGAGGCGGGGGTGCCCCTCCAGCTATATGGGGAGAGTTTACATAGGCCTTCCTGGCCCATTTCCTACCTCCGGAGGTGAGGCGGGCCAGAGTAGACAGATTCCTGCTATTGAGACAGAGGGGCAGGAGTGTCAGGGAGTATAGTCTGGAGTTTGATTCGCTGGCCAGATATGCGCCCGCTTATGTCGCTGATATGACTGACCGGATGCACCGGTATGTGATAGGGCTGGATGATTATTTGGTTGACAGCTGTACGGTGATGGCGGCCCAGACAGGGATGGACATTGCCCGTATACAGGCGCACGCCCAAAGCATGGAGGACCGACACCGAGGGCGTCAGCCTGACAGGGATTATGACAGGGGTCCGCCCAAGAGGTCCAGATCCGCGAGATATTCTGGAGTATTCAAGAGCAGGCCAGAGCTCTAGGGCTTCAGGCTTACAGATGGACAGAGGTTCCAGCCAGTTGAGGCCACCCCTACCCCGATGTCCTCACTGTAGGAGACACCACCAGGAGGGGGAGTGTCATCATGCTACGGGTGCTTGCTTTACCTGCGGCCAGCTGGGCCACTATATGAGAGATTGCCCACTCAGGGACAGTGCCGGGGGAGCAGCTCAGCCTACCGGGTCAGTCGCCGGTTCGTCTTCCCCTTCCGTAGCTATGCGCCCGATGGGACGGGGCACACCGGCACCAGCAGGCCGTGGCGGAGCCTCCAGTTCCGGCGGTCCATCGAACCGCCTATATGCGCTGACCAGCCGGCAGGACCCAGAAGCGGCACCAAGTGCAGACCCAGGTATATTATTAATCTTTTCTTGAGAGATATGTGTATGGATAGATCTGTACTCTATCATATTACGTGATTTTCTTCTTCTAGGTGTTAGTAAAAGTAAGGTAATTTTCAACCCAATAGAACTATATGAGATAGCTATAAATATATAGATGGAAATGGACATTGAGGATTCAGAAGGGCGATATGATAATTGTATGGTTTAGACCGGGGTGGGACCCGCTACGAGAACTTTCCGAAAATTTACTAAGACCCCGATCTGCCCTAAATTGTGTGAAAAGGTCGTGTGGGGCAGTCGACGTAATTATATTAGCATTAACGCATGAAAGTTTCGAGGTTAAGCGTGCTGGGGCCAGAGTAATTTTGGGATGGGTGACCCCCTGGGGAGGATACCCAAATTTTCATAAATGCAGATATAAAAGGGCAAGTGGGAAATTTGGAGTAACCTAAAGGAAATAAGATGTACTGAACGGTTAGAAACCCTGAATAGGTCGGGTAGGCTAAGGCAGACCCAGCCGGTAAAGAAAAGGAAGCGTAACACAGTTCTGTGATCAGAGTAAGTTTGAATAAGTGTTCGGAAATGTCTTGTGAGCATAATGGTAGTAAATATACGTGCATGCGTACGACTTCCCATTTATGACCGCACCGATCGACGGTGGGCCCCAGCAGTTGGTGTTGTAATACATGAAAGAAAATAACTGTGGTAGCGTTTGAAAATTCATGAAGGAAAAGCAGAGACCTTCCCGAAGTACGATGAACCCCATAAGGTCAGTTGAACATTCGAGGACGAATGTTCTAAAGGGGGGGAGGATGTTATATCCCGTATTTTCGAACGTCGGATTATTTGTAAGCTGAGGTGGGGCCCACGCGTCAAGATTTTTTTTGGAACATGTGACAAGTTATATGAATCGCATATGTAAAATTAAACACAACTCGTGAAGGGCCCTTGGGCCAAATCAAAGTGGAAGCCCTCCAAACGAATATTTTTAAGAAAACGTTTTCGGGTGACTTGACTTCGAGGGGCAAAAACGGTACTATACATTTGGAATTTGGAACAATACCAAGAAATAGAAGTTGTAGGTAATTGAATTAGATTTCCAACCATATGTCGCGGGTTCCCAGGCGACGTCGGTACAAGGAGATATGGACGTTGTGAGGTCGAAAGGTCAGTGGGCTAGGCCCAACTCGTGACCAACCGGGTTGGCCCAAAAAAAAAAAAAAAAGAGGCCCAAATTGGAGGGGGGTGGCCGGCCAAGAGGCCTTGGCCCAAGCCCACAAATTAATCATGTGATTAATTATATAGAAGACACTTATCATCTTCAAGAAGCTTCAAGAAATCAAAACAAAAACAAGAGCAAAAGAGAAAGAGAGGCTCACGGCCAAAAAGGAAAACAAAAATCCAAGCCTTCAACTTTGATTCAAGAATTATAAATTCCTTGTATTCCTACTAGGTTCAAGATTCTCTACAAAGTGGTATAATTATCTTGGCAAGAAAGTGACTTTGGTGGCAAGGAGAACTTATTGGAAAAAGGTTAGGCTTTTATGTTTCTTTTATGTTATGGAAGAATTATATATGTTATAGTATGTAGAAATGAATGAAAAGTATGAAACTTTTGGGTGTTGTGGATATGAGTGTTTGGCCGTGTGCATCAAATTGGATGGTGAAAATATGTTATGAATATGTATGTTGAAGATTGGAAGTTTAGGTGGATTATGGTTTTGGTGGAAAGTTTGTATATTTTGTATATCTTGTGAATAGTTTGTAGAAATGATATGAAATGCTTCCAAAGCGTATTGTAATGATCTTGAATTAGTTAATGGATATGGAAAATGTTGATATTAGTTTGATAGTGTGAAGTTGGAATGGAAGTTGTTGAACTATATAGAAAAGAGGATTATTTATGTTATAGTGCGTTGTGTGGAAATTGTTGGTGTTGTTGGATTGTTGGGTTGTTGTTGTTGATATATTGGGCCGAGCTAAGTCTCGGGGATGCTATATGTATAGGGGAAGTGCTGCCAAATTTTCGGTAGACAAATATAGACTTAAGTTTGAATTGCTAAAAACTAGCAACTCATAATTGGTAACTATGACCAATTGTAGGTTTTGGGCGAAACAAGAATTCAATTTGAGCAAGCGTAAGGCGCAACTAAGGTATGTAAAGCTACCCTTCTCTTCTCTTGGCATGTCCTAGGTGTACTAGATTCTGATTTGAGCCTCGTGGGTTATTCTGCTCATAGAAATGCGAGTCTGAATTTTGGTACTATTCATTCAGCACAATTGAATTATAGCCCTTAAGTTTTGTTGGAAAACTGTTCAAACATCCATAACCCGTACAGACGTGATAGACTCGCTTTGAAACCTTCGTGGATGACTCCATAGAGTCCAATGTTTGTAATTTATATCCGCCACCTCGACTTGACCCGAGGTGGGCCCACAAGTTCCGAAACTTCCTTCGTTTGTCTCACTTGAGCTATTCTTGTATGATATAAAAGTAAGTATTCTGATATTCTGGATAAGCTACTCACCTTCTGTATTTTTCCTGATATACGATTCTTGTGTGATGCATGATTCTGGCATGTGTGATTTATATTTGGAAAGTAATAAAGTTGGCATTTATATTATTGTGCGCACTATGTGATATTGACCGCTGGACCCCTGACCGCGGTGTGTGCGACATTGACCGCTGGACCCCTGACCGCGGTATGCCGCACTATGTGATGTTGACCGCTGGACCCCTGACCGCGGTATCTGCGACATTGACCGCTGGATCCTTGACCGCGGTATGTAGGGTTTGGGATGCTAACCGCTGGACACTTGGTCGCGGCAGTTGTGAAAGTGACCGCTGGACTTTTGGCCGCGGTAATCGTGTGTTTGATTTTCTGTGTGTATGAGACGGAAATGTTTTGCAAAAGAAAGCAAAGTATTTTGGCATTTTGATTGCCGTATTTGTCTTCCGGAACCTTTTATGCATGATTTGTACGTCAGATGCAACACTTTGGTATTCTGGCTATTGTGCTCACCTTCTGTACATTTTACTTCGGTTATGTCTTCGTTTTCTGTACTCCATGCTTTGCATACTCAGTACATCTTTCGTACTGACCCCATTTCTTCGGGGGCTGCGTTTCATGCCCGTAGGTACTGATTCACGTTTTGGTGACCCACTGGCGTAGGATTTCCCTTTTGCGGTTCGGAGTGCTCCCTTTGTTCCGGAGCCGACGTTTTGGGTACATACTCTTCCGATGTATATGTTTATGTTTATTCAGGATACGGCGGGGCCCTGTCCCGCCATCTGATTCTGTTGTTCTGTGTTAGAGGTCTGTAGACATAGACGTGGGTAATGTACAGTTTTGTTTGGACGCGTTGTGTGAATTGGGTTTGGGCGGCTCATCCGCCGTGGCAGCCCTATCGGCCGCGTGTATGTATACTTTGGTTCGTTATGTATAGTATGATAGCCTTGCCGGCTTCTATGCAATATATATGGTTGCAGGCACCAGTGTGGAGCCACGTCTGATATTCATTATGTACGAGTCGTCTGTATGCTGAATCTGGTACATGAGCGCGTAGGGGTGCCCAGCTCGGGCACTAGTAACGGCCTACGGGGATGGGTCGTGACAGAAGTGGTATCAGAGCGGTTCGTCCTCGGATTGTCTACAGACCGTGTCTAGTAGAGTCTTGTTTATCGGTGTGTTGTGCACCACATCTATAAACAGGAGGCTACAGGGCATTTAGGGTGTTATCTTTCTTTCTGGTCCTAGATCGTGCGATAGAGCTGTGTTATTAGGATGGTTCTTCCCTGACGAATTGTTATATTTTCAGCGATGCCTCCGAAGAAGGCCACAGCCGCCCAGAAGGGCAAGTCTACAGCGGCAGGTGAGACTAGCCGAGCTCAGGTGACTACTAGGGCTCGTGCCCAGATTGAGCCAGATGTTGTGCCTTCGACGGTCAGTTCTGCTACGCCACCAGTATCGGAGGGATTTGGAGCAGCCACAGCTGCAGCACAGGGGGCGGCTCCACCGCCAGCTCCCGCGGCACCAGTACCTGTACCTCCAGCCCCCCAGCCAGGGGCGGATGATGGGACCCTGCGAGAGGCAGTCCAGTTATTGGCTCAATTGGTAGCGGGGCAGGTTTACAGACAGGGAGCAGGGGATGATCGTGTAGACAGGCGCGATAGTCAGAGGGCCCGTGATTTTCTGCTTTGTCGCCGACCAGAGTTTTCCGGGTCAAAGACCGCAGAAAACCCTCAGGAGTTCATTCGACAGATGCAGCGTACCCTGCGATTGATTAGTGCCTCCGAGACAGAGTCGGTTGAGTTGGCGTCATACCGGTTGCACGATGTAGCAGCTAATTGGTACGAGTCTTGGATGTTGTCCAGAGGCGGGGGTGCCCCTCCAGCTGTATGGGGAGAGTTTACAGAGGCCTTCCTGGCCAATGTCCTACCTCCGGAGGTGAGGCGGGCCAGAGTAGACAGATTCCTGCTATTGAGACAGAGGGGCAGGAGTGTCAGGGAGTATAGTCTGGAGTTTGATTCGCTGGCCAGATATGCGCCCGCTTATGTCGCTGATATGACTGACCGGATGCACCGGTATGTGATAGGGATGGATGATTATTTGGTTGACAGTTGTACGGTGATGGCGGCCCATACAGGGATGGACATTGCCCGTATACAGGCCCACGCCCAAAGCATGGAGGACCGACACCGAGGGCGTCAGCCTGACAGGGATTATGACAGGGGTCCGCCCAAGAGGTCCAGATACGCGAGATATTCTGGAGTATTCAAGAGCAGGCCAGAGCTCTAGGGCTTCAGGCTTACAGATGGACAGAGGTTCCAGCCAGTTGAGGACACCCCTACCCCGATGTGCTCACTGTAGGAGACACCACCAGGAGGGGGAGTGTCATCATGCCACGGGTGCTTGCTTTACCTGCGGCCAGCAGGGCCACTATATGAGAGATTGCCTACTCAGGGACAGTGCCGGGGGAGCAGCTCATCCTACCGGGTCAGTCGCCGGTTCGTCTTCCCCTTCCGTAGCTATGCGCCCGATGGGACGGGGCACACCGGCACCAGCAGGCCGTGGCAGAGGCCGTGGCGGAGCCTCCAGTTCCGGCGGTCCATCGAACCGCCTATATGCGCTGACCAGCCGGCAGGACCCAGAAGCGGCACCAAGTGCAGACCCAGGTATATTATTAATCTTTTCTTGAGAGATATGTGTATGGATAGATCTGTACTCTATCATATTACGTGATTTTCTTCTTCTGGGTGTTAGTTAGTAAAAGTAAGGTAATTTTCAACCCAATAGAACTATATGAGATAGCTATAAATATATAGATGGAAATGGACATTGAGGATTCAGAAGGGCGATATGATAATTGTATGGTTTAGACCGGGGTGGGACCCGCTACGAGAACTTTCCGAAAATTTACTAAGACCCCGATCTGCCCTAAATTGCGTGACAAAGGTCGTGTGGGGCAGTCGACGTAATTATATTAGCATTAACGCATGAAAGTTTCGAGGTTAAGCGTGCTGGGGCCAGAGTAATTTTGGGATGGGTGACCCCCTGGGGAGGATACCCAAATTTTCATAAATGCAGATATAAAAGGTCAAGTGGGAAATTTGGAGTAACCTAAAGGAAATAAGATGTACTGAACGGTTAGAAACCCTGAATAGGTCGGGTAGGCTAAGGCAGACCCAGCCGGTAAAGAAAAGGAAGCGTAACACAGTTCTGTGATCAGAGTAAGTTTGAATAAGTGTTCGGAAATGTCTTGTGAGCAGAATGGTAGTAAATGTACGTGCATGCGTACGACATCCCATTTATGACCGCACCGATCGACGGTGGACCCCAGCAGTCGGTGTTGTAATACATGAAAGAAAATAACTGTGGTAGCGTTTGAAAATTCATGAAGGAAAAGCAGAGACCTTCCCGAAGTACGATGAACCCCATAAGGTCAGTTGAACATTCGAGGATGAATGTTCTAAAGGGGGGGAGGATGTTATATCCCGTATTTTCGAACGTCGGATTATTTGTAAGCTGAGGTGGGGCCCACGCGTCAAGATTTTTTTTGGAACATGTGACAAGTTATATGAATCTCATATGTAAAATTAAACACAACTCGTGAAGGGCCCTTGGGCCAAATCAAAGTGGAAGCCCTCCAAACGAATATTTTTAAGAAAACGTTTTCGGGTGACTTGACTTCGAGGGGCAAAAACGGTATTATACGTTTGGAATTTGGAAAAATACCAAGAAATAGAAGTTGTAGGTAATTGAATTAGATTTCCAACCATAGGTCGTGGGTTCCCAGGCGACGTCGGTACAAGGAGATATGGACGTTGTGAGGTCGAAAGGTCAGTGGGCTAGGCCCAACTCGTGACCAACCGGGTTGGCCCAAAAAAAAAAAAAAGGCCCAAATTGGAGGGGGGTGGCCGGCCAAGAGGCCTTGGCCCAAGCCCACAAATTAATCATGTGATTAATTATATAGAAGGCACTTATCATCTTCAAGAAGCTTCAAGAAATCAAAACAAAAACAAGAGCAAAAGAGAAAGAGAGGCTCACGGCCAAAAAGGAAAAAAAAAATCCAAGCCTTCAACTTTGATTCAAGAATTATAAATTCCTTGTATTCCTACTAGGTTCAAGATTCTCTACAAAGTGGTATAATTATCTTGGCAAGAAAGTGACTTTGGTGGCAAGGAGAACTTATTGGAAAAAGGTAAGGATTTTATGTTTCTTTTATGTTATGGAAGAATTATATATGTTATAGTATGTAGAAATGAATGAAAAGTATGAAAATTTTGGGTGTTGTGGATATGGGTGTTTGGCCGTGTGTATCAAATTGGAAGGTGAAAATATGTTATGAATATGTATGTTGAAGATTGGAAGTTTAGGTGGATTATGGTTTTGGTGGAAAGTTTGTATATTTTGTATATCTTGTGAATAGTTTGTAGAAATGATATGAAATGCTTCCAAAGCGTATTGTAATGATCTTGAATTAGTTAATGGATATGGAAAATGTTGATATTAGTTTGATAGTGTGAAGTTGGAATGGAAGTTGTTGAACTATATAGAAAAGAGGATTGTTTATGTTATAGTGCGTTGTGTGGAAATTGTTGGTGTTGTTGGATTGTTGGGTTGTTGTTGTTGATATATTGGGCCGAGCTAAGTCTCAGGGATGCTATATGTATAGGGGAAGTGCTGCCGAAATTTCGGTAGACAAATATAGACTTAAGTTTGAATTGCTAAAAACTAGCAACTCATAATTGGTAACTATGACCAATTGTAGGTTTTGGGCGAAACGGGAATTGAATTTGAGCAAGCGTAAGGCGCAACTAAGGTATGTAAAGCTACCCTTCTCTTCTCTTGGCATGTCCTAGGTGTACTAGATTCGGATTTGAGCCTCGTGGGTTATTCTGCTCATAGAAATGCGAGTCTGAATTTTGGTACTATTCATTTAGCACAATTGAATTATAGCCCTTAAGTTTTGTTGGAAAACTGTTCAAACATCCATAACCCGTACAGACGTGATAGACTCGCTTTGAAACCTTCGTGGATGACTCCATAGAGTCCAATGTTTGTAATTTATATCCGCCACCTAGACTTGACCCGAGGTGGGCCCACAAGTTCCGTAACTTCCTTCGTTTGTCTCACTTGAGCTATTCTTGTATGATATAAAAGTAAGTATTCTGATATTCTGGATAAGCTACTCACCTTCTGTATATTTCCTGATATACGATTCTTGTGAGATGCATGATTCTGGCATGTGTGATTTATATTTGGAAAGTAATAAAGTTGGCATTTATATTGTTGTGCGCACTATGTGATATTGACCGCTGGACCCCTGACCGCGGTGTGTGCGACATTGACCGCTGGACCCCTGACCGCGGTATGCCGCACTATGCGATGTTGACCGCTGGACCCCTGACCGCGGTATCTGCGACATTGACCGCTGGACCCCTGACCGCGGTATGTCGGGTTTGGGATGCTCACCGCTGGACACTTGGTCGCGGTATGTGTGATAGTGACCGCTGGACTTTTGGCCGCGGTAATTGTGTGTTTGATTTTCTATGTATATGAGACGGAAATGTTTTGCAAAAGAAAGCAAAGTATTTTGGCATTTTGATTGTCGTATTTGTCTTCCGGAACCTTTTATGCATGATTTGTACGTTAGATGCAACACTTTGGTATTCTGGCTATTGTGCTCACCTTCTGTACATTTTACTTCGGTTATGTCTTCGTTTTCTGTACTCCATGCTTTGCATACTTAGTACATCTTTCGTATTGACCCTCTTTCTTCGGGGGCTGCGTTTTATGCCCGCAGGTACAGATTCACGTTTTGGTGACCCACTGGCGTAGGATTTCCCTTTTGCGGTTCGGAGTGCTCCCTTTGTTCCGGAGCCGACGTTTTGGGTACATACTCTTCCGATGTATATGTTTATGTTTATTCAGGGTACGGCGGGGCCCTGTCCCGCCATCTGATTCTGTTGTTCCGTGTTAGAGGTCTGTAGACATAGACGTGGGTAATGTACAGTTTTGTTTAGACGCGTTGTGTGAATTGGGTTTGGGCGGCTCATCCGCCGTGGCAGCCCTATCGGCCGCGTGTATGTATACTTTGGTTCGTTATGTATAGTATGATAGCCTTGCCGGCTTCTATGCAGTATATATGGTTGCAGGCACCAGTGTGGAGCCACGTCTGATATTCATTAAGTACGAGTCGTCTGTATGCTGAATCTGGTACATGAGCGCGTAGGGGTGCCCAGCTCGGGCACTAGTCACGGCCTACGGGGATGGGTCGTGACAGGGACTTATTAGAAAAGGGCTTCATCAGGCCTAGCACATCACCTTGGGGAGCACCGGTATTATTTGTGAGAAAGAAAGACGGATCGCTGTGGATGTGTAGTTATTATAGGCAGCTGAATAAAGTAACAATAAAGAATAGATATCCCCTCCCCAGGATTGATGATCTATTTGACCAGTTGCAGGGTGCTAAATCCTTTTTGAAGATAGACTTACGATCAGGCAATCACCAGGTGCGGGTGAAGGAGGCAGATATTCCGAAGACTGCATTCAGGACCCGATACGGGCATTATGAGTTTAGAGTGATGTCTTTTGGGCTGACCAATGCTCCAACGGTATTTATGGATTTAATGAACTGAGTGTTCAAACCATTCCTAGATATGTTCGTGATTGTGTTTATCGATGATATTCTGGTCTATTCACGTTCAGAAGAGGAGCATGCATATCATTTGGGGACGGTACTTAGGGTGCTCCAACACCAGAGGTTGTATGCTAAGTTCTCTAAATGTGATTTCTGGTTGGCTTCAGTAGCATTCTTGGGGCATATTGTTGGAGCTGATGGTATCCGGGTAGATACATAGAAAATCGAGGCTGTAAAGATTTGGCCTAGACCTACGACACCTACTGAGGAACGCAGTTTTCTGGGGCTAGCAGGATATTACAGGAGATTTGTAGAAAAGTTTGCCGAGATTTTAGCGCCTTTAACAAGGTTAACTCAGAAGACAGCTAAGTTCCAGTGGACTGACGCATGTGAGCAAAGCTTCCAGTTGTTGAAAGACAAGCTGACTACGGCTCCAGTCTTAACTCTTCCAGAGGGACCATATGGCTATGTTATTTATTATGATGCTTCAGGTGTTGGATTAGGTTGTGTATTGATGCAGCATGGTAGGGTTATAGCCTATGCTTCCCGACAGCTCAGAAAGCACAAAAGGAATTATTCTACTCATGATCTGGAGCTAGCAGCGGTAATTCATGCCTTGAAGATATGGTGGAATTACTTATATGGTGTTCATGTTGATGTTTATACGGATCACAAGAGTCTCCAATATATTTTTAAGCAGAAAAAGTTGAATTTGCGACAGAGGCGGTGGTTAGAGTTACTAAAAGATTATGATGTTGATATTCTATACCATCCGGGGAAAGAAAATGTTGTAGCAGATGCTCTTAGCCGTAAATATATGGGTAGCTTGACAGATGTGCAACCAGAAAGGAAGGAGACGGTCCGTGAGATTTACCGACTAGCTAACCTTGGAGTCTGTTTGGCTGATTCAGGAGATGGTGGAGTTTCTATTCGAGAAGTTGCTGAATCCTCTATCATAGAAGAGGTAAAGAGGCACCAGTACGAGGACCCTGTTCTGGCACGATATAGAGATACATCTCTTCCAAAGGAGAAGACCCCATTCGAGGTTACACCAGACAGAGTATTACGATACGGAGGCAGACTATGTGTACCTGAGGTTATAGGGCTACGGTAATAGGTTATGGAAGAGGCATAGTACGCCCATTATTCTGTTCATCCAGGGTCAACGAAGATGTATCATGACCTCAGATGTTTATATTGGTCGAATGGCATGAAGGACATAGCGGAGTTTGTTGCTCAGTGCCCGAATTGTCAACAGGTTAAGGTCGAGCATCAGAAGCCTGGTGGGTTATTACAGGAGATAGAGATCCCAACCTGGAAATGGGAAGTAATTAATATGGACTTCATTATAGGTTTACCTCGCACTCCACGGAAGTATGACTCTATATGGGTTATTGTGGATAGGCTGACAAAATCCGCCCATTTTCTTCCAGTCAAGACTACTTATTCAGCTGAGGACTATGCAAGGTTATATATCAGGGAGATAGTGAGACTCCATGGGGTTCCCACATCTATTATCTCAGACAGATGAGCTCAGTTTACAGCTAACTTCTGGAGATCATTCCAGAAGGGATTGGGGACACAGGTGAGTCTTAGCACAGCATTTCACCCTCAGACTGAAGGACAGACCGAGCGTACCATTCAGACGCTAGAGGATATGTTGCGGCCTGTATTATTGACTTCAGAGGTAGCTGGGACGATCATTTGCCACTTATTGAGTTTTCTTATAACAATAGCTACCATTCTAGTATCCAGATGGCACCGTATGAGGCATTATATGGGAGGAAGTGCAGGTCACCTATTGGTTGGTTTGATGTTGGTGAGACTAAATTAATAGGCCCAGACATGATTCAGCAAGCTGTTGATAAGGTGAAGCTTATTCAGGAGAGGTTATTGGCAGCCCAGAGTCGACATAAGTCCTATGCAGATAATCAATGTCGACACTTAGAGTTTCAGGTTAGTGATTGGGTGTTCTTGAAGGTTTCACCCATGAAGGGTGTAATGAGATTCGGCAAGAAGGGGAAGCTCAACCCAAGGTACATTGGGCCTTACCAGATTATTCGTAGGGTAGGCAAGGTTGCCTATGAGTTGGACCTACCATCTAATTTGGAAGCAGTACATCCAGTCTTTCACGTGTCAATGCTTCGCAAATGCATTGGTGACCTTTCTAGAGTATTCCCAGTGGATGATGTCCAGGTGATAGAGGAGCTGTCCTACGAGAAGAATCCTATAGCTATACTTGATCGGCAAGTTAGAAGATTGTGTACTAAGGATGTGGCTTCCGTTAAAGTATTATGGCGAAATAATAATAGAGAAGAGATGACCTGGGAAGCCGAAGATGAGATGAAGAATAAGTATCCTTACTTGTTCCCTATGCCTACAGGTAATACTGATCCCTTATTTGATTACGTTGATTGGTAGATAAGATTATATGTTATTGGACCCTGTGAGGTATCTGTGAGTTGCTAAATGCAGATTGATAGGTATAGCGATAGAAGAGACTTTCTCGAAACTTTAATAAGACACTATAGGACCAGTTTAACATTCGAGGACGAATGTTCTAAAGGGGGGAAGGATGTTATATCCCGTATTTTTGTACATTGGATTATTCGTGAGCTAATCGACATAAATTCAAGGATAAGATTATTTTGGGATATGAGACAAGGACTTTTAATCTCGATTTTTAATATGGCACGACTTGCTTGTAAATTTCCATTAGTATGGAAACATTAGTGAAGATTAGGGATTAATTAACCATGATTTGATTATTAAGTGGGAATTAATGATTAATTAGCTGAATTAGTGTATCAAGTGGGCCCCATGATCAGAATTAACCATGGTCAGAATTAACCATGATCAGAATTAACCATAGCCAGACCACTAAGTAGGCCCCACTACAACATGGCTGATTAGGATTAGTCCATGCCATAGTGGGACATGTGTCAACTTAGTAGGCTGCATATATAAGGCCTAAGATGACTCATTTGATCACAATTTCATCTTCACAAATTCTTGAGAGCTTTTATCACCATCAACCATGGCAGCTCGCGGCCAACTTCAATGTTGGAAGAAAATTTCCAACAGCCATGGCAGCACCTTGTAGCTCACGGCCAAAATTCATGAGTATGGAAGAAAGAAGGTTTTAATTTTCTAGGATTCATTGGAAGCAAGTTAGTTTCTCTTCAAGGACATTAAAGAGGAAGTTGTTCTTGGACATCTAAGGCAAGAAATCTCCCTTACTTCATGTGTGTGAGCTTGTGTAGATGTTAAAAGTATTAGTTCTAGGAAAACAGATGGGCAGTAGCTTAAACTTGTAGACTAATGTTGGATATTGTTTTATTGGATTATGGGAGTTGTTCTTACATTTTGAAGGGCTGGATGGGTGGTGATTGATTGCTTGATTATTCGTGAATTTTGCTGTATTGTTATTGTAATGTTATATGAACTTGTTGGGACATGAATTGGATTAGATGTTCCTAAGGTTGTGGGCTGTTTGATGAGATTTTTTGGAGGAAATTCTTACGTGATGATATTGCTATTTGAAGTTGTTGTTGTTATTGTTGTTTTATATTTAGGGGTTGTTCTTGTTGAATTGAGGGATAGGTTATGATTATGTATTGTGTTGTTGTAGTGATGGGCTGTTTGGAGCATGTTATTGTGAGGTCATTTTGATGATGTGTTGTGGCTGTAGATCATTAGGAATAACTTGAGTATGTCATGGTCGTTATGTTGAATATTGTTGAACGTGTAAAGTGTGGACTGATTTGGGAGTGTTGCGTGTGCGGTGCAGGCTGTTTTGAGGCGTTCTTGGATCTTGTTTTGACTAGTTCTTTATGTGGTGACTTAGACGTGTCGTTGTTGATGTAATTCTGGTTGTGGTATTGTTGGCTTGGATGTAAGGGGAGTGAGCGAATAGGGGAAGTGCTGCCCAATTGTCTAGAAATAAGCTACTAACATTGAAGTACGTTTTAAGCCTTTCCGTAGCTTAATCATGGTTCTTAACATCTTAATATAGGTTGAGGTACCTTGGGCAGTGTATACATATCAAGTCACAGATTAAGCGCCAAAGGTATGTGAAGCTAACCCTTCTTTCTTTTTGGCATGATCTTTATAAACAAATAGACGACGAGCATGTGACTTTAACGAAACTCCTATTCTTAGAGCCACTAGGATGGCTAATGTTCTTGATTCCCAGAACTTACTTCATTATGTCTTGATACTTGTCTATGATTCCTGAAGTTCTATTTTGATATAATCCATAGTGACATTTGAAGGGTACTTGATATGACTATTGTCTTGATTTTAAAATGATAGTTCATTTTGATTATTCTATTGAGTCTTAGATATGATTTAGTTTGCATATGGTTGCTCACTACTCTGCTCGTGCATGCCATAATATATCTTTCACCGAGTCCTGGGCCGGGTATGTTTTGGTGCACAGTTTCACTGCATTGTTCACCGAGTCCCTCACTAGAGGGTCGGGTACGGTATATATATATATATATGATGATATGATGATATGATGATGTGATTATGGCGTCGAGGATGGTATATTCACCGAGACCCATAATGGGCCGGATATGGTATATGATATAGACATGCATGATTTTCATATCGTAAGGCACAGGTGCATTGGTATCTTTGATTATCACACTTGCCTCCTGTAATCGTTTATGCAGTTGTGATTTTCCTTATTGTATTACATGCTTTATATACTCAGTACATATTCCGTACTTACCCCCTTTCTTTGGGGAGCTTCGTTTCATGCCTGCAGGTACAGATACTCGATGTGGTGATCCTCCAGCTTAGGACTTCTGCTCAGCTGTTTGGAGTGCTCCATTGTTCCGGAGCCTATCATATTTTGGTACAGATCTTTTGATGTAGACTTATGTTTATCCAGGGGTACGACGGGGCCCTGTCCCATCATATTTCACTATTGATACTCTTAGAGGTCTGTAGACATACGTGTGGGTTGTATATAAGTTTTGTTCAGCTGTGTCTATATGATTTGCTAAGGATATTCCCGTCTGTAGTGGCAGCCTTGTCGGCTTGCGTATCGTATCGTATGTAGTGGCAGCCTTGTCGGCTTGCGTATCATATTGGTTTGTCAGCTTGCGTATCGTATTACGTTTTGATTAGTTGTGACTCCTCAGGAGACAGGTTATCTTGATATATATGACGTTGTGAACCTTTAATGTTTTTGCAAGTTTCCATATTGTCTTTAGTTTCAGTCTGACTATATCTAACAGGTACGTATATGAGTGTCCAGCTCGGGCACTAGTCATGGCCCACGGGGTTGGGTCGTGACACATGGACACCATGGGTCCCAAACAGGTCATGGCTAATGGGTCAAACACTACCATTTAGCATGTGTGTACGGATATGTGACAGAGTTGAGAGAATTTGTGATTTTACGATTGTGTTTGGTGATTACATGGGTTGAGTTACTCTTATTTAGTTCTACTTGTGTGGATTTACCTTATAGGTGTTGGCTGATTTCTGTTAATAGTTCTTGAGATTATGTGTTGTTGTGTCGATCTGTCTAATTTATTAATTTTGTGATTGTATGCAGGATACTAATCTTAGTCGGCCTATGATATCTAGAGGTACATAGTGTTTATACTGATAGTACCGGGCTGTATTCTTTTGAGTGCACATTGTGATTCAGAGAATTCTACGAGACCTCGTATGTTACACCTTGGAAATTTCACGTCGTTTTCATTACGAGTAAACTAATGTAAGCCTAAAGTGGAAATGAAGCACTTATAAGGCTAAGGAGGGTATCTAACAATTCTAAGTATGTACCTTGAGGGTTCTGTTACACCTCGTAAGTTTTGGTATATTGAGATTCGCTAGGTGTTAGTCGTTTAATTGTGGACATTGGAGTTACCTCTAAAGAGATATGACGTCATATGTGCTAAATTTAGGATTATGAGGGGCAATTTTGGCCCAACTTGGAGAAAAGCTATATTTTAGTATATGAGGAGTTTTGAGGCAAAACAAAAGCCTAAAGTGAAGTTAATGAAATCTAGTTTCTAACGCAATAAACCGTGCATCAATCAGATACCGTAGTCAAACGTTATGAGCATTTTAAGATGGGCTGTCAGAGAAGGGAATTAACCCTGTGCGAACGCGCCAGAAGGTGGTGCGAACGCGCAGAGGAGGACCCAGCAACTCAGCATGAACGCGCCAGGAGGCAGCGTGATCGCGCTGAGCCAATTTTATGTCGGTCCATGAAGATTCTGGAACTCTATATAAGGGGGGGATTACCCCCCCCCCCCCCCTCCTCCATTCTTCATCCAAACACCCAGAAAAATCCCCAAATATCCTGAAAATTTCCCACAACTTCCCAACATCAAATTTTACCCTGAATTAAGTATAACCTCCGAATTCAGGTTCCGCCAGCATATAGTTGCGATTATAATATCGTATTGCGGTAAATCTTGGCTGAAATTCAAAGTGAATATTGAAGGTATCGCGGTTCTAGCGGGAGTAAGGTATGAATCTTTCTTTACTGGTATTGATTTAGGTTTAATTGTAGAGATAAAGTTATTAAATAGTCGTATAACGAATTTGTTGATTGAAAAATTAGATAAACATCGTGTGGAATGTTTTATGGAATATTTTGTTATTGAGGATGATGTTATTGGTGTTGTTGTTGTTGTTGTTGTTGTTGTTGTTGTTGTTGTGTTGGTTGTTGAAATTATGATTTCGGGCTAGGGATATAAACATGAGAGATGCTGCCCGAATTTTGGCAGATTCTAAAGGAGTTTGGTGTAAAGGCTTGAGATAGGCATATGACGATAAGTCTAATGGTAGTATAATTCCTCTTGAATGTAGATTTACAAGTTCGGGAGAATAAGCGTTAATTCGTAGGACATTAATCAGGTATGTTAAGGTTGTTCCTTCTTTTCTTGGCATGTTTCCGTATATGGTAAGAGCGTGATAAACATTATGATTCAAGACTTGTCAAAGTAGAGCTTGTCGTGTTGTTGTCTAGTTTCCGAGTGTTGTGTTATTCTTTCTGAAGGGCCTTATCCCCTCCCTACGTCCTTGAGTTCATAGAAAGACAGAAGAGACATGTTATAGTATTAGTGTTTTTTAGCATATGCATGATATACATATATATATTTTTTTAGCCTGGCCACTTGGTCAGTGAGACTTTTTCTTTAGCCTGGCCACTTGGTCAGTGAGACATTTTTATTTTGCCTGGCCTACGGGTCAGTGAGACAGATATGCCTAGCCTACGGATCAGTGAGACAGATTGTCTGGCCGACGGGTCAGTGAGACATATTTCCTGGCTACTTGGCCAGTGAGATTTTATAGTTGCCTGGCCACTTGGTCAGTGGGATATATATATATATATATATATATATATATATATATATATTGCATTTCATATGAGATAGGTTTGGGGAGGTATTCAGGACATTCTTTGGCCTCCGGATTGTATTGCTTCAGTTCAGTTTCAGTTATCGTTGCCTTACATACTCAGTACATTATTTCGTATTGATGTCCCTTTTGTTTGGGGGGGAGGGGAGGGGGCGCTGCATTTATACCTGCGGGTACAGATCGACAGATTGATAGGCCTCCCCAGTAGACAGGATCTAACATCACCTAATTGGTGAGCTCCCTTTCTGTTCGGAGTTGCCAGGTCCTTTGGAATCTTCCCTATTTGATTCCAGATTGTATGGTACAGTCACACATCTCCCTAGAGGCTTGTAAACGAGTCTTGTATATAGTACGTCAGTGTGATGTCCTTGTCAGCTTATATATGTTTGTTAGATGTTGTTGGTTTGTTACGATTAAAGCAGCCTCCTTGGCTTGCTTAGTTATATATATATTTTTAGTATGTGCCCAGTTCAGACGAGACAGTCAGCATATTTATGTATCTCCAGATTAGATATTATCAATTTAAGTTGGGGGTCACTCCCCAGAGTTTCAGATTTAGAATGGATCACTCGGGCCTAGCGTGGCTTCGGGTGCCGGTCACGCCACTCTGGAATTGGGGCGTGACAGGTTCAAAGTCATATAAAGCGGCGAAAGTTAGTTTGTCAAAAGACTGGAATTTGAGTCATGTTTTGGGAAGATTTGAGTTATACATTACTTAGCATTACCTTAATGGGGAGCTATAGGGCCCCGTAGATAGTTAATGAAGTTTTATAAAAGTCCCAAGAAGGTTCCATAAGGATTGGAGGTCAAACGAATCGAAAAGAGCGCATTTTCGCTAAATCGGGGAAAATGGGGCCATATGCAGCCGCATGCTCAGTATGCTGGGCCGCATATTGGTAGCAAACTCTCCATTTTGGCTGAGCTTTCTGCCCAACCTCCACTCGATGGAGAGGAGGGGAGATGCGACTGCATATCCTATATGCTGAGCCACATCTCTATCACAATTTGATGCAGGAGGGGCGACTTTGACACCTTCTTAAATCCCAAGAGATCCCATTTTTATATCAACCTCCCATACTTATTTCCCCACACTTCTAGAGAGTTCTTGAGAGTTATTGAAGGTTCCATAACACCCCAAACCTTTCCATTCCATCAAGAGAGAAGATTAACATCAAAACTCCAAAGATAATCCATGGCAGGTGATTGTTCTTGTTTCTCTCCAAAGTTAAGATGCACTTAGTCATGGAAAAAGTTGAGTGAGGTGAGGTTCTTCTACTATAAGGTATGTTATCCATCTTATTACAATATTGAGTTGATATAAAGGTTTAGTAACTCTTGGAAAAGAAAAGAATTAAAGTGGAGAAGTCATAAAGTGTTGAAGTGAAGAAGATGACTATGAGATGAACTTGAAAAGGGATTTTGGATAAATTTGAGATTTAATTGAATATAACTTCTTGATTATGATATTGTGTATGTTTTTATTATTTTTTGGGAGTCGTTTTGTAATATGGTGGAAGTCGATAAAATAGGGGAAGTGCTGCCCAAAATTTTGTTAGCTCGTTAAGTATACTAGTTTGAACTTAAGAGTGTTTCAAGACCTAACCTTAGTATAAATCCTCTTGAATGTAGATTTTGCGGACTTTAGAGGAGAACGTTAAGTAGGTAATAAGACGTAAAGGTACGTTAAGGCTAACCCTTCTTTCTAAAGGCATGATTTCCTCATCATGAATCCATCTATGATATTCATAACGTTCTATTTCCTAGAAATTCTAGAAGTTCATGCTTTTGTTGATCTTGTTCACCATCGTTGATCTCGTCTTATGACAATTGACCCTCTAAGGAAAGATATAGTGATGATGATGATGATGATGCTTTTACTTATGTATTCCTATATATATATATATATATATATATATATATATATATATATATATATAGCTATGTTGTGACACCAAGCTTATATGGCCGGGTATGATTTCTATTGCGCGTACACCACTGTAGTTGGATACGGATTACACCGAGCCTTGTTATGGACGGGTACGAATAACATCGAGCCTTGTTATGGTCGGTTACGGATGGCACCGAGCCTATATTGCCGGGTACGGTACCATTATATGTATATGTATGAAATGTTTCCTTTAAAAGAAAGGTTAAGTATGTAAGACAGTCATCTTAAGAGGTATTGGAAGGTATAAATTGTTCTCTTTATCTTATGTTATCTTCATGATTTCATCATGTTGCTATTCACGCCTTACATACTCAGTACATTATTCGTACTGACGTCCTTTTATTTGTGGACGCTGCGTTCATGCCCGTAGGTAGACAGGGAGACAGACCAGACCCCTAGGCTACTTCATCAGTGATTGCATAGGAGTGCTCTATTTGATCCGGAGCTACTGTTTAGTTGGTATTATTCTTTTGTGTACATATGGGCAAGGCGGGGTCCTGTTCCGTCTTTATGATATTACATACTCCATGTAGAGGCTCGTAGACAAATGTACATAGCTAGATGTCCATAGCCTTATTGGTTCACATTTTATATATCATTTTGATAGCCTTGTCGGCTTATACATATGGGCATAGTCATTAATGTTTACATAGATGTGCATTTATTCAATGGAACTTATGTCCCTTCAGTTCGTGGAAAATATGAGTTAGCCATGTGGCTCACCTAGATATGATCATGAGAAGTATGTTAAGAGGTACTCGGCAGGTTAGCTCCGGGTGACCATCATGGCCCTCCGGTTGGGTCGTGACAAAAGTGGTATCAAAGTAGTTCGTCTTATGTTTGTGTCTACGAGCCGTGTCTAGTAGAGTCTTGTTTATAGGTGTGAAGCGCGCCACACTTATAAATTGGAGGCTGCGGGCATTTAGGAATGATTGACCTTCTTCTTCATCATAGATCATGCGATAGAGCCATGATATAAAAATTTCCCTTTTCTTACCTGTGCATTATGTTTTCAGTGATGCCTGTGAAGAGAAAAGCTATAGCAGCCCAGAAGTGTCACAACCCAACTAGAGGGCCATGACGGATACCCGGAGCACGCCGACCGGGCACCAGCTATCATGATCATTTCAATCTATCTCGGTGGACCATATCGCTAACTCTCAATAAGCACAACCAAAATGAATGTGCTTCTCAAAACAAAACTTGTAATATGATAACTGTCACCACCCAAAATGATGAGTCGTGTCGAGTGCCCAACCACTACTGACCAAGCACCCAGATAGTCGTACTTACTTCTCACTGATAAGCCTGGTGGCCCATACATAACATATAACAGAATTATACCGTCTCCTGTAAAATTAACATAAGAAACTTTGCACTGAAAACTCATAACTCGTGCAAATATATGGATAGCCGTGCTAAGGATAACGATGAGGGCTCACTAGGCCGCTACACCTATATCGTACAGCAAAATAAGAGCTGACATGGCTATACACATCCCATTATGTACCACTATCAATAGACCTCTATAGAGTATGGACTGAGGAAAGGACAGGACAAGTCCCTGCCATACCCATATATGTACAAATCAGAATAGCGTACCAAAAAGATTGTAGCTCCGGATCAACTACAGCGCACTGATTTCGGCTGAGGGGGAAATCTACAGAGCTGGATCGTTAGACTGGCTACCTGAACCTGCGGGCATGAATGCAGCGTCCACAAGAGGGGACGTCAGTACGAATAATTTATTGAGTTTGCAAGGCATGAATAACAACATGACAAGAAATATGGAACATAACATGATATAAAGATAATCTATCGTCAGAGAGCGTACAATATGTAATGCATGGATCTTAAAGAAAATCACATGTAAGTGAAAATCATATATATATAAGTGTTAGTGTTGCAGAGATCCATATATGTTAGTGCTGAGGAATGTACGGCCTGATCCACAAATATCATATATTATATGCATATTAAGTAAATAGCATGCATGAGAGTCCAACTAAAGCTACAACCTCGTCGGAGTGACATAAGGTTGTTAATGTTACACCTCGAAATTTTTTTTGTTCATGCACAGTGAATAGACTGACGAAGGGCGCAACGTATGCGATGTTTTGATAAGTACGAAATGACATTTGATGATTGTAAATGGGATTTCAAAGACATTCGAAGTAAGAGAAGAAAGTTGCCAAGAGAGGGCAAGAAATACGAGACTAATCGGAAAGGATTTACGAATAACGAATTAACGATGACTTAATGATGCTTTGGAGAAGAGTTATAACGTCCCCTAGATCATTAATGAAGTATTAAACAAGTGTTAAGAAGGTTGTATCGGGATCAAGAGTTATGACCTTTTTACTGAACGAAACGACACGGACAACTTCAGAAAAAGCTGTGAGTTCCACGACCCTTTCACGGACCGTGAAACCTTCCACGGACCATATACTGGTCTGTGGAATACCCAGCAGAGATGATGTCTGGCCAGTGGTGAACCACGACCACTTCCACGAGTCGTACAATGTTCCACGGACCGTGAAAGTGTCCGTGAAAGTCCCGACGAGTTGAATAAGTTCTGATTATATATGTGTGATCCCACTTCATTTATTTCATTTTCACATACACTTATTCATCTCTCAAGACCTCTAAAAGGTTCCACAAACATCATATACAATAAATCAAAGGAAATCCATGATCAATTACATCAAACCAAGTGAATCAAATGTAAGAAACTCATTAAAGTTCATCCAAGACAAGAAATCCAAGTGAAGTTGAAACTAGGGTTTCGCTCAAGTGAAGTGTTTTCACTCAAGGTTCATTCCTACACCATCTAAGGTAAGTTTTATGGTATTTACATGTTGTTTAAGGTATTTGAAAGTTGAAACACTTGGATTGTAAAAGGATATAGAAAATGGGTCATGAAAGGGTGAATAGTGTCATTTTGAGTGATAACTTTAATTGAGTTATGATTATTGATGTGTTGTGATATAGTTATGTTATAAATGATATTGAGGACATGGGATAAGCATTATATGTGAGAAAACGTACTAGTATACTATGACCATGATTATGGAGACATCTAAGTGAAATTGTGAAATACGGATAAGGTGGTAGGGCATGCTATGTAAATGATATGCATATGAATATGACTATGGATACGATATGTAAACGAGTACGATTATAAATACAGAGACGGGTGTGGATACTTGTATATGTATAGATACATGTACACGAATCACGCAAGAACGATTGTGTAACTTGCAAGTATTTATGTGTTGCCAATGAAACCAAGTGGGTACTTAAAAAGAGGAGTAATAGGTAAGCAAGAATAGTGTGGTCATGATACTCCGGGTCAGTTGAAGGAAAATATATGGCAAACTTTTCGTAGCATCCCGGATAGTTTAACATTCGAGGATGAATGTTCCTATGGGGGAAGAATGTTACACCTCGGAAAATTTTCCGTTCATGCACAGTGAATAGACTAACGAAGGGCGCAACGTATGCGATTTTTTGATAAGTAAGAAATGACATTTGATGATTTTAAATGATATTTCAAAGACATTCGAAGTAAAAGAAGAAAGTTGCCAAGAGAAGGCAAGACATACGAGACGAATCGGAAAGGATTTACGAATAACGAATTAACGATGACTTAATGATGCTTTGGAGAAGAGTTATAACGTCCCCTAGATCATTAATGAAGTATTAAACAAGTGTTAAGAAGGTTGTATCGGGATCAATAGTTATGACCTTTTTACTAAACGAAACGACGCGAAAAACTTCAGAAAAAGCTGTGAGTTCCACGACCCCTTTCATGGACCGTGAAACCTTCCACGGACCGTATATTGGTCCGTGGAATACCCAGCAGAGATGATGTCTGGCCAGTGGTGAACCACGACCATTTCCACGAGCCGTACAATGTTCCACGGACCATGAAAGTGTTTGTGGAAGTCCTGACGAGTTGAATAAGTTCTGATTATATATATGTGATCCCACTTCATTTATTTCATTTTCACACACACTTATTCATCTCTCAAGACCTCTAGAAGGTTCCACAAACATCATATACAATAAATCAAATAAAATCCATGATCAATTACATCAAACCAAGTGAATCAAATGTAAGAAACTCATTAAAGTTCATCCAAGACAAGGAATCCAAGTGAAGGTGAAAGAAACTAGGGTTTTGCTCAAGTGAAGTGTTTGCACTCAAGGTTCATTCCTACACCATCTAAGGTAAGTTTTATGGTATTTACATGTTGTTTAAGGTATTTGAAAGTTGTTGGATTGTAAAAGATATAGAAAATGGGTCATGAAAGGGTGAATAGTGTCATTTTGAGTGATAACTTGAATTGAGTTATGATTATTGATGTGTTGTGATATAGTTATGTTATAAATGATATTGAGGACATGGGATAAGCATTATATGTGAGAAAACATACTAGTATACTATGACCATGATTATGGAGACATCTAAGTGAAATTGTGAAATATGGACAAGGTGGATGAATGATGATTGTTGCTTATAATATTGTGAATGTGATTATAGATGTGTTATATCCCGTAATTTTGCACATTTGGATAAATCGAAATAAATTGTGACTAGTAAGAGATAAGGCAATATTTTGATTCTATTTAATATATATGTTGTTGTTCATGAAAAATATTGATGCGGAAATATGGAGGAAGGCAAAGGGAAAAATTGGAATTTTGGAAATTAGTTTCATGAATTACAAAATACCAACCAAAAGTAAGTGGGCTAGAAAAAAAATCAAACAAAAAACAAAGGCCCAATAGGGTGGCCGGCCATGGAGAAAAAAAAGGGGCCCAAGCCCATGTAATAATTTAATCCATGTAATAAATAGATAAAAAGGGCCTATTATCCATTCTTGTTCAAGAACTTTCAAGAAAAAAAAGTGAGAGCAAAGAGAAAGGGCCATTCGGCCAACAAGAAAAGAAAAAAAAATTGAAGTCCTTCATCCTTGGTCCAAAAAAAAATTCCTTTCTTCTTGAATTCTTACTAAGTTCAAGACCCTCTTCAACGTGGTATAATTATTTAAGCAAGAAAACCACTTTGGTGGCAAGTGAAAAAAATTGAAGAAAAGGTAAGAATTTCTATTCTTTTACATGTTATGGAAGACTTATATATGTTGTAGTGAGTAGAATTGAATGAAAATCATGGAAATGTTATGTGTTGTGTGTGGGCCGTGTGGGTGTGCTGTGTGTGTGTGGCCGTGTGGTGTAATTGGTGAAGGGAAGATGAATAAATTTTATTTAGCATGTTAGTTGTGTTGTTGTGACCTTTGTGATGTAAATGAAAGACTAATGGTTCAAGTTGGCATGGAAATTTGTTGTAGGTTATTGTAGGAAATTATGTGATTTTAATATGGTTTTTATGAAATTGTGGAAATGGAGTTGCTAAGGTGTGAATTGTTGTTGTTGTTGATGAATTTGGAAGAAGATAATGCGACGTTGTAGTCTTGTGGCATTGTGGAGATTTCGGGTGGAATATGGTGTTGGTGGGATTGTTTGAATATTTTGTAGATTGTTTGAATATTGTATAGATTGTTCAAAGTGTTCTTGAATGGTGTTTGAATGATCTCGGATTTGTAATGAATATGTGAGCGTTGATATTGGCTTGAAGATTACGTAGTTAAATTGAATGTGATAAGCTACATAGAGAAGAAAGTTACTAATGTTAGAATGCGTTTAAATTGATTCTTGATGATTATTAGTACGGTTGTTGGTATTGTTGGTATGGTTGTTGATAAATTTGGCCAAGTTAAATTCTCGGGGATGTTGAATTTACAGGGGAGATGCTGCCAAACTTTCTGTAGACAAGTACTAGTTAGAATTGGATTTCTAAGTACTTGTAGCTAATGTTTGGTAATTGATAACGTTATTGTAGATATTGGGGAGCCCGAGACTTGCGTCGGGATTTGGTTAGCGAGCGATCGAGGTATGTAAAGCCTACCTTTCCTTCTTTTGGCATGACCTTTATGAATGAACAAATAACGTATATGTATGCTTCTAAAGAAAATCCTATTCTTAGAGCCACTAGGATGGCTAACATCTTTGACTTCCATAAGTTATTCCATATGGCTTGATACGTATTTATGATGTTCGAAGATTCTAGTTGTTGTGTTTCCGAATGTTGTTCGAAAGAAAATCGAGATGACTAAAGTCTTTGATGAATATTTTGATACGTAAATATGGTCCTAAAGCCTCCATTTGATTTGATCCATAATGTTACTCGAAAGTTTCTGAATATGAGCGATACTTGAATTTCCAAATATGGCTTATGAAATGTTTTTAAAAAGGTTCTGTACTTCAAAAGCTCGTAACTTTCGTATACTAATTCCGATTGACTCAATACTTGTTTCTGAGCTTTCTGATATCGGTATATATATTTATTCATCGAGTCTTGAAATTTATTTACTTATATGCATATGGTTTCCTCACTACTCTGCTCGTGCATACTACTATTACATCGTTCGCCGGGTCCCGGGCCGGTTTTGTGATCGTGCGCACTATGTTATATTCGGCAGTATGATGTGTTACGGTTCCCGAGACCTCGCCATAGGGTCGGGTACCGCTTATATACGGCGTTATGATGTGATATGGCATATGATGTGTTCTGATGTTGTGATATGTTATGATGATACAATATGTTCGGGGATTGTACGGAGATTTGAAACCTTCTGGAGTATGATGTGTTGTGGCGCCAGCGTCGGAGTGGCGACCACGTTCCTGAGCCCTATGCATAATTTTTATTTGCCTTATTTATGTTTTCAGCACAGGTTTTGATATACTAATTCTGTATCCATTTTCTGTACTTCTCACTTCAGTTATGCTTCGGATTACTGTATTTCATGCTTTACATACTCAGTACATATTTCGTACTGACCCCCCTTTTCTTCGGGGGGCTGCGTTTCATGCCCGCTGGTACAGCCGTTCGTTCTAGTGACCCGCCAGTGTAGGATACTTATTCTGCTATTTGGAGTACTCCTTTGATCCGGAGCTCATATTTTGGTACATATCTTTTGTGATACATATTTCTGTATATATGACTATTTGGGGGTACGGCGGGGCCACTGTTCACCCCAGTGGACGGACCGTAAATCACAATACGGTCCGTATATGGTGGTTTACGACCACTGTTCACCCCGACAAGAATTCATTAAAAATCAGATTTTGTGATTTTTAAAAGGGACTTAAGCCTCATTTCACTTCATTTTCATCCATACACCTCAAGAGACATTCTAGAACTCTCCAAATAATCCCTCCACAAGAATTCAAGAGAATTAAAGGGAATATCAAGACCAACAACACTAATTTCATGGAATCAAGGGTAAGAACTCAATAAAGGGTCATCTAAGTGAAGAAATTCCCAAGAAGGTGGGACTAGGGTTTTGGCTAAGTGAAGTATTTCAACTTAAGGATTGTTCAACCATCCTCCAAGGTAAGTTTCATGATTATTCCATATTGTTTGAAGTATTGGAAAGCTTAGACGCTTGAAATGTAGAAGAACATAGAAATGGGTCATTATTGAGTGAATAGTGGCATGAATGAATGATAGTGGAATCAAACTATGAATATTGAAGAGTTGTGAGTACTAATACGTTTTAAATGATGTTTTTATCATAGTACTATTACTATGAGCATTTATATTGAGCATGTCATGAGCATTTCACACCGGGCCTAGTTGGCCGGGAAGACACCACTTTGGCGGGCGGCGATACGAATACACCACGACCTACGGGCGTGGGTAGACACCACTAGTGGGCGGCATGAGATGGTACCCCGGACGCGGGAGGCCTGGACGCGGGCTAATATTATTGATTATCACACCGTTCCGACATGGACGGGCAGCTTGCATATGATGCATACATGTTATGATGATGAGTAAGACAACATGCATTACTTCATGTATGATTATCAGTCAGATTCAGTTGTCTCATATTGATGTTATCCTCATATTACTGATGTTTCCTTTCATTATGTACGCCTCTCATACTTGGTACAATATTCATACTGACGTCCTTTCTTCGGACGCTGTGTTCATGCCCACAGGTAGACAGGGAGGAAAGCTTGGCCCAGGTCCTCAGTAGCTGTCAGCTGATAGATAGCACTCCATTGTTCGGAGGTGCTTATGACTATTCTTTTGATGTACATTCATATATGCATATTTTGGGCATGACGGAGTCTTGTTCCGTCCATGTATTCATTATGTTAGTAGAGGCTCGTAGATACGCAGTGTGGGTTAGATGGTCTCACAAGATGTTTTCATATGTATGTGTATTATTTTGATGGCCAAGGGGCAAATGTATATAAAGTATTTATATTTTGATTAAATATGATTTTCCTACAATTGGTATGTAAAATTGATAAAAGAGTATTAAATGAGCGAGACCAGCAGTAGAGTAAGCGGTGCTCGGTAATTGCTCCGGGTACCCGTCGCGGCCCCTAGCTGGGTCGTGACACTCATATTTTGGTACATATCTTTTGTAATACATATTTCTGTATATATGACTATTTGGGGGTACGACGGGGCCCTGTCCCGTCATATGTTTCTGTTATGGTTTGTAGAGGCCTGTAGACATATATGTGGGTCATGGGTCGTGTTTGTTCGATTATGTCCGTGACTTATGCCTTAAGCGGTCCTGTTTGCTATTATGGCCAAAACGGCCCATATGTTTGTATATGTATGTATATTCGGGCGATGTGTATTCCGCCAGCCTGCCGGCTTTTGTATGATATTTCTGTTACAGGTGACCGCTTAAGATGACGTCTCTTTTCAGTATCTGTTCAAAATAATGTATGCTAAATTTGAATAAGTCTTTGATATGTCGATTTGGTAAGCGAATGAGTTTAGGTGTCCAATTAGGACACTAGTCACGGCCTACGGGGCTGGGTCGTGACAAGATGGTTGGGAGTTGATATACTATATGAGGAAAGTTGTATAAACAAGGGAGATGCTACCCAAATTTTCCTACAAATAGTAAGCACGTTTAAGTAATTGATTGGCTAACGTTCGTACGATTTCTCTTGAAGGTAGGAACGCGAATATTGAAGGGGAACGATCAAGCGGAGGAATAGCTAAAGGAAAAGGTATCTAAGTCTAGTCCTTTCTTTTCAAGGCATGAATCCTATGATATGATATCCCCTCCTTCTTCATGATTTGTCCTACGTATCGAAAACTATGAGTCTACGATCATAAAGAACTTTATACAAGATAAAGAAAAGAGACACGTTACGAGCATGACGATATTGATGATGAATTTAAATCTAGGAGTCCTAAAGCTCATGAACGACATTCCTACGAAGATGGCAATCCTTATACGATTCCTATGATATTATTCCCCTACCTCTCCATGACTTTCTTGCATTCCGGGAACTATGAGTCGACATTGATAGAAATCTTCTTATAAGATGAAGATGAGGAATATGTCATGAATGAGATAATAATGATGATAAGATGAAGCCTAGAGATTCTAAAGCAAGGAACGACGTCTATGAAGCTAATGATCCTTACGTAACTTCTAGGATATTATGTTCCCTACATTTCCATGGCCTCCTTATATTCGGGAACTAAGAGCCTATGTTCATAAATAGCCACGTGAGATAACGATAAGAGACATGTTATGAGCACGATAATGAAAATGATGAGTCTAAGTCTAAAGATTCTAAGGCCTATAATATTATGGTTCTACAAGGCTAATGATCTATATTACGATCCATTGATGTTGTTCATTGACTACACTCACCTTATATGCTAATTCCTTCAAGGCGAGGCATAATGCTTATGAATGCTCCATAATGGAATCGGGGGCTCTCGACCTTATGTCACCCCGACATCGTTATAGATTGTCTATAGGCTCTAATACATGTCCTATGACCAATATTCCGAAAAGTTACGAGTCCATGTTCATAGAGGATTTCACATGAGATAAAGGTAAGAGATATGCTATAGATGCGATGATGGTAATGATGAGCCTAAGTTAGAGATTATAAAGGCTATTATGCGATATTATTACGAAGTTCGTGCTACGAATACGATGCGATTCTCATAGATTGTCCTTAAATCCAAATGTATGCTCCATGAAAAGGTTATGATAAGCTTATGAGATGTATGTTATGGCAATGATGATGATGAGATATACCAAGCCTTGTTATGATGTATGTAATAATGTCGATCCACTACGTGGCCGAATACCAAAGACATGTATGTGATAATGTCGAGCCACTACGTGGCCGAATACGGATAATGTTTTATGTGTATGAGCAGATACGGTACTACGACGATGAATTATATGACATAATGATGTATACGTTGTGATGATTCATGTACAACGATTATGTATACATGATATATGTATGAAATGTATTCATCCCTAAAGGTCGCGCAGGTTTTGCCTTCACCTTATGACTTATGATTTCTCTATCATACTTATTTTATTCATGCCTTACATACTCAGTACAATATTCGTACTGACGTCCGTTTTCTTTGGACGCTGTGTTCATGCCCACAGGTAGACATGGAGACGGCGCAGACCTTTTGTTACACCTTGGAAAATTTTCCGTTGGTACGCAAGAGAACGAACTAGTGATGAATATGAGTGCATGATGTCCATGAGCAAGAAACGACGTTTGATGACCTTAGGCGAGATTTAGAAAGTATCCGATGTGAGACGAGGAAGTTGGCTAAGTTAAGATGAGATACAAGGTGAGCAATGCATGTGCATGGACGGGGGTGATTAAAATGAGAAGTCTAAGAAATATGGGAAGTTGCAGAATTGCAACGGCCCAGTGATCGTATATTGCAAAATACGGACCGTGCAAAAGCTTCAGCTCTCTGCCCAGTGGTCGTAAAGTGCAAATACGGACCGTAAACTGGTATACGGTCCGTAAACTGCCAGGTCGTAAACTGGCATGCCAAACTTCAACTTTCCTCCAACCGAGGAAATGGTTAAATACGACCAGGTGGACGGACCGTAAAGTGATTTACGGGCCCGTAAACCATAGTCGTAAACCACCATGAAGGCAGCCCAGCTTCTGGTTCTGGAAATGGTTAATTACGCCCATGGAGGACGAGCCGTATAGTGCAATCCGTAAACCTCCATGGACGACCACTGTTCACCCAGCACAGATTTTTTCAATTCATTAAACATGAGGATCAAGACTTGTCTTATTTCATTACAACATTACACCACTTGTTATATCCCGTGTTTTCACACGTTTGGAAAAACTTGTCATATATTGGATTTTTGAGATATAAGGTCAAATTTGATATTTTGTTGAACATAGGAGTTATGCATGAAAGAATAGAGTCATGAAAGTGTGGGACAAGGCTAAGGGCAATTTTGGAATTTTGGAAATTAGTTTCGGGAATTACAAAATACGATCCACAAGTTATTGGGCTTGTAAAATAAGAAGCAAATTGAGGCCCAAAGAGATTAGGGGTGGCCGGCCATGATGGCCTTGGCCCAAGCCCATTTTTAGTTGGTCATGTGCTTGGTCATGTGACCAAGCACTTCAATTATATATTTAGAAGATGGATACTTAGGATAAACATAACACAAAAAAATCAAGAACAACACAAAGAGAAAGTGAGGCTCTCGGCTTGGAGAGCAAAAATTAGCCCTCAAAAATATTTCTTCAAAAATTTATTTCTTGTTGATTTCCTACTAAGTTAAGGTTCCTTTGTAACTTGGTATAGTTGGTTTGGAGTGGGGAGCATTAGAATCACCAAAGTGATTACATCTCCAAGTGAAGAAGACTTGAGGAAAAGGTAAGAATTTCTACCTTTTTATTGTGTTGTTGAGTTTTGATTGTGTTGTAGTATGTAGAAATGTGTTGATTGTATGGAAGAAGGGAAGTTTGCAAAGTGGGTTTGGAATTGGAGGTGTAGCCGTGTGTATATATAGGTGGTATAGCCACAATGTGTTGAATTCATGTTGTATTCTAGTTGTGAATGTGATGGAATTTATGTTGAGAATGAAAGTGGAATAAATTTGATTGAATTGATGAAAATAGCATTTGGCCGTGTGGTATGGAGTGGTTTGGAATGGAATGGATTAAGTTTGTTTAGTGTGTTAAAGTGTTGTTGTGATGTTTGTAATGTAAATGAAGTTAGAATGATATAAGTTTGTATTGAATTGGAATGTAGAAACTTATGTCGTTTTAATATGATTTTCCGACATTAAGGAAATGAAGTTGTTTGGTTGTGAATTATGATGATCATTGATGAATTTGGAAGTTGGAAACTTGTTATGAAGTTGTATGCCAAAGATTTGATGTTTTGCATAAGTTATGACTTTGACGGAAAGTTGTATATTGTGTATATCGAGTGTATAACTTGAGGAAAACGATATGAAATGCTTCTAGAACTATATGGTGATGATTTTGATTGTTGATGAATGTGAAATTATTGATATTAGTGAAAGTTTGGGTTAGAATGAAGGTTATGTCAACTTGTGAGAAAAATGACTAGTTGAAGGATAATTGTGTTTTTAATGTTCATTGTTGATATTGATGTTGTCGTTTGGGTTGATGTTGATGATTTATAGCCGAGTTGAATTCTCGGGGTGCTATATGTATAGGGGAAGTGCTGCCGAAATTTCGGTAGACAAATATGTATTAAGTTGAAACTTTGGTATTCATAGCTTACAATTGGTAAACTTGACCAATTGCAGTTTTTCGACGAAACGGGAAGTGAGTTTGGAAAGGCGTAAAGAGCTTGAAAGGTATGTAAAGCAACCCCAATTCTTCCCTTGGCATGCCCTTAGTGTGTTAGGGTCGGATCCGGGCCTCGAAGGACCTCTTGGCCCTCGGAATCCGCAAGAGAAAATCTCAGTTTTTCCTTCAGTGGAATTGAACCACTTTAGTATGCTTTTCCGGAAAATTATGCAACCTTGCTCCAAATTACTTGGAAAGTCATAGAATGTTTGTAGAACCTTTTTAGGTGATACTATAAGCTTAGAGGGCACAATTTGAGCCCGCCGCCTCTGTTCCGAGGCGGGCCCACTATTCCCGATTTTGCCCTTAATGTATTAAAGCTTCCTTTTTAAGCAATTTTTGAAAGAAATGTTTTGATTACCCTACTAATCGCCTAACGAATATTGTTTTAAATATTCTATTAAATCTTATAAATTATTTTGACACTCGGAATGACTTCGGGAAGGCTATACTTCTGTAATTTATTTTGATATCCGAAATGTATTTATTCTGATCCCGTTTGACTCCATTTGATTGCTTGTCTTTGATACGCTTCATCGAGTCTTCGAAAACATGTATGATATTTTTAAATTGCATTAGTCTCTCACTACTCCATTCGTGGATGTCCCAATGTTTCCCACACTGAGCCCGGGCCAGGATATGTTGTCAAGCGTGATTCTCTGCATTGTTCGCCGCGTCCCGATGTGAGGGGGCAGGTATACGCGTACATGGGTCTGTGGAGTATGATGTGCCATGTCCGCCTATTCTGATCTGATCTGTTATGGCCATTTTGATATGACATTTTATGATACGGGGCCACGCCCCTTTTTCTGATTCCTATGTATTGTGGCACCAGCGTCGGGAGGGTGGCCACGTTCTGTTTGCTGAGTCCCGTGGCAGGAACCGGATATGATATGACATATGTTTCTGTACACATTCTGTCTGTTTTGGAAATATGCATTTGACACTCTGGATTTTGTACTCATTTTCTGAAATCATTATGATTTGACTTCTGTGATTCCGCTTTACATATTCAGTACATATTTCGTATTGACCCCCTTTCTTCGGGGGGGGGGGGGGGTGCGTTTTCATGCCGTGCAGGTACAGACGACAGGTTCGCTGATCCATCTGTTTAGGATCCCACTTCTGCTATTTTGGGGCGCTCTCTTCTTCAGAGCCCACTTTTTGGTACAGTCTGTCACTGCTATCTGGATATGTACATTGTTCTGGGTATGACGGGGCCCTGTCCCGTCTTATGATTATGTTATGTTCTGTAGAGGTCTGTGGATATATCTGTGTGGGTTCTGTACATATGTTTGGGATACTTTGTTCTATGATGGCCTTATCGGCCTATGTGTGCCAAGTCTGCTTTTTATGCTAAATTCTGTAGCATCCACTAATATTATTATTATATTATTTTGTTAATATGCTAATTTGGGTATCGGGTACGTATAGGTGCCCAGCTCGGGCACTGGTCACGGCCCACGGGGTTGGGTCGTGACAAAAGTGGTATCAGAGCGGTTCGTCCTCGGAATGTCCACAGACCGTGTCTAGTAGAGTCTTGATTATCGGTGTGTTGTGCACCACACCTATAAACAGGAGGCTACAGGGCATTTAGGATACTACCCTTCTTTCTGTCTTAGATCGTGCGATAGAGCTGTGTTATCAGGATGACCCCTCCCTAACGAGTGGCTATATTTGCAGATATGCCTCCAAAAAAGGCAACAGCGGCCCAAAAGGCCAAGTCAGCAGCCTTGAGAGAGACTAGCCGGGTCCAGAGGATTACCAGGGCCCAGGCACATATTGCTCCGGAGACTTTGCCCCAGACAGAGGGTTCTTCTACACCGCCACTCGTGGAGGAGATAGGGGCAGCCGCAGCTGCAGATCGGGGGGCGGCTCCACCGCCAGCTCCCGCAGTTCCAGTACCTGAGCCTCCAGCTCCACGGCCAGGCACTGAGGATCAGTCTATGAGGGAGGCAGTCCAGTTGCTGACTAGACTTGTGGCAGGGCAGGTTCAGGGGCATGGACTGGGAGGTGACCGGACAGTCAGGCGTGATAGTTCGAGAGCCCGTGAGTTTTTGACTTGTAATCCTCCAGAGTTCTTCGGGACAAAGCCCGAGGAGGATCCTGAGGAGTTTATCAGGAAGATGCGGCGCACTCTAGATATGATTAATGCTTCCGAGACAGAGTCAGTCGCGTTAGCTTCGTACCGGTTATATGATGTGGCGGCAAACTGGTACGAGTCATGGGGGCTATCCAGAGGGGACGGCGCTCCCCAGCAGTTTGGGGCAATTTTTCTCAGGCATTTCTTGGACATTTTCTGCCCCCAGAGTTGCGACGAGCCAGATCTGATAGATTCTTATTATTGAGGCAGAAGGGCTGCAGTGTCCGGGACTATAGTTTGGAGTTTGATTCTTTGGCCCGATATGCACCTACTGTGGTGGCTACTATGGCGGACCGGATGCACAGATATATTGTGGGGCTGGACCGATATTTTGTTGATAGTTGTTTAGTATTGGCTGCTCAGCCCGGTATGGACATTGCCCGTATTCAGGCCCACGCCCAGGGCATGGAGGATCGGGGCAGAGGAGGACACCAGCCTGACAGGAGCCAGGATCGGAGACAACCCAAGAGGGCCAGATCATCTGGAGACTTTCGGGGCAGACAGCCCCAACAGCCGCAGCAGCCTAGCAGATTTTCATCTCAGCCGGCGCAGAGCGCGCCTCCCCAGCCTACAGGTCGCAGGTTTGATAGCCCAGGGTATTCAGGAGCAGGCCAGAGCTCCAGGGCTTCTGGTCAGATGAGGTCACCCAGGGTTCAGTGTTCTCTTTGTGGCAGATATCATCCGGGAGAGTGCTACAGAGCCACCGGTGCATGCTTTTCTTGTGGTCGTCAAGGCCATTCTGTGAGAGATTGCCCGTATAAGGGTAGTTCGGGTGGTGCAGCGCAGCCTACCGGATCAGCCGCTGGGTCTTCATCTTCGTCAGTGGCTATGCGCCTTACGGGGCAGGGTTTTCCAGCACCAGCGGGTCGCGGCAGAGGCCGTGGTGGAGCTTCTGGTATTAGCGGTCCTTCAAACCGCATTTATGCTTTGGCCAGCCGCCAGGATCAGGAGGCATCTCCTAATGTCGTTACAGGTACTTTATTGGTCTTCTCTCGGTCTGTGTATGCACTAATTGATCCAGGTTCGACTTTATCATATATTTCGCCCCTTGTTGCTGGTAAAATTGGTATTATGTCTGAACCTATAGAGACATTTGAGGTAGCCACACCGATAGGGGACTTTATTGTAGCAAAACAGGTTTATAAAGACTGTTCTGTGATTGTATGTGGCCGTGACACTAAGGCAGATCTGGTAGAGTTAGATATGACTGAATTTGATGTTATTATGGGTATGGATTGGCTAGCTTCCTGTTACGCTAATGTTGACTGCCAGAATAAGGTGGTTCGCTTCCAGTTTCCCGGGGAGCCAGTTATAGAATGGGCTGGTAATACAGCATCGCCGAAGGGTAAGTTTATTTCGTACCTTAAGGCGAAGAAAATGATCAGAAAGGGTTATATCTATCATCTGGTACGGGTGCAGGACTTGAAAGCAGAGACGCCGACACTTCAGTCAGTCCCCGTGATTAATGAGTTTCCAGATGTTTTCCCCGACGAGCTTCCAGGTCTTCCTCCAGAACGGGAGATAGATTTCTCTATTGATTTACTCGCAGACACTCAGCCTATCTCGATTCCTCCGTACAGAATGGCGCCTGCAGAATTAAAGGAGTTGAAAGAGCAGCTGAAGGATTTGTTAGATAAGGGCTTCATCAGACCCAGTACTTCGCCTTGGGGAGCCCCGGTATTATTTGTGCGTAAGAAGGATGGGTCGCTGCGTATGTGTATTGATTATCGGCAGCTGAATAGGGTAACTATAAAGAATAAATACCCCCTCCCCAGGATTGATGATTTGTTTGATCAGCTGCAGGGCGCTAAGTGTTTTTCGAAGATAGATCTTCGATCCGGTTACCACCAGGTACGAGTACGAGAGGCCGATATCCCTAAGACACTTTTTCGGACCCGATATGGGCATTATGAGTTCAGGGTTATGTCTTTTGGGCTTACTAATGCCCCCGCAGTATTCATGGATTTGATGAACCGGGTATTCAGGCCATTCTTGGATATGTTCGTAATTGTATTCATTGATGATATCCTGGTTTATTCTCAGTCTGAGGCGGAGCACGCAGATCATTTGAGATCGGTATTAGGGGTACTCCGGCATCAGAAGTTATATGCAAAATTTTCTAAGTTTGAATTCTGGCTGTCTTCAGTGGCTTTCTTGGGGCATATTATTGCAGCTGATGGTGTCCGAGTGGACACACAGAAGATTGAGACAGTGAAGAATTGGCCCAGACCTACGACGCCCACAGAGGTACGCAGTTTCCTGGGGTTAGCAGGTTATTACAGGAGGTTTGTGGAGAAGTTTGCTTCGATTTCAGCGCCTTTGACAAGGCTGACTCAGAAGGGAGCTAAGTTCCAGTGGTTTGACGCTTGTGAACGGAGCTTCCAGTTGCTGAACGAGAAGTTGACTACAGCCCCAGTTCTGACTCTTCCAGAGGGACCGGACGGGTATGTTATTTATTGTGACGCTTCTGGTATGGGGTTAGGCTGTGTATTGATGCAGCACGGCAGAGTTATAGCGTATACTTCCCGACAGCTCAAAAAGCATGAGAAGAATTATCCTACCCACGATCTGGAGCTCGCAGCGGTGATTCATGCTCTGAAGATATGGAGACACTATTTATATGGCGTTCATGTGGATATCTATACTGATCATAAGAGTCTCCAGTATATTTTCAGGCAGAGAGAGCTTAATTTGCGACAGCGGAGATGGCTGGAGCTTCTGAAAGATTATGACGTGGATATTCTGTATCATCCGGGCAAGGCTAATGTTGTTGCAGATGCGCTCAGTCGGAAGTCTATGGGCAGTTTGGCCGACTTACAGCCAGACAGGAGAGAGATAGCCCGTGATATTCAGCAGTTGGCTAGTCTCGGGGTTCGTCTGGCCGATTCTGGAGATACCTAGATTTCTGTTCGAGGGGTTTCTGAGTCATCCATCAGGAACGATATTAAAAGGCGACAATACAAAGATCCCGTCTTAGTTCGGTACAGGGACACAACCTATGATAAGGAGAGGACTCCGTTCGAGTTTTCACCGGACGGTACTTTGTTATACAGAGGCAGGTTGTGTGTACCTGATATTGCAGGCCTTCGGCAGCAGGTTATGAGCGAGGCACATTATGCTCGCTATTCGGTCCATCCTGGGTCTACAAAGATGTATCATGATCTCCGATGCTTATACTGGTGGGACGGTATGAAGCGGGATATTGCAGAGTTCGTCGCCCAGTGCCCTAATTGTCAGCAGGTCAAGATTGAACATCAGAAGCCAGGTGGACTGTTGCAGGAGATGGAAATCCCGACTTGGAAGTGGGAGGTTATTAATATGGACTTCGTTACAGGTTTGCCTCGCACTCCACGGAAGTATGATTCCATCTGGGTCGTTGTTGATAGGCTGACGAAATCAGCCCATTTTCTTCCCGTCAGGACTACTTATTCCGCCGAGGATTATGCCAGGCTCTATATTAAGGAGATTGTGAAGCTTCACGGAGTTCCTCTATCTATTATTTCTGACAGAGGAGCCCAGTTTACGGCGCATTTCTGGAGGTCTTTTCAGGAGGGTCTACGGACTCAGGTGAGTCTGAGCACAGCCTTTCATCCTCAGAGCGACGGACAGGCCGAGTGCACTATACAGACGCTGGAGGATATGTTGCGGGCCTGCGTTATTGATTTCAGAGGCAGCTGGGATGATCACTTGCCGTTGATTGAGTTTGCATATAATAACAGTTACCATTCCAGCATCCAGATGGCTCTCATATCATGGGATTCATGCCTTAGAAAGAAGGGGACTAGCCTTAACATACCTTTGTCGTTTAAGCAATTTAGCGTTTGCTTATTCTCCTTCAATGTCACGCCTCTACCTTCAAAAAGAGGATTCGTACGATCATTAGTTAACCAACTATAGGAACGCACTACTATTTCTAGAGAAAATTGGGCAGCACTTCCTTTGTTTATACTACCTTTCCCG
The DNA here is from genome assembly GCF_019175385.1 of Lycium barbarum. NCBI lineage: Eukaryota > Viridiplantae > Streptophyta > Magnoliopsida > Solanales > Solanaceae > Lycium > Lycium barbarum. The sequence goes on from NC_083339.1 coordinate 75,970,545, forward strand.
TGTTCCATATCAACTCCCAATCACCCACAATAACAATCACATTATAGCAAATCACAATTATCATTCATGTATATGGCCATGATCCACCATTTCTCTTCATTTTTCCCCACATTTATGGTTTTACCTTGTTACCACATTTCCTTGTATATAATACTCATTTCCATGACCAAAACATCATTTACAACGTATTCGTCATCATAACACACCAACATTCATGATTCAACCTAGCTATCACCCAACTATGGCACTATTCACTCAATAATGGTCCATTTTCTATGTCTTGCTACAATTCAAGTATTTTAGCCTTTCAATGCCTTAACCAACATGGTATAGTCATGAAACTTACCTTGGATGTTGGTTGAACAAGCCTTGAATGAGAATAATCCTCTAGCACCAAAACCCTATCTCACCTCCTTTGGTTTTCTTTGATGAAGATGAACTTTACTTGGGTTTCACACTCTTGTTTTCATGAACTTGATGTTGTTGATCATGAATTCCCTTTGAATCTTAGTGGATGAGTGATAAGGAATATTCTAGAGTTTTCTTGAAGAGAGGAGAGGAGATATGAAATGAAAAATGTCCCTTACACTTAAACTTAAAAGCTGCCCGACCATGTTATACGGACCAACATACGGTCCGTACTATTTATACGGACCGTATGTATGGGCGTACATTTGGTCCAGTGGCTGGTGGCCTTCTTGGCCAATTATACGGTCCAATATACGGCTGGTATAAATTATACGGTCCGTAGATTGGGCCGTATAATGCCCAGTGAGTCCGTTTTCGTTCTCGTCGTCTCGTTTGATCTCCGATCCTTATGGAACCTTCTTGGCACTTGTTTAACACTTCAATATCAATCTTAGGGACATTATTACACTTCTCTAAGACATCATTATGCCATCATGGACTCGTTGCTCGAAATTCTTATCCGATACATAACGTATGATTCGCTTTCCTTAGCAACTTTCTTTCCTTGCATTGCATCTAATACTCTCTCTTACTCGTCAAAACATTGTATACGGCCGCGTCCTCTGTCAGCCTATTCACTGTACATGTACGGGGTTTTTCCAAGGTATAACAGTATGTATGTTCTCTTTTTATGCATATAGGTCGTTTGTAGGCCAAACTTTATTGCTATTATGTTGTGGCCCTGTGAGGCATTGTTATTATAGGCTGTTGTGACAGGATGATAGTGTCATATTATAGGGGAAACTCTGGCAAAATTTTCGTAGAATCCCCGAAAACTCAACATTTGAGGACGAATGTTCTTAAAGGGGGGAAGAATGTTACGCCTCGAAAAATTTTCCGTTGATGTACAGTGAATAGACTAATGAAGGGCACGAAGTATACGATGTTTCAATGAGTAAGAAATAGCATTTGATGATCCTAATTGAGATTTCAAAGACATTCGAGGCAAGAGGAGAAAGTTTGCCAAGAAAGGCAAGGTATACGTTATGTATCGGAAAAGATTTACGAGTGACAAGTTAATGATGACTTAATAATGTCTTGGAGAAGAGTTATAACGTCCCTTAGATTGTTAATGAGGTGTTAAACAAGTGTTAAGAAGGTTCCATAAGGATTGGAGATCAAACGACTCGACGAGAACGAATTTCGGAAAGCTGGGCATTATACGGTCCAACATATGGACCGTATAAAACATACTGGCTGTATGCTATGCCATATGTTCTGCCCAGAATGGGGACTTCCACTAAACCAAAGATACGGTCAGACATACGGTCCATATAAAAGATACGGACCGTATGTTGGTCCGTAGAACGGAGTCGGGACAGGTTTTAAAATTAATATAAGGGACCCAACGTCACGATCCAACCGGAGGGCCGCGACGGGCACCCGGTGCTAGCCCACCCGGGCACCTCTTAACATACCTTTACATCTAGGTGAGCCACATACTAAATCATGCATTTCTATTCATCAATCATACTAGTCCTATTGGACAACAATACCTTTATATCATCATTGGCATCTATGCCCATATCAATTTATATAAGCCGACGAGGCTAACAAAATGATATCCAAACTATAGGCCGACAAGGCCAAACACTTCTAACCATATGCACATGTCTATGAGCCTCTAAGGAGAGTATGTCATATCATATAGGCGGGACAAGACCCCGCTATGCCCGTAAATATGTACACAAAAGAATGAGTTCCAAAAGCTATAGCTCCGAATGAAATGGAGTTCCGCTATGTAGTCCCTAAGAAATGTAGCTATGGATCAAGTCTGTTTCCCTGGGCACCTGCGGGCATGACGCAGCGTCCACAAGCAAAAGGACGTCAGTACGAAGAATGTACTGAGTATGTAAAGCAAGATCAATATCAATATAGAAGCATAATAAGCAACATGAGAAATAGCATAAGATGGGAGATAGTAGAATCATCGTCATAAGCACTTACTTGCTTCTCGAGGGGACTTTCCATTTCTAAAGTGAGGTTGTGTTCATACATCCGTATTCGTATCCGTACTCCTCTACATTTCGTATCCATAATCGTATTCATATACATATGCTTATTCATATTCATATCATATGCATATTTTTTTTCGTATTCATACTCATATCTATATCGTATACATATTCACATCATATACATAGCATGCCCGACCACAAAGGTTCGGTGTTTCACGTACCCGACCATGGCTAGGCTCGGTTATCATACATACTTGGCCAACCAAGGCTCAAGGTTACACATACCTGGCCCTACCAAGGCTTCACGGTTATCCGTACCCAACTGCAGAGGTGCGTGCGTGTTACATAAATATATACATTCTACCCGGCTTTATAAGCTCGGGGTTCCATAATAGTCATACATAGGCATATATACATAATAGCTCATAAGCATCTTTAGCATCATTACTATTATCATCGTTATTACCATTATAGTCGTCACCAATGTCATTATCACTATTATCGTCATTCATTACATCTATCTTTATAGGCTTACTCGTCATATGAGGAACTTAGTACAATCGTAACATATCGAGAATCATGAGCTTAATAGCTCTGAAGATAGAATCATTTGAAGGACATCATAGACTTATAGAAGATTTAAATGATTGGCCAAATAACCATGCCTTATGAAAGAAGGTTTAACCTTACATACCTTTCTGTTCAACTATTTTATCACTTGCACGTTCTCCTTCAATGCTCACGTTTCTACCTTCATTAGAGTTATACTATCATTAGAAATCGATAGCTAGCATACACGACTAAAACTAGAGAAAATCGAACAACATCTCCTTTATTTATACGACATTCCTCCATATAGTATATCAACTCCCAAACGTCAATAATACATTCACAATATCATAACAATAGTCCTTATTCATCCACATTATCTATATTTCTCAATTCACTTCCAATCACCCATATCCATGGTCATAACACACGACGTTCATTCATATACATTGCCTATCCCATGTTCTTAACATCATTCATAACATATCCATATCACAACACATCAAGAATCATGACTCAATTCAAGCTATTACTCAAAATGGCCCTATTTTCACATTCATGACCCATTTTTCTATATCCTTCTACAATCCAAGTGTTTCAACTTTCAAATACCTTAAACAACATGGAAATACCATGAATCTTACCTTAGATGTTGTAGGAACAAGCTTTGGATGGAAATACTTCACTTGAGCCAAAACCCTAGTTCATTTCCAATGAGATTTCTTGACTTGGATGATCTTTTAATGGGTTTCTTACACTTGATTCACTTAGTTTATGTTGTTGATCACTAATATCTCTTGAATTCTTGTGGGAGAAATGTAGAGAGAAGGGGTGTGATAGGGAAATGAAATGAAATGAAACTTGGATCCCTTATTAAATAGACCAAATCTGTCCCGACCAGTTCTACGGACCAACATACTGATACAATAACGGATACGCGGAAGCAATAAAATGACAAGGAAAGTAAATGATAGATAGATTGACACAAGAAAATGGAATTAAAAGCAACCTAAAGGTGTATCAAACCTAAAGACCTCAATTAATTAACATAAACAAGCACCAACCTCTTAGGATGACCTCAAGGGAATTGAATTCCCAAGCAACCAATCCTCTCACAATCAAAGATTCAACAAGAGCCATCCATGGCCTCTCTCATAAGTTTCTCTCTCTAGAGACAACTCTCAAACTCACTCATCTATTTTCATAATTCATCCAAATGTCAAAAGTCCCCTAATGAAATGAAAGACAATGTATTTATACTAACTAAATAATAGAAGACCCTATTATTACATAAATGCCATTAATGAGGCAAGGGCCTTGTTTGGCTAGTCTTGTGGAGATGGAAATCTTGAATTTGCGGATGTGGCCTCTTGCGTATAGCCTTCCTTGCTCGGTGGCCACTTTAATGTTGTTCCATCTCCCATCCGTCCTCTCCATGCTATCATCCAAACTTTGGCTCTACGAGACGGTCCTTTAAGTGTCCTTGAGGCAACTCGTCTTGTATCATTCTCCCCTTCTTGAAAAGGATTCGTCCTCGAATCTAAACCTTGAAAAAACATAAGGGAGACAAACAAAAACATACTCCTCAAGGATTGAGGGTTAGCACACAATGCAATAATCACATATTCATGCCAAGGATGAACAAACTTGTGGTACAACCACACATCTATGACAATCATGACTAACATTTGCACACATGAGGTATCAAGCAGTTGATTCCTCCAAGGTTCATGACATAAGGGAGTAATAAAACCAATGGGTTCAAAATACGAAGTATGCAACTCGACATTGGTTCTATTTGACATGTAGCATAATGTCCAAACAAGAACACTCTCATTTTTCAAGCAAGGACTCCCCCAAGATAGTGCTTTCAAATCACACAAGGTGGCACCTGGATCAAATGGGACGAACATCCATCTAGCATGGTCAAGAACACAATCGGCTAGATCATAAGAGCCTTCTCCCACATAAGAAGCACTCCCTATATGCTCAAGAATGTCATCATATGCCAACAAGTAATAAAGGAAGGTATCACGTAAAATAACTTCCTCATCAATATCACTCCCCAATGTAACCTCACCATGCGGTTCAAGGACAAGATTATCCAAGGGGTTACTATGAAGTTGAACATGAAAGGAAGAATTTGCAATTTCTAGACAAGAATTACCTTCCTTTGTAACACTTTCCTTCCCCACAAATGGATCACAATTCCTCAAAGGAAGATCTCCATCATGGGAAAGAGTGTCTTCATTCCATAGTGGGTTACATATCACATTATAGCCTCCAAAGGAAACTAAACGTTCAACATTACCAAACATCCCACTAGGCATTTCACTCTCAACAGTCATGTCATCCTCAAATAAAACATTATCCTTTACAAGAGCGTAATCCATGAACAATGAGGAGTCAAAGCATGTCTTTTCACTCTCAAAAGAACCAATGTCATCTTTCAATGCATTTTCGCTCACATGACTATCTACATGACACACATCACCACTACAAGTTGGAGTCTTATCACATGACACTAAAGTACGATCAAGAGACTCATTTTGACACGAAACAAGCAAGGGTGAGATGTCATATTCTTTCAATTGACCAACTATATCAACATCATCACTAACTAGAGGTACATTAAGCACGTCACAAGGATCCTCAAGTAGTGCATTATCATTACAAACAAGTTGATCAACACAAGTTTCAACAATAGTTGGTAGTATGTCAATCTCGCAAGAATTACTAACATGGTGACCACATGACAAACTACCATTCAATTCGTAAGTGTCAACACTAGATGGACACAAATCGATCTTGCAAGAAGAATCAATTTTGTCATCTGAAGGATCAACTAGTGTTTGAGCACCTTTATTCGATAATGCACTATCATTCAAATCACAAATGTCAACACTAGGTGGACACAAATCGGCCTTACAAGAAGGATAAATTCGGTCATCAATAGGATCAACTAGTGTGGGGACCCTTTCAATAATGGCATTACCAATAGACGACAAAGAAGCTTTAGGCTTAACGCACGATAAGGTAACTTTCATACTTGACTCGGCATTAAAATCACACAAAGATATAGGAGTATAAGGATGAATGATCTTACCTTGATGTTCACGTAAGCTCCTTTGACCAATGGAAGGAATAGTTGGGGCCGCCGTCCTTGCCTTTAAGCATGGGGTTCTCTCAAAAGAGGTACCCTTCAAAGATTTATTTCTTCTCACATGAGGCTTGGGATATTGGCCTCTCAATATCCCTTTCATGTCCTCCCAAGTCTTGATTGGACTCCTCACTCGTCTCCCACAACATTTCACATACTCCCAATATTGGACAAGCTTTGAGTCAAAAGTTTGGACGGCTAAGTCCATCTTCATTTCTTGCGAATAGTTGTAGCTAGTGAAAATTTCATCTATTATGGACTCCCATCTCTCATATTCTTCTCCACTAGCTTCCTTAGCTAAGGTAGGCCATTTCACATAGGTATCTCGCACTTTTGTACTTGGACTCTTCCTAGAAAGTATGCATGGGAAGAGAAATTTTCCATTCTTGTCCACTACAAATCGATGCCACTCTTGCTCATATGGGATCTCATGCCTTTGAAACCAAGGGCCACCTAAACATACGTGACAAGTATCCATTGGAAGCACATCACACCAAACCTCCTCTTGGTACTCACCAAGTGAAATGAATACCATCACTCTCTTATCAACCCAATACCCTCCCTCGTCATAGTAAGGATTTCTCCTAATCACACAAGGTAGCCTTAACTCTTCAGCCGCACGAGGGGTGATGAAATTGGTGTAACAATCGTCATCAAGCACAAGGATTCCCTCTTTACCACAAAGGTTCACCTTGGTCTCCATGAATCTCCTCTTTGGAACCACCTTCTTTTGCATAGGACGACTCCAACTAGTACTCACATTCCCACTCATGCCCCTTTGCTTCGGATAGGAAGTACTACAAGAAGAAGCATATGCATGCCCACTAGAAGTCCTTCCATAATCAACATTAGCACTTCCACTACCTCCATAAACATACCCTCCACGAGTCCTATTTGTATAAAGATTTTCACCATAAGACTCATAAGACACATGCGAAGGAGAGTCATACCTCGAGTCGTCTTCATCTTCATGATGTATAGCACAAGAATATTCTGCTTCATTATCTTCACCATGTGAATCACAACAAGGGTCTTCATCCCCATCTTCCTCGGGAGACACATGAGTACCACTCTCTGCACATTCTCCTTCAAAATAGTAATTCTCCCCTCGAATTTCCTCATAATCACCATTTCCTATATATGTCTCATATTCCCCATCGTCACACTCTTCATAGCTCCCATAGTCCTCCCCTTCATAACTACAACCATCATCGTCATAACAGTCATTATCACCACCACATGAATCGGAATCCATGGAGAAGTACCTGCAAAGAACACTTAGCAAACACGTTAGTAGTAAAGAAACCTCACCACACTCGTGTTTACACTCGTTTGTGCTCGGCTAGCACCACTCAAATGAACTCACACACTCTTGCCTTTTACCACTCAAATGGATTGGTCGATGTTGATTCTCGATTGGATTCGGATTCGGTCGCTTGCAAGGTGCACAATTGTTACTCGAGATCGGAATGGATTCTTGTAGACTCAAGAAGAACGAGGACGACTCAATTAAAACAAACGCACTTGAGCCAAGAAATTAACAACGAAGCAAAAGCGAAGCAAAGCACGAAAGAATTGGCACGAAAGAAATGCGGACACAAGAACTAGCAAACACAAGTAGGAACAACTACTAAATGGCTACTAGTTAAGAGACACAAGAAAATGGAGTGCAAAAATCGGGAAAATAACTAAAATTTCGGGCCCGGGTAGGTGATAACTTGAAAACACGACCAGGAAGCCCCAATTGATCCAAGGTATCAATTTGAAATAAAGGATTAGGGACACAATATCATCAACTAAGGATCAAGAAATTTTGTTTTGAGAATTGAAATCAAAGAGAATTAAAGTTGAAAACCCTGAAATGTGCAACCCGCGACGCCTGTGCAGCACCTGCGACTCGCGGTTCAACCTGCGATAGTGATCCGCGGCTCGCGGTTGATGCAGCCAAAATGTCAATTCTCTGTCACAAGGTGCGACACCACCTGCGACTCGCAGGTGCAACCCGCGATGGTGTTCCGCGGCTCGCAGATGAGGCACCCCAAAACGTTCAACTCTCTGTCACCAGGCGCGACTTCACCTGCGACTCGCGGGTGATACATGCGACTCGCAGATGTGGCATATGGCGTCGCATTTGGGCCAACGTTGGGACTTAAATTTTTTTTTTTTTTTTTTTTGCAAAAATCAGAAATTTAGATCCACAAACACTTTTGATGAACTAAGTATTTCTGATTTTTTTGTTTTTTGCCCTCTAACACTTTTTCACAACTTTATTTGACAACTTTTGGATCAAATGACCCTTTGGAGAGTCTTCTTCCTTATGAAGATTTGAAGGTCTTCAAGAACACAAGAACACTTCAAAAATTCAACCACCCTCAAATCAACTCCAAATTGGCTCAAATTTCGGATTTAAGTTCTCTTTAATGTAGAGAACAAAGCCCAATAGGTTTCAACCTTTAACTTCACCTTCTTCAACAAGACCCACTTTCAAGTTCTTGAAGCTTTGAAGCTCAACAATGGTGGAACACAAACCCTAACTCCCAATGGATTCGAAATTGAAGATTTAGACTCTAGAAACACTAAGAAACTCTAATCTAACACCAGATTCAACAAAATCAACAAGAAAATTCGTTTTTTTTTTTTTTAATTTCGGATTTTTTTTTTTTTTGGTTGAATCAAAACCCAAGATTAGATTTGGTAGAACAAACCTAAACTAAGCTCTGATACCAATTGATACAATAACGGATACGCGGAAGCAATAAAATGACAAAGAAAGTAAATGATAGATAGATTGACACAAGAAAATGGAATTAAAAACAACCTAAAGGTGTATCAAACCTAAAGACCTCAATTAATTAACATAAACAAGCACCAACCTCTTAGGATGACTTCAAGGGAATTGAATTCCCAAGCAACCAATCCTCTCACAATCAAAGATTCAACAAGAGCCATCCATGGCCTCTCTCATAAGTTTCTCTCTCTAGAGACAACTCTCAAACTCACTCATCTATTTTCATAATTCATCCAAATGTCAAAAGTCCCCTAATGAAATGAAAGACAATGTATTTATACTAACTAAATAATAGAAGACCCTATTATTACATAAATGCCATTAATGAGGCAAGGGCCTTGTTTGGCTAGTCTTGTGGAGATGGAAATCTTGAATTTGCGGATGTGGCCTCTTGCGTATAGCCTTCCTTGCTCGGTGGCCACTTTAATGTTGTTCCATCTCCCATCCGTCCTCTCCATGCTATCATCCAAACTTTGGCTCTACGAGACGGTCCTTTAAGTGTCCTTGAGGCAACTCGTCTTGTATCACATACGGTCCGTATAAATTATATTGACCATATGTCTGGCCGTAGATTTGGTCTAGAGAGGGGTGACAATCTGGGCTGCTTGTACGGTCCAACATACAGTCCGTATGTTTTATACGGCCAGTATGTTTGGCCGTATAATCCCCAGTTTTCCGAGGTTCGTTCTCGTCGACTCGTTTAATCTCCAATCCTTATGGAACCTTCTTAGAACTTGTTTATCACCTCATTAACAATCTAAGGGACGTTATAACTCTTCTACAAAGCATTATTAAATCCTCGTTAACTCGTTAATCGCAATTCCTTTTCGATACCTATCGTATACCTTGCCTTCTCTTGGCAAACCTTCTTCCCCTATCTCGAACATCTTTTAAATCTAATTAGGGTCATAAAATGTCATTCCTTACTTATCGAAATACCGTATACTTCGTGCTCTTCGTTAGTCCATTCACTGTGCATCAACGGAAAATTTTTCGAGGTGTAACACCCAACCTCATTCAATTCATTTCATTTTTTCACTCCACACTTCGAGAATTCTCTAGAAAGCTCTCCACACTTCTTCCACAAGAACTCAAGAGAAATTTATGATCAACTTTATCAAACCAAGAGAATAAAGTGTAAGAAACTCATTAGGGTTCATCCAAGGCAAGAAATCCCATTGGAAGTGAACTAGGGTTTTGGATCAAGTGAAGTATTTCAACTCAAAGCTCATTCCCACATCATCTAAGGTAGGTTTTAGGATCATTTCATGCTGTTTAAGGTATTGGGGGGTTGAAATACTTGGATTATGAAAGAAGATAGAAAATAGGTTACAAAGATGAGAATAATGAGATTTTGAGTAGTAGCTTGAAATGAGTCATGGTTCTTGATATGTTGTGATTATAAAAATGTTATAAATAACATTAAGAACATGGGATAAACATTATATGTGAGTAAACGTAGCAGTGTACTATGACCATGATTATGGATGAATTGAAGTGAAATTGGGAAATGTGGATAATGTAGGTGAATGAAGATTGATGGTTATATTATTGTGAATGTTATTATAGAAGTTTGGGAGTTGATATATGATATGAGGAAAGTTGTATAAACAAAGGAAATGATGCCTAATTTTCTCTAGCTTTAGTTGAGCATGTTCATGTAATCGATTAGCTAATGTTAACATGAACTCTTTTGATGGTAGAAACGTGAGCATTGAAGGAGAACAATCAAGCGATAGAATAGCTAAATGACTTTATGTAAGGCTAGTCCCTTCCTTCTAAGGCATGACTCCCATGGCATGAATTCCCCTATTTTCCCATGACTTTCTTACATTCCGGCAATTATGAGCCTGATTATAAGGAGCTTAACATGAGATACAGAAACGAGATATGTCATGAGCATAATAGTGATAATGATGAGTTAAGTCTGAAGATCCTAAAGCTAATGATCCTAACTATGATCCGTTGATGTTGTTTATTGTATACACTCACCTTATGTGCCAATTCCTTCAAGATGAGGCAGAAATCTTATGGCATAATGGAATCGGGGGTTCACGACCTTATGTCACCCTGATAAAGTATAGTTGTCTTTGAGTTTCTATGCATGCATTATGATGAGTACATGATGATGATATTACACCACGCTTATATGGCCGGGCAGACACCTCTAAGGTGGGCAGCGTATACACCATGTCTAGATGGCATGGACAGACACCACTAGTGGGCGACATGAGATGGTTACCCCGGATGCGAGAGTCCTGGATGCGGGTTAATGATGATCACACCGTACATATATGGTTGGGCAACTTATATAGATATGCATACATGATATGATGATGTTTATGAAGTGAGTTAACATGCTTTATTTCTATCAAATTGACAGTCAGTTATAGGTTGTCCTTCAGTTGATGTCTCCTTATTTCATTGATGTATTGATGTTTTTTTTATGCCTTACATACTCAGTACAATGCTCGTACTGACGTCCTTTTCTTTCGACGCTGTGTTCATGCCCACAGGTAGATAGGGAGGTGATCCAGATTCATAGGAGCTATCAACAAACTTTGAGAGCACTCCATTGTTCCGAAGGTGCCATTGCTTATTATTTTTTGTATATATATTTTGGGCACGACGGGGTCCTGTCTCGTCCATTTGTCTAGTACTCTAGTAGAGGCTCGTAGACGTATGTATGGGTAGTATGGGCTCACGATGTCCCTATTGTATGTATACTATTTTGATAGCCGAAGGGCTTATGTATATGAAAGTAAATATGTTTCAAGTGAAAATAGTTCTCCTATGATTATAAGTATGAGAATAATGAATAAATGCAGGATGAGTACGATGAGTAATAGAATGAGTAGTGCTCGGTGGTTAGCCCCGGGTACCCGTCATGGCCCATAGTCGGGTCGTGACAATGATAGTGCAGGTATTCTCGAAAGCAAACCTAATGATGAACCTCATCCTTTCAAGGTTCTTGAGGTGGTTGAGGCTTCCCGAAGGAGCAAACGAGCTCTAAAGTTGAAACCCAAGGCAAAAGAGTTGAATGTGAACTTCAAGGTAAAATAGCTAATCTTAACACCACAAATGATGTGATTGATCATGTTGTTGAAGTGAGTGTAAATGATGGCTCATCCTTAATTGAGCTTAATGTGTCTTTGCCTTGTGATGAGCTTAGTACTATTTTGACAATTGACAATGTGTTTGATATGGGTGATCCAATACTAGTTGATCCTATTGATGATTATCGTGACTCTTCTTTTGAGTTCAAGTTGTGTCCACCTAGTATTGATTCCTATGATTTGCATGTTAGTACATTGTCATGTGAAATGATAGCTCACCCACTAGTTGATCCTAGTGATTACCGAGTTGATTCTTCTTGGAAGATCGATTTGCATCCAACTAGTGTGGATACTTGTGTTGATCAATTTGTTTGCTATGAAAATCCACTATTTGAGGAACCTTGTGATGTGCTTAATAACTCTCAATTTAGTGATGATATTAATGTAATTGATCATGTGAATAGTCATGTACCTAGTGGGAAGTTTGGTAATGTTGCAAATGTAGTGTCCTTTGGAGACTACAAGGTATTTAGTAACCCATTATGGGATGATGATGGGCTTGGTCTTGATGTTGTAAGCATGGGGTGGTTGAAGTTGTTGACACCATTCCCGATGACGAAAAGTCCTTCTTGAGGGTTTGTGACCCACTTGATGGACCAACGTCGAATTTTAGAATGGCTTCCGAAAGTGAAGAGTGCTCTTTAAAGAAGGGGAGTGACTTACATGAACAAGAGCACACTTCTTGGAAGGACTATGCTAGATCTCCTAACCTAAGGGATGGGGAGATGCTATTTCTAGCTTGGCATAGGTTAGATAATCCTTTCCCTTGTGATGGAAACCTTCCCTTAAAGGGAAATGACATGATAGTTTGGGAAGGGTATTTTGAAAAAAAGGGTGAAACTAGTTTGCAAATTGTCACACCTTCCATGAGTGTTCCCAATAGTAGTGGCTTGCTTGAACTTGTGGTTAAACCCCATAATGAGTATAGACTTGAGGTCACTTTAGTTGAAGAAGTTGTTTTGTGTGACACCTTTCTTTATTACCTATTTGCCTATGATGAACTTTGGGATGATGCTCATGTGTATGTTTTGGGTGCATCTTATGTGAAGGGAGACTCTTATAGGGTAAATGATTATGTCCTTGACCATACTAGGTGGGTAATCTATCCATTTGATCCGGGTGACACCTTGTGTGATTTGAGAGCACTATCTTGGGAGAGTCCTTGTTTGAAAAATGAGAGTGTCCTTGATTGGACATTGTGCTACATGTCAAGTAGAAAGTAGAGTTGTATACTTCGTATTTTGAATCCATTGGTTTTATTACTATATCCTCATGTCATGAACCTTGGAGGGATCAACTTCTTGATACTTCATGTGTGCAATTGTTATCCATGATTGTCATTGATGTGTGGTTATACCACAAATTTGTTCATCCCTGGCATAAATATGTGATTATGGTTTTGTATGCTAACCCTCAATCTTTGAGGAGTATGTTTTCGTATGTATTCCCTTGGATTTTTCTAGGTTCGGATTCGAGGACGAATCCTTTTGAAGAAGGGGAGGATGATATGACCCTACTTAGCACACTTCATTTCAAGACTTACATCCAAGGCCAAGATATGAAACTTCAAGCTCTACAAGCGGCATGGATGATAAAGATGGTGTTGAAGGCCTTTGGAGGCCCATACAAGCCCCACAATGAGGCCTATGATGTGTTGGAGGTGGCTTGGGCGAGGCTTGAAGATACGGCTACAAGAAAGAAGGCCGACAGTCAAAATGGCTAGAAGCGCAAAAAGGACAGAAATGCAAAAGTAGCCAAACATGCAAAGAAGGGACATACATGCAAATGGTCGCAATTGCAAGTTTTGAGGATGGGATGATGGCTATTTGTGCAAGGGAAAGACATTTCGGATTCCAAGCCAACATCCAACTAGCCAAACAAGGCCCTTGCCTCATTAATGGATTTTTTGTAATAACTTAGTCTTCTTTAGTCTAGGAGTATAAATACTAGATTTAGGCATTTTCTTCACTTAGATTTTGGATGATGAATTATGATACTCTAAATTGAGTGATAGATTTTTAGGTAGATTCTAGGGCTATTTTAATCAATATGATGGTGGAATCCATTGTTGGTTTGTGAACCTTTTATGTCCACTGATATTCATGAAGAGATTGCCATTTGTGGATTTAAATTAAATCTCTTGCCTTGAGTGTCAAATAGTAGTGGTTCTTTTAGGATCAGATTCGATTGGAAGGATCTAAGTTTAATATACTTAGGTTTGTCCCTAAATTCGCCGTAATTGGGTCTTGCTTTTATCCTCTATTCCCCATCCCCTTTTATTCGTATATTTAAATTCCGCATTTTGGATTGAATTGGTTCTTCCCCAATTCGATTCATATCAGCTTAGTACGGGGAAGTAGGTCAATCCCAATGTCAATTTTCCTATCGGGAGGAACTCCGGATAGATCATCTGGAAAAACCTCTAGAAATTCACTGACAACTGGTACTGAATGGAGAGTCGGAGTCTGGGCATCTGCATCCTTGACTCGAACTAAGTGGTAGATACACCCCTTAGGAACCATCTTTCTGGCTCTAAGATAGGATATAAATCTACCCTGGGTGCTACTGAATTACCCTTCCATTCTATAAGTTCATCGGGAAAATCAAAGGTTACTATTTTGGTTCTACAACCCACTAAGGCCTAACAGGATTCTAACCAATCCATACTCATGATTACTTCAAAGTCTACCATCTCTAATTCTACTAAGTCTGCTATGGTACTGCGGTGGTAGATTAACACTAGACAACCCCTATAGATACATACGTCTAGCTATAACTGATTTCCCAACTGGTACTTTAAAGGGTTCATGCAACTTTTCGGGTTCTATCTCAAATTTCTTAGTAATATAAGGGGTTACATAAGATAGAGTGGATCCTGGGTCCATAAGAGCAAAAACATCGAAGTAGGATGCTGGAAACCACGGTCAGTCACGCTGGCCTGTAACTGCGAGCCTGCTTGTTGTACCTTGTAAATTTCACCGTGAATGTACAACGAATAGACTAACGAAGAATACAAGTATATGGTGTTTTAATCAGAAGGGCACGTTCGACGACCCTAAGTAAGATTTCAAAGGAAATGGGAATAAGGGATAAGGTTATGCTCCACAATGACTAATTATAGGTTCTGAAGACGTGAAAGTTGCAGATTTGCACTTTGGCCCAGTTGGTCGTAAAATGAAATACGGACCGTAAAGTAGTATACGGCCCGTAAACCACCATGTCGTATTCCAACTTACCAAACTTCAACTTTCTGCCAAATGATCAAATGGTTAAATACGATTTGGAATATGGACCGAAAATTGAAATACGGCCCGTAAACCGCGATCGTAAATCACCATGATCCCTAGCATACCTTTCTGGTTTTGATATGCTTAAATACGACCACAAAATACGGACCGTAAACTGGGTTTACGGCCACTGTGCACTTCAGCTACTGTTCATTCCGGATCAAATTTTAAGTGATTAAAAGGAGACCCAAGCTCATTAAATTCATTTCATTCCACGATATTTCTCTCTAGAAACCTCTAGAATACTCCTCACTCTTCATCTACAAGAAAAATCAAAGGAAATCCATGATCAATAACACAAAATCCATGAGACAAAGTGTATGAAACCTAGCTATAGTTCATCTCTCTCAAGAAAACCCAAAGAAAGTGAAATAGGGTTTTGATGCTAGAGGAGTAATTCCATTTAAGACTTGTTCAACCATCATATAAGGTAAGTTTCATGACTAAACCATGTTGTTTAAGGTATTGGAAGGTTAGGATACTTGAATTGTAAAAAGACATAGGAAATGGGTCATTCATGAGTGAATAGTGTCGTGGTTGGATAGTAGTTGGGTTGAATTATGAATGTTGGAGTGTTGTGATTATGAATACGTTATAAATGACATTTAGACCATGAAATAAGTATTATATATGAGGAAACACGATAGTAAGCTATAACCATAAATGTGGAGAAATTAAAGAGAAATGGTGGATTGTGGTCAATGTATATAAAAGATGATTGTTGATTGCGATATTGTGAATCTTGTTGTGAGCGTGTGGGAGTTGATATAGTATATGGGAAAAGTAGTATAAACAAAGGAAGCACTGCCCAATTTTCCCTAGAAATAGTCACGCGTTTTTATAGTCGAATTGACTAACGTTAGTGCGAATTCTCTCTTAAAGGTAGGAACGTGATATCGAAGGAGAACAAGCCAGCGATAGCTTAGTTAAACGTCAAAGGTAAGGCTAGTTTTTTCTTTCTAATGGCATGAATCTCATAGCATGATTTTCCTTCCTCCTCATGAGTTCCTATATTCCAGAAAGCTACAAGCCTATGTCTATGAATAGCTATATAAGATAAAAGATATGACATGATGTTATTTATTGCTTACACTCACCGTATGTGTTAATTCCTTCAAGGTGAGGCAGAATGTCAATGATTATTCCATAATGAAATCGGGGAAATCACAACCTTACGTCACCCCGATAAAGTAAAGTTGTTCATAAGCACTATGCATGTATTATGATAAGTATATTATGATGAGCATGTATGATGATGACATAACACCGCGCCTATTTGGACGGGCAGTCACCGCTAAGGCGGACAGCTATACGATACACCATGGCCAAATAAATGGCATGGGCAGACACCACTAGTGGGCGGCATGAGATAGTACCCCGGACGCGAGAGGCCTGGACGCAGGCTAATGTTATGATTATAACACCGATCTGATATAGATGGGCAGCATATATATTACTACACCGTACCTACATGGGCGGGCAGCTTATACATTATGCATATATGACATGATGATGATTATGAGTAAGCCAGTGATACAATGTTCCATACGAAAATGAAGAAAAAGGACAAGAAACATAAAGGATAGATAATTTGACACAACTAAAGACCCAAATTAGCAACCAAAGTTCTTGAATTAACTTGACCTCTAATTTAGGAACTAAAGAGCACCAAACTCTTAGGATGACCAATAGGGATTTGATACCCTAATAACCAATCCTCTCACAAGATTCACAATCTATAGCTTAGCAAGCTCTCAACACTCAAAAGAGTTCACAATTTCAAAACATCAATATTCAACATAGACTAAGTCTTCCAAATGAAGTAGACTACTACTTATACTAAGGTTCAAAAGAAGACAACTACACTATTACACTTTTACCCTTAATGAAGTAAGGGCCTTGTTTGGGTGTCTTCTTTTGGGAACAAAACTTGAATTTGCAAATCTTCAAGTAATAGTCACATTGAAAGTATGACCATCTTCCAACCTCTTCTCCAAACCATCCTCCCATGCTATCATGAACACTTGCAATCCCCGGGAAGGTGTTAGAGTGTATTCAAGTATGTCCCTTCTCATGAACAATGCTTGCATAGCTTGAAGTTCCCTCGCTTGGCTCCTTGTAAAAGGTCTTGATGCCATTCGAGTTGTATCATTCTCCCCTTCTTGAAGAGAATTTGTCCTCAAATTTAAGGGAACAACATCTTGCACCACCATAGGAGAGAGATCACACACATTGAAGGTGTTATGAACTTGGTATTCGGGTGGAAGATCAATTTTGTATGCATTATCATTGAGTCGTTCAAGTACTTCAAATGGACCATCTCCTCTAGGCATCAACTTGGTCTTTCTTTTGTTGGGAAACCTCTCCTTTCGGAAATGTACCCAAACCCAATCACCCGGTTCAAGCACAACTCGTTTGCGGCCCTTGTTTGCTCTCTTGGCCGTTTCTTGATTCTTTTTCTCAAGGTGAAGCCTCACCTTCTCATGCAACTTCTTCATGGCCTCGGCTCGTTTGTTTCCATCTAAACTCAACACAACATCTTGAGATAAAGGGGTTAGATCTAAAGGGGTTAGGGGGTTAAAACCATAAACGACTTCAAAAGGTGACATGCCAATAGTGCTATGAATGACTCTATTGTAAGCAAATTCAACCAAAGGCAATTGATCTTCCCAAGATGTTAATTTTCCTTTAACCATGGCCCTAAGCATAGAACCCAAGGTCCTATTGACAACTTCGGTTTGGCCATCGGTTTGTGGGTGACAAGAGGTAGAAAACAACAATTTAGTACCAAGTCGTCCCCACAATTCTTTCCAAAAGTGGCTAAGGAATTTTGGATCCCTATCGCTCACAATGGTTTTGGGAATACCATGCAACTTTACCACATGTTCAACAAACAAAGAGGCAACATGAGGAGCATCATCAACTTTATGACAAGCAATGAAATGAGCCATTTTAGAAAATCGATCAACCACAACAAAGATGCTATCTTTACCCCTTTTGGTTCTAGGCAAACCCAACACAAAATCCATCGAAATATCAACCCAAGGTTGTTGAGGGGTGGGGAGAGGGGTATACAAACCATGGGGAAGGAGTCTAGACTTGGCGCCGCGACATTCAATGCATTGGCCACAAATCTTAGCCACATCCCTCCGCATATGAGGCCAATAAAATTGTTCCTCAAGAATCCCCAAAGTCTTATCAATCCCAAAATGTCCCATCAATCCCCCATTATGTGCCTCTCTCACAAATAACTCCCTCCAAGAGCTCATGGGCACACATAGTCGCTTGTTCTTGAACAAGAAACCATCAAACTTGGAATAGGGAGTAGAAGACCTATCCCTAATCCACCTCTCCCTTTCCCATTCTTCGCAATCTAGAAAGATTTTGGCAAAGACGGGGTCCTCGGGATACAATGTCTTCAAGCTTTCAAAACCCATCAATTTGGAAGACAAGGTATTAATTAAAACATGTTTCCTTGATAGGGCATCCGCCACTACATTCTCCTTTCCCTTTTTGTATTGGATTACATAAGGGAAGGTTTCAAGGAATTCAACCCATTTGGCATGCCTCTTGTTCAACTTGCCTTGGGCCTTAAGATGCTTTAAGGACTCATGGTCGGTCCGAATTACAAACTCTTTAGGCCACAAGTAGTGTTGCCAATTTCCCAAAGCACGAATCAAGGCATACAACTCAAGATCATAGGTAGTGTAATTCAAAGTCGCTCCCTTGAGTTTTTCACTAAAATAGGCTATGGGCTTTTGGTCTTGCATTAAAACGGCTCCAATACCCACTTTGCTTGCATCACATTCAATCTCAAATATTTTGTCAAAGTCGGGTAATTGCAACAATGGTGCGGAGCTAAGCATTTGTTTCAAAGTTTCAAAGGCATTAGCTTGCTCCACACCCCAAGAAAAAGGTTTGTCCTTTCGGATTACCTCGGTCAAAGGAGCGGCTATGGTACTAAATCCTTTAACAAAACGCCTATAGAAACTAGCCAAGCCATGAAAGCTTCTTACATCTCCAATGGATTTTGGAGTGGGCCAATTTCTTATGGCTTCTACTTTGGATTCATCAACCTCAACCCCCCTTGAGCTCACGACAAATCCCAAGAAAACAACTTCATCCACACAAAAGGAACATTTATCAACATTGGCATAAAGTTGTTCTTGTCTAAGCACTTCAAACACACATTTCAAATGACTAACATGCTCATCCATGGTTTTGCTATACACCAAAATATCATCAAAATAAACAACCACGAATTTGCCAATAAAAGGTTTCATCACATGATTCATCAATCGCATGAAAGTACTAGGAGCGTTAGTGAGACCAAAAGGCATCACCAACCATTCATATAGACCAAACTTGGTCTTGAATGCGGTTTTCCACTCATCTCCGGGTTTCATCCGGATTTGATGATACCCACTCCTAAGATCTACCTTAGAGAATATGCATGAACCATTCAACTCATCAAGCATGTCATCAAGACGGGGTATGGGATGGCGATACTTTACCGTTATCTTGTTGATGGCCCGACAATCAACACACATGCGCCATGATCCATCTTTCTTTGGCACCAAGATCACGGGCACGGCACAAGGACTCATGCTTTCTCTCACAACTCCCTTTTCAAGGAGCTCATCCACTTGCCTTTGAAGCTCCTTAGTGTCATCCGGGTTAGCTCTATAAGCTGGCTTGTTTGGAAATTGAGACCCCGGAACAAAGTCAATTTGGTGTTCAATTCCCCTCAAGGGTGGTAACCCCTTTGGGAGTTCCGTTGGGAACACATCATCAAATTCCTGCAAAAGAGAAGAAATAGAGCTAGGAAAAGAATGGGTTAGTTCATTAGTGTGCAATGCATAGTCCCTATGCATGAGGAGAATCACCGGTTGACGCTCCCCCAATTCCTCCCTAATTTCCCCACAATTCGCCAAAAGCGACACCTTAGTTTTTCCTCTAAGCTCTCCTTTCTTTCCACTCAACTCTTGAGAACTACTCTCCTCTACTCCCTCATCCCCCACATTCTTCTTTTGCAATGCACCATGTCCCTTCTCCTTTAACTCCCTCATTTTGTTATAGATCTCACCCACTTGGGAGGGGGTCATGGGATTCAAGACATGTTTGGCATCATTGTGGCCAAGGGTGTATTGGTTAGTTCGTCCATTATGGTTGACGGACCTATCATATTGCCATGGTCTGCCAAGTAGAAGATGACACACTTGCATGGGAACGACATCACACAACACCTCATCATGATACTTCCCAACCGCGAATTTGATGATAGCTCGTCTAGTCACCTTCAATTCACCACATTCATTGAGCCGTTGAAGTTTGTAAGGGTTTTCATGGCGGGTGGTGGGAAGTTTCAAGAAATCAACAAGGGTGGTACTAGCAACATTGGCACAACTCCCACTATCAATGATCATGATGCTAGTGTTTTGGTTAATGATGCACTTGGAATGGAAGAGATTTTCCCGTTGACTTGGGTCATCCATTGCTTTACTTATCATGGTTCGTCGCACCACATATAGAGGTACAATAGGCTCATCATCACCTTCAACACCATCCCCTTCACTATCATGATGTTCATCCTCATGATTGCCCTCATCATCCCCTTCCTCACATTCTTCCTCATCCTCACTATAAGTATCTCCTTCTTTTGGAGCAAACTTCGGAGGTTGCTTGTCAACTTGCTTCTCAACTTGAGAATTCTTCACAAATGGTTTCTTGGCTTCTTGCATGGGGCCCTTATTCTTTTGCCAATTGGAGGAGAAAGCTCTTCGTTCTTTGTTATGGTTCCATGAACTCACATAGCCCCTTGATTTATTGATTTTGTCCTCCTTGAGACCATCCTCTATTTCAATAGCCGCTTGAAGGGTTTCTTCAATGCTCCCATAGTTGTGGAGTCTCATTTGGGAGACAATGTCACCATTTAACCCGGCTCGGAACCGAGTCATAGCATTTAACTCATCCTCGTCAAAGTCAATTCTCATCTTGACAATTTGAAACTCATCATAGTATTCTTCCACACTCTTTTTGTTTTGCCTTAAGGTATACACCTTCTTGAGTTGTTCTTGTTTGTAGCGCTCGGTGACATACTTACGCCGCATGGCCTCCTTCAATTCATCCCAAGTAGGTGTGGGCGGGAGTCCAATAATTCTTCTTGCTTTCACTTGAGTTTCCCACCATGTGGAGGCATACCCCTCGAATTGAGCAATGGCGTAAGAAGCCTTTTTCACCTCGGACATGTCATTCGTCAAGAAGATTCTATCACAATGCATCACCCAATCAAGAAATGTATCGGGATCACTACTTCCTTTGAAGGTTGGGAGAGTAACCTTGATGGAATTGAGACTCGTGTCTCGCCCTCCGCCATAACCGTGATTCCTATTAAAATCTCCATCGTCGTCATAACCTTGATGGTCACGACCTTGGTACCCTTCACGAGCTTGGTACCCTCTTGGCCTACCCATGTGAGGGTTAGGACCATGCCTTCCACCCCTTCCTCGATAACCTCCTTGTGCTTGCCCTCGTGGCCTCCAACCTTGGTCACCATAATGTTCGTGCTCAAGTATAGCTTCCTCTATCTCTTCCTCATTTGGTTGTTGGATGTTTGGACGGTTTTGGGGTGGCATTGGTGCATTTGGGTGGGGGTCATTTAGGGGTGGGTCATTTGGATGTGGGTCATTTGGAGCTTGATCTTGTTGGAGTGGGTTGTTCCGTTGGCCTATGGGAATGTTGTTTGGTGGGGTGAGAGTCGTGTTTTGAGGAGTGTTTTGGGGAGTGGGGTTATATAGATGATGGAAGGTGCCGGGTGACACTGTAGGTGAAGTGCTTCGAGTAGCTCCACTTGTGCCACCTTGGTATTGCACTTGAGGCGAATATGAGACCTCCCTACTACCTCCTTCAATTGCTTCCACCCTACTTCCCAAGTTTTCCATTCGACCACCCATACTATCCACTTTATCGTTCAAGGCTTGTAAGGCTCTCATTACATCAACTAGTGTGAGTTCCCCGGTGGGAACTCGAGTTTCATCCTCCGTAGCCATGGTACCTATTAAGACACTCAAAAAAGCAAGCAAACACGTTAGATTAGTAAAATCAACTCACAATCGCTCAAGTATGCGCACCTTTGATTGCCTCACAAATTGCTTCCGCCAAAGATTGTGTGCTTGTTAATGTTGACTAGTCACAAGGGTTCAAATTCTACTCGTGGTCGGAATAGATTCTTGTTAGACTAAGAATGACGGACGACTCAATTCAATCTAACGGACTTGAACCAAGAAATTAACAACGAAGCAAAACGAAGAAACGCACGAAAGAATTGGCACGAAAGAAAGGCGGACACAAGAACTAGTAAACACAAGTAGGAACAACTACTAAATGGCTACTAGTTGAGAGACACAAGAAATTGGAATGCTAAAATTCGGAAAATAAATCGAATTTCGGGCCCGGGTAGGTGATAAATTGAAAACGTGGTCTCGAGGTCCCAAATGATCCAAGGTATCAATTTGAACTAATGAATTTTATTTTTTATTTTTTATTTTTTATTTTTTTTACCAAAGGATTAGGGACACAAGATCATCAACTAAGGATCAAGAAATTTTGAGAATTGGAAGAGGGATTAAAATGAAATTTGGACTTGAAAAGGGTACCTGGAGTTTACGATTGGAGCTGGACAAAATACGGTCCGTATTGTGGTTTACGGACCGTCCTTCGTGACCGTATTTAGTGATGACAAAAAAAACAGAATGTACCTTGCACTTTACGACCCACGAGAGACGGGTCGTATTGTGGTTTACGGACCGTATTTTGGGTTTACGGTCCGTATTTAGTGATGTCCAGATTCCAGTGGCCTACTATTTCAAGATCCAAGTTTACGACCCAATTTACGGTCCGTAAATTGATTTACGGTCCGTCTTTAACGATGTTGGCAATTTCCAGTGAGCTACTGTTTCAAGATCCAAGTTTACGACTTCAAATTACGGTCCGTAAATTGATTTACGGTCCGTAATTTGCAATATTCCCAGCTTCAGCGATTTTCGTGTTGAACTCGAACTTCTCGAATTTTGGACCAAATTTCTTGGATCTGATGACGTTCCTGGGCCCACTCAACCTAGTATTTTCTTCTTTTGGGGTAGAAAACACTTTTTCCAAATCTTGACTTGAAAACTTTGGATTAAATGCCCTTTTGGAGAGTCTTCTTCCCTATGAAGATTTGAAGATCTTCAAGAACACCAACTATTTCAAATTTTCAACTACCTTCAAATCAACTTGTTTTTCCTTCAAATTTCAGATTTAGACTCCCCAAGACTTGTAGAACAAAGCCCAATAAATTTCAAGTACCAATTTCACCCAAATCAACAAGACCCGTTTCAAGTTCTTCAAGTTCTTCAACTCAACAATGGTGAAAATCTCAAAACAACTTGAAATGACTTGAAACTTCGGATTTGAAACCCTAAAACTCTAAGGAACTTAAACCTAACACCAGATTCAACAAAAATCAACAAGAGAAAATTCGATTTTTTTTTTTTTTTTTTTTTTTTGAATTTCGGATTTTCTTTTTTTGTTTTGTTGAATCAAAACCCAAGATTAGATTTGGTAGAACAAACCTAAACTAAGCTCTGATACCAATTGATACAATGTTCCATACGAAAATGAAGAAAAAGGACAAGAAACATAAAGGATAGATAATTTGACACAACTAAAGACCCAAATTAGCAACCAAAGTTCTTGAATTAACTTGACCTCTAATTTAGGAACTAAAGAGCACCAAACTCTTAGGATGACCAATAGGGATTTGATACCCTAATAACCAATCCTCTCACAAGATTCACAATCTATAGCTTAGCAAGCTCTCAACACTCAAAAGAGTTCACAATTTCAAAACATCAATATTCAACATAGACTAAGTCTTCCAAATGAAGTAGACTACTACTTATACTAAGGTTCAAAAGAAGACAACTACACTATTACACTTTTACCCTTAATGAAGTAAGGGCCTTGTTTGGGTGTCTTCTTTTGGGAACAAAACTTGAATTTGCAAATCTTCAAGTAATAGTCACATTGAAAGTATGACCATCTTCCAACCTCTTCTCCAAACCATCCTCCCATGCTATCATGAACACTTGCAATCCCCGGGAAGGTGTTAGAGTGTATTCAAGTATGTCCCTTCTCATGAACAATGCTTGCATAGCTTGAAGTTCCCTCGCTTGGCTCCTTGTAAAAGGTCTTGATGCCATTCGAGTTGTATCAAGTCAACCCAAACGACATCACTTGGAATTCATAGTGACCATATCTCGTTCTGAAGGTCGTCTTGGGAATATCCGCTTCTCTAACTCTCACTTGATGATAACCCGATCTTAAATCTATTTTTGAAAACCACTTAGCAACTTGCAATTGATCGAATAAGTCATCAATCCTTGGAAGAGGATATTTGTTCTTTATCGTCACCTTGTTCAACTGCCTATAATCGATGCACATTTGTGGAGATCCGTCTTTTTTCCTTAGAAACAAGACTGGAGCTCCCCACGATGATGAACTGGGTCTAATAAACCCCTTTTCAAGCAAGTCTTTCAACTGCGCCTTTAGCTCTTTCAACTCTGCCGGAGCCATCCGATAAGGAGGAATAGAAATAGGCTTGGTGTCCGGCAACACATCAATGGCGAAGTCAATCTCTCTTTCTGGAGGAAGACCTGGAAGTTCGTCTGGAAACACATCTGGGAATTCATTCACTACCGAAACTGATTGGAAAGTTGGCGACTTTGCCTCGGTGTCATGAACCCGAACTAAATGATAAATATAACCCTTGGCTATCATCTTCCTTGCCTTAATAAGGTAGGAAATAAACCTACCCTTTGGAGATGCTGCATTACCCTTCCATTCAAGCACGGGCTCTCTCGGAAATTGAAATCGCACCACTTTCATTCAGCAATCGACATTAGCATAGCACGACGCCAACCAATCCATGCCCATAATTACATCGAAATCTAACATTTCCAACTCAATCAAATCCGCTGTGGTTTGGCGATCACATACCATCACTACACAATTTTTATAAACTTGTCTTGCTATCACGGGATTACCAATCGGAGTAGATACCTCGAAAGGTTTGATTGGCTTAGGTTTCACCCCAATACAACCAACAACATATGGAGTAATATAAGAAAAAGTAGAACCCGGATCTATTAGTGCATATACGTCGCGGGAGAATACAGACAATGTACCTGTAACCACATCCGGGGAGGACTCAAGATCCTGCTGTCCGGCTAAAGCATATACACGGGGCTGAGTGGCACCTGAAGTAGATGCTGCCCCTCTGCCACTACGTCGGTCTGCTGACATCTGAGGAGTCTGCCCTGCCGGGCGCGCTGAGGAAGAACCAGCTGCTGAACCTGTAGGATGAGTACCAACTCTACCACTCATGGACGGGCAATCCCTCATCATGTGCCCAACCTGGCCACAAGTATAACAAGCGTCTGAACCCTGGCGACACTATCCAGAATGTAATCTACCGCACTGGCTGCATCGCGGTACGGGGGGTCTCCTCTGGCTAATCTTCCCTGAACTGGGAATCTGAGGCCCTCGAACTCTGACCCTGTCCTGAATGGAAAGAGCGGTCAATTCTCCTACCTGCGAATCGAGGGGGTGCACTGGTCACCGACTGGCCTGAGTACCTAGAATATGTCTGTCTTGATCCCCCTCTGTAATCACTGCCTGTTCCCATAGATCTGGCCCTCGCCCCTCTAATTCTGAGCATGGGCCTGTATTTCGGGAAATATCCATCCCGTCTTGCAAGGAAGTCGTTAAACAATCTCTGAATAAATATGGCCCTAGGCTACTTACAAATCTATGTACCCGATCTCCCATGTCGGCTACCATAGCCGGGGCATATCTAGCCAAAGAATTAAATTGCATGCTATACTCCCGGGCACTCATATTTCCTTGCCTCAGATGTAGAAATCTATCCGCTCTAGCTCAGCGGACCTCAGGTGGCAAATAGTGACGAGTAAATGCATCCACGAATTCTTGCCAAACCGGAGGAGGCGCATTCTCTCCTCTTGATAATACCCAATTGTTGTACCATAAAACTGCCACATCCCGGAGTCTATAAGATGCCGACTCCACGGATTCAGTTTCGGAGGCATGGACAATCTTCAATGTCCTCAACACCTCATCTATGAAATCCTGCGGGTCTTCATCTGGCTTTGACCCGAAGAACTCCGGAGGATTTAGACTCATAAAATCACGGGCTTTGGTACTTGCTGCCCGATCACTTGAACTTGCATTTTGTCGTTGTGCCTGTGCGGCGACCAATTATGTCAATAGATGTATGGCCTCGGTCATTTGTTGACCCGAAGCAACCGGTGGAGGAATTTGAGCTGGAGCTCCTCCTTGCTCTTCCACATTAGGCGGGGTAGAAGAAGTATTAGATGGGGCCTCATTTTGTGACTCTCCCTCTTCTATGTTCGTCGGAAACTCTCTTTCTACCCGCCTCTTTGTAGTAGTCTTGCCCTTCTGGACGGCTATAGCCTTTCCCTTTGGGGGCATTCTGAAATCACAACACACTATTAGGGAGGATAAAGTCTAATACATGGCTCTATCGCACGATTTCATAAGAAGAAGGATGATCATTTTTCCTAAATGCCCTGTAGCCTCTTGTTTATTGATGTGGCGCGCAACACACCATAAGCAAGACTCTACTAGACACGGCTCGTAGACACTTCCTAGGACTGAACCGCTCTGATACCACTTTTGTCATGACCCAGCTAGGGGCCGCGACGGGTACCCGATGCTAGCCACCGAGCACTGCTCGTTCTATTGCTCATCTTACTCATTTAATGCTCTTTTATCAACTTTTATACTCAAATGGTAAGAAAATCATATTTCATGTTGAAACATAATTACTTTTATATACATGTGCCTCTCGGCCATCAAAATAATATGTATACATATAATAGAGTCTCGTGAGACCATCTAACCCACACTGCACATCTACGAGCCTGTACTGGAGTGCTACTTATAAGGACGGGACAAGACCCCGCCATGCCCAAAAGTACATATATATGACTATACACAAAAGAATCATCATAAGCACCTCCGAACAAAGGAGTGCTTTCAATCAGCTGACAGCTACTACGGATATGAGTCGAGCTCTCCTCCCTATCTACCTGTGGGCATGAACACATCGTCCAAAGAAAACGGACGTCAGTACGAACATTGTACTGAGTATGAGAGGCATAAACAAGAAAATAAGGCAATGATATAGAAGAAGTATCAATATGGAATAACAGTATCTGGTTGTCAAGTGTAAAAGAACTAGTGCATGCTGGCTTACTCATAATTATCATCATGTCACATATGCATAATGTATAAGCTGCCCGCCCATATAGGTACGGTGTAGTAATATATAAGCTGCCCGTCCATATCGGATCGGTGTGATAATCATAACATTAGCCTGCGTCCAGGCCTCCCGCATCCGGGTATCATCTCATGCCGCCCACTAGTGGTGTCTGCCCATGCCATTTGGCCATGGTGTATCGTATAGCTGCCCGCCTTAGCGGTGACTGCTCGGCCAAATAGGCGCGGTGTTATATCATCATCATGCATGCTCATCATACTATGCTTATCGTAACATACTTATCATAGTACATGCATAAGGCTTATGAACAACTTTACTTTATCTGGGTGACGTAAGGTCGTGATCCCCCGATTTCATTATGGAGCAATTATTGGCATCCTGCCTCACCTTGAAGCAAAAAGCATATAAGGTGAGTGTGAGCAATAAATAATATCATGCCATTTTAGGATCATCCTATCATATCTCTTATCTTATATTACCATTCGTAGATATAGGCTTTTAGCTTTCCGGAATATAGGAACTCATGAAGAGGAAGGAAAATCATGCTAGAAGATTCATGACATTAGAAAGACGGGACTAGCCTCACATACCTTTGACGTTTAACTAAGCTATCGCTTGCTGGTTCTCCTTCGATATCACGTTTCTACCTTCAAGAGAGAATTCGCACTATCGTTAGTTAATCGACTGTAAGAACGCACTACTATTTCTAGGGAAAGTTGGACAGTGCTTCCTTTTTTTATACTACTCTCCCCACATTCTATATCAACTGTCAAACGTTCATAACAACATTCTCAATATGATAGACGACACTCTTCATTCATTTACAACATCCGTATTTCACAATTTGTCTTCAATTTTTCCATAATCATGGCAATGGTTCATCGTTGCATTTTTCTCACATAGAACACTTATTCCATGTTCTAAATGTCATTCATAGCATTTTCATAATCACAAATTATTAATGATCATGGCTCAATTCAAACCTTTACTTAACATTGCTACTATTCACACTTTCATGACCCATTTCTTACATCCTTCTATAATCTAAGTGTTTCAACTCTCCCATACCTTAAACAACATGGTTTAGTCATGAAACTTACCTTAGATGATGGTTGAACAAGCTTTGAATGGAATTACTCCTCTAGCACCAAAACCCTACTTCACTTCCTTTGGGTTTTCTTGAGAGAGAGCTAGGTTTCATACACTTTACTTCATGGATTTGGTGTTATTGATCATGGATTTCCTTTGGTTTTCTTGTGATGAAGAGTAGAGAGAATTCTAGAGGTTTCTAGAGAGAAATATCGTGGAAATGAAATGAATTGAATGAGCTTAGGTCTCCTTTCAATGACTTAAAATCTAATCCGGAACGAACAGTAATTGAAGTGAACAGTGGTCCTAAACCCAGTTTACGGTCCCGTATTCCAGTTTATGGGCCGTATTTCGCGGTCGTATTTAAGCATATCAAAACCATAAAGGTATGTTGAGAATCATGGTGATTTACGGTCACGGTTTACTGGCCGTATTTCAATTTACGGTCCGTATTCCAAGTCATATTTAACCATTTGAACATTTGACAGAAAGTTGAAGTTTTGTAAGTTGAAATACGACATGGTGGTTTACGGGCCGTATTGTCAGGACCCGACTAGGGGCCGCGACGGGTACCCGGGGCTGACCACCGAGCACCCCTTACTTCCTCACTTGTCATAATCATTTTGCATTTCTTTGTCATTCCGTAGAGCATAATCATAAAATGGCCATTTTCCATATATAAAAATATGATTCATTCATATATACATAGGCCTCTGTAGGCTAACAAAATAATATGTACAAATATGCCGTAGTCATTTAGTGAGACCATCTAACCCACACTGCGTATCTACGAGCCTCTACTGAAACACCGTACACATAGACGGAACAAGACTCCGTCGTGCCCAAAATGCATATATGTACCAAAAGAATAGGCATAAGCACCTCCGGACAATGGAGTTCTCTCAATCAGCTGGCAGCTACTAGGAATCTGGGTCAAGCTCGTCTCCCTGTCTACCTGTGGGCATGAACACAGCGTCTAAAGAAAACGGACGTCAGTACGAACGTTGTACTGAGTATGTAAGGCAGGAATGAAATGAACAAGCGTACTAGAAGGATCATAAGTCATGAGAGAAGGACATAACCTGCATGAGTGTCATAAGCAACATACTTTTTACATATATCATGTCTTACATTATCATAGTATATGTGTTATCATATCCAATATATCTTCTCATACATCATCACATACAACATCACATCGTCAATGTAATTTAAAAAGCTGGTCGTGGGACTTTATACGGACCAACATACGGTCCGTGTAATTTATACTGACCGTATGTTGGACCGTACATTTGGTCTAGAATGCAATCTTCATCTTGGCCAATTATACGGTCCAACATACGACCAGTATAATTTATACGGACCATATGTTTGGCCGTATAATGCCAACTGAAGCGACTTCCGTTCTCGTCGACTCGTTTGATCTCCGATCCTTATGGAACCTTCTTAACACTCATTTAGCACTTCAATACCAATCTAAGGGACGTTATTACGTGTCTCTAAGACATCATTATGCCCTCGTTGACTCGTTGCTCGTAATTCTTATCCGATATGCAACATACGACTCACTTTCTTTAATAACTTCCTTTCCTCATCTCGGATGGTTTTGAATTCTCGTTTAGGGTCATCAATTACTATTTCGTACTTCTCAAAACATCGTGTTCACTGTGACCTTCGCTCTCCTATTCGTTGTACATATACGGGGAATTTTCCAAGGTGTAACACGTATACCACTTTACGGTCCGTATTTCACTTTATGGTCGACTGGGCCAAATGCAAATCTGCGACTTTCAAGTCTTCAAAACCTATAATTAGTCATTGTGGAGCATAACCTATCTCTTGTTCCCATTGCCTTTGAAATCTTACTTAGGGTCGTCAAACGTCGTTCCCTTCTCATTAAAACATCATATACTCGTATTCTTCATTAGTCTATTCATTGTACGTTCTCGGGGAAATTTCCGAGGTGTAACAATTATGACTTGTTACCACCTTACATACTCAGTACATTGTCCGTACTGACGTCCTTTTACCTGGGGACGCTGCGTTCATGCTCGCAGCCCAGATTGTTTGGCAGGTTAAGTGTATAGCTAGGATGCTTGGACGTCAGCTAGGATTGGCAAGCTCCACCTCATTCTGGAGCTGTCCTAAGTCATGTATAGATATGTATGATTATAGGTATGTGAGGGCTCTGTCCTGACTCATAATGTTCAGTTTACTTCTTAGAGACTTCTGTAGACAGTGTCCTGTGGTATATTTGTCGAGATGTCAACAAAGTGATATCAGTTGAGTCATTTGTGGATTTTAAAAGAGTATGTATTTTAGATGATTTAGATTAGTTTAAAGTACTTATTTGATTGAAAGTTCTCATAATCGTTATAGAGATAATGATTTCTATTTGGAAAAATTTTATGTTCTTAAAAGTTTTTGAAATGACAGGTTTTAATAGAGCGAATGTCTAAGGGTTCGCGCGACTCTGATGAGAGTCGGGTGCCCGTCATGCCCTACCATTGCTAGGGTGTGACACATGTGCTTAAATTGAATGGATTTCCTAGAACTTGTTAGTGATAGGAATTCTAAATTCCTTAGTCATTTTCTGAGGAGTCTATGGGGTGCACTTGGCACCAAGCTTTTATTCTCTACTTCTTGCCACCCTCAAACGGATGGGCAAACCGAATTAGTCAATAGGACTCTTGGAAGCATGCTTAGGTGTATGATTAGGAAAAAGCCTACTTCTTGGGAGGATTGTTTGCCTTTAATAGATTTTTCTTATAATCGTTTTCTTCACTCTTCTAGTGGCATGACCCCATTTGAAGTTTGCTATGGTTTTAACCCATTGATTCCTTTAACCTTAACCCCCTTGTCTAGTGATGTTGTTGTGAACTTAGATGAAAAACAAAGGGCGGATGAAATGATGAAAATCCATGCCAAGGTAAAGGAGAACATTGACAAGATCAACACCAAGGTAGCTAAGAGGAAAAACCGTGGGAGGAAGAATATAGAATTCCAACCTAATGATTGGGTTTGGGTTCATTTTCGGAAGGAAAGATTTCCTCAATTGAGGAAAGGGAAGATGAGCCCAAGAGGAGATGGTCCCTTCAATGTCCTTGAAAATATCAATGACAATGCCTACAAGATCGACTTGCCAAGTGAGTATAATGTTCACAATGTTTTCAGTGTAAGTGATCTTTCCCCTTGTGTTGTAGGTGAGCCTTTAGATTCGAGGACGAATCTTCTCCAAGAAGGGGAGGATGATATGACCCCACCTAGCTCGAAGCCATTCACTAGGAGTCAAGCGAGGGAGCTCCAAGAGAGACAGGCCATGTTCATGAAGAAAGGAGCCTTGGAAGAGCTTGGAGAAAAGATGGCCAAAGCATACAATGTTTGGGAAATATCTTGGGAAGGCCTAGAAGACCAAGAGATGACCTCCTCTCAAAGTAGCTAGATGTTAAAGAGGGACATTTTGGCAAACTGTGGGTGTTGGGTCCTAATCTTGGCCAAGAATGCAATTCTAAGCTAAGGGTTCCAATTGGAGGCCACGTTTGCAAGTTATGACCATTGGATGAATACCCATGTTTGAGGTTAATTTTGAAAAGTGCCACTTTTGGGCCTTTAGTGTAAAGCCCTAGACTATAAATAGAAGACTTGTCTTATTTTCATCCTTTAGCTTGAATTTTGAAGAACTTGAGAGTAATAGTTTGTTAGGTTATTAATTATAATATAGTTTGTTTGGTTGCATAATTCTAAGTGTGATTCTTAGTTGCAAAGTGTATTGTTTATTTCCATTGGAATAATTGGGTAATTCTTGAATTCCAAATTGCTAAGGTTCATTAGTGGAAATCCCATTAGGAGGGTTTAGGTTTCATATACCTAAATTTGCCTATAGATTCCTTTATCAATTGGGTCTAGTAGTTATCCATCTATCTTTCTTCCATTCCTAATATTCCCCATACCTATTTTCCATTTTATTGTTCTTTAAGTTCTTAGAGTTTCTAGAATCTTATCAAAACTCCTGATATGCCAGGAGATATATGTCACGACCCAGCTAGGGGCCGCGATGGGTACCCGGGGCTAGCCACCGAGCACCACTCATGCTACTATTTATCTTGCTCATTTAATGGTCTTCCATCAGTTTTATACTCAAATTGTAGGAAAATCATATTTTATATGGAAACATAATTACTCTTTAAATACATTTCCCTCATCAAAGCAATATATACATATAACAGCATCTCGTGAGATCATCTAATCCGCACTGCGTATCTACGAGCCTCTACTAGAGTGCTGAATATAGGGACGGGACAAGACCCCATCGTGCCCAAAATACATATACATAGTTATACATATATAATCATAAGCACCTCTGGGACAATGGAGGGCTTCCAATCAGCTGACAGCTACTACAGATCTGGATCGAGCTCTCCTCCCTGTCTACCTGTGGGCATGAACACAGCGTCCAAAGAAAACGGACGTCAGTACGAACATTGTACTGAGTATAAGAGGCATAAACAACGAAATAAGACAATGATGTAAAGAAGATATTAGTATAACACATCTGGATCTGACTGTCAAGTATAAAGAAAACAAGTCATGCTGTCTTACTTATGCTCATTATCATATCATATATGCATCATGTATAAACTGCCCGTCCATATCAGATCGGTGTGATAATCATAACATGAGCCTGCGTCCAGGCCTCCTGCGTCCGGGTAACATCTCATGCCGCCCACTAGTGGTGTCTGCCCATGCCATCTGGCCATGGTGTATCGAATAGCTGCCCGCCTTGACTGATAACAACACGGTTAGCGGAAGACTTTTGAATTGAAAAATTAGAAAGGGGGAAGGATTGATTCTTGAGAAAGAAGTTCACAAGTTCAAGTATTTGATACTTAAAACGTTGTTTAATAGTGAAAGAAGGAGTTGAATCAATGAAGAAGAAGAAGAAGAAATGGAGGGAGGGAACTCAAACAAGGAATCTTACCATCGAAGAATCCGAGTTGCGGTTCAAAGTAGAACAAAAAGGGCATAACCCAAAAGAGAACCTCAAAGGTCTCCACAAGCACAAGGCTAATATTATTAATATTCAAACTTAGTTACAATGAAAGAGAAAACACCCCTTTATATAGGAGAAATGGTGGCTACCACCCTAAAGAAAATAAAGTTGGTCAAACTAAATTAATTAAGGTGCAATTTCCAAGCTGCATAGAAGACCACCAATTCTTTGTTCCAATGTGCATAGAAGACCACCAAACATTTGTTCCAATGTGCATAGAAGACCACCAACACTTTGTTCAATAAAAACATTAAATGTAGTCAACATAGCATTAAATGATCTTCTAGAAACATAAGTATGGGCTGCTGAACTTGTTCCTTCTTTGGGCATGTTTTGGGCCATAATCCAACTCATCTTGGTCTTCAATTTGGGCCTCCAATTAGTATTAAGACTTTCCCAAAAGATCTACTTTGGGCTGGAGCTATTCCTCCATTACAAGACATGTTTTCATTACCAAATGAAGCCCATTAAAGCATCTTGATATTTTTTTGTCTTCAACTAAAATTAAGCTTCCTTGGTTGCTATCATTCTCCCCCTCTTATAGAAGATTCGTCCCGAATCTTGGTGGTGACCTTTTTTGCTCCTTAATGCATTTGAGCCTCTATGGTTGCTATCATTCTCCCCCTCTTAAAGAAGATTCGTCCTCGAATCTTGACATTGATCTGCAACCAACATGATGATCACAATAAGTAGGGAGCAAACAAAGGAAACAAAACAAGCATTTGGTAAAAACAACACAAGGCACCCATGCAACCTCTTAACCCACTTAGTTCTTTTATGCACAAACACCCCTTTTAAATATCCAAGCATTTCATCGTCTAATAGAACAATGTAATTTCCAACACAAGAACTAAAAACACAATTCATAAGCTCTTTAAACAGTAGAGGATCATTAGCCAGACCAAAAGCATATGAATACCAAGAAAACATACCATATTTGCTCTTTCTAAGCAACTTAACCTCACCATTCAATATACCATGGTCATGATATGGATCAAAAGTTATTTTCTTGTGAAGTGGCTTGGAATGAACCTGCAAATAAGGATCTAGAAAACAAGATAAAGATATTGTGAAGTTGAAAACATGTGAGCACTTGTCCTTTTCCACACTTGAGCTACTACATTCTGCACCTAGCTCAACTTTCTCAATATCTACGGCACCAAAAGCTTCATGTGTCTCAATGTCTTTATTGGAAACTTCATCACCTTTGCTTCCTTCATTGGAATCCCAAAGTGGACAAAAATGTACAGTAAACTCATGTTTAGTATCATCCCACAATGGGTTATCCCACACTTTAAAACCTTGACCCATGAGATTGTCTTCTTCAAGTGAGTTGTCATCATCCTTTACACAAAGGTCATCCTCAATGTTCTGCATGAAAGGAGATAAAAGACTAAAACAAGAAAGAGTTAGTTGATTAGCATATGAACAAGATTCATCCTCTTTCAAATTTTCTTTGATTTGTTCACTCAACTTATCTCGTCCCCCACTTTCACCACATTGTGGCAGATTGCTCAATTGAGAAGAACCACATAAAAGGTTAGGTTCAGTCCCAATTTGAGTTATACCTTCGCTTAAAACTCTTGATTTATGAGATTGTGGTACAAGTTCATTTTCATTTGCATCTACAAATAGATCATCGATAAGGTCATACCACGTGAGATCATCAGGCTCAACTTTGTCTTCTACTTGCAATTGTTTCCATGAATCATCATCCTTTGCTCCTTTCAAATCCCATTTGAAGCTAGATTCTTCCTTCAATTGTTGTTCTAACACTTCAATGGGTTCTTCTTCAATAACCTGCACATTTGGAGCACAAACACTAGAAAAAGAATGAGTTAATTGGTTAGAACTTGAACAAGAATCTTTCACACTTATGCACTCAATTCTTTTAATCTCTTCTTTTTCCTCATCTCTCAAGTGCACTTGTTCACTCTCTATTTTACCTCTAGAGCTCACTTCACTCAATTCTTTCCACTTATTTTTGCTTCTTAACAACTCACTCTTTTCACTCATCACTTCCTCTCTCGAGTTGTCAAGTTGCTCACCCTCACTTCTCTCTTTCTTTTGTCTCTCATCCTCACTTTTGTTTGGTGTAGAGAAGGTTGTCCATGCGGCATCATCCCTTTCTATCCCCGGGCAAGGTATGCTGCAATAAGTATCACAAGTTCCCATATACTTGCCTAGAATCCCTCTTTTATCCCTTGGAGGACTTCTAACATCAACTCTAATTTTAGGCTTCCTAATCCCACTATTGTTTCCCCTCTTGCAGACCTTTTCCTTTTCAAACACCTCTATTGATCTCCTTACCTTTAATTGATCTTCTTGAATCTCTGTAGGTGACAAAGATACAAGGGTAGTTCTTTTTCCATCATCTTTCACCAAGGAATACCTATTCTTTCCTAGATCATATGAAACTTTCTTATAGAGATACCATGGCCTTCCCAATAAGACATGACATGTGAATAAGGGGATTACGTCACACCAAACCTCATCCTTGTATCTCCCAAGAGTTAATGACACCAAGACCCTCTTCTCTACCTTCACTCCTTTTAAGGTGTAGGGTGAAGCATGCTTAACACAGGATAAACCTACTTTTTCAACAAAGTAAGCACTAACTAAGTTATGACAAACATTCTTGTCAATCTTAGTAGCACACACCTTAGACAGTACCTCCATTCTAGTTTGAAAAACTTTGTTAACTCTAGTAAGCTCATGGCCTCTTCGAAGACTCTTTCCCAAACTAGATCTTACCGGAGTAGGTTTAATAGGATTCAAACTCCCAACTTCAACATAATCAGCACATTCATCACCATAACTAATGTCATCATAATCAAAAGATTCATCACTACTATAATCCTCACAAATGTTATTACCTTCACTCGAATCACAAATCTGATGTGACTCATCATAGGTTTGGCTATTCGACTCATCGTAGCCACCATAATCTTCACAAGAATCATTGTATGCCCTTCTATCATCTTCTGCATCTGATTCCCACTCTTCTTCACTAGAATAATCCATCCCTTCACTCCAAATGCTTTCAGAATCTGTAGAAAACATGCTTTAAAAAAAGAGAAAACAGTTAGTAGTAAAATGATCTCACATACACTCCCTTACGTGTATCACTCAAGTTGTGGCTCTCAACACTCGTATTTCACACTATTAGGCTTTTACCCTCAAATAATCTCACCACTCTTGCCTTTTACCACTCAAGGGTTGTGTCTCGAAGTTCTTCAATAAACCAGCAACTCAAACACTTCAAAATAAGTTCCAAAGATTGATTCAAGAATGGAGTTTATGACAAACAAAGAAAGGACAACAAAAAACTTAAACAGACAGGAAATAAGAAATACACAATGAAAATAGAGAGAGAGAAAAAAACACGGAACAAATTGGCACGAAACAAAGAAATAGACACAAAATTACTAGACAACTCTAAGTATGGACAAATACTTCAAGTATCTAGTAAGAGAATATAAAGAAAACTAAATGCAAGAAATAAACACTTTCAAGAAAAGATTTAGAACATATCAATGAGTTTGGATACAAATGTATTGCAATGACTTTTGCATTCATCAAAGTGACTCTTGAGTTCCTTGATGAGCAAAAGTCAAAGAATCTTTAAAACTAATGGATTTCCCAATAATTTAAAGTCACCAAATCACAAGATAAAGCTTTGAACAAACCAAGAACAAGTGAAGATAACTAGAAGTACTGTTCACGTCACTGTTCACTCGAACAGATTTCTTTATTTTTTAAATAAATTTGCTACTGTTCACGCTACAGTACTTTTTCAGTTTTTTTTTTTTTTTTTTGCTCTTTTTTTTTTCTTTCAAGAAATCCCAAAGATTATCAAGAACGGAATCTTGATAGAACCGCTTTGATACCACTTGATAACAACACGGTTAGCGGAAGACTTTTGAATTGAAAAATTAGAAAGGGGGAAGGATTGATTCTTGAGAAAGAAGTTCACAAGTTCAAGTATTTGATACTTAAAACGTTGTTTAATAGTGAAAGAAGGAGTTGAATCAATGAAGAAGAAGAAGAAGAAATGGAGGGAGGGAACTCAAACAAGGAATCTTACCATCGAAGAATCCGAGTTGCGGTTCAAAGTAGAACAAAAAGGGCATAACCCAAAAGAGAACCTCAAAGGTCTCCACAAGCACAAGGCTAATATTATTAATATTCAAACTTAGTTACAATGAAAGAGAAAACACCCCTTTATATAGGAGAAATGGTGGCTACCACCCTAAAGAAAATAAAGTTGGTCAAACTAAATTAATTAAGGTGCAATTTCCAAGCTGCATAGAAGACCACCAATTCTTTGTTCCAATGTGCATAGAAGACCACCAAACATTTGTTCCAATGTGCATAGAAGACCACCAACACTTTGTTCAATAAAAACATTAAATGTAGTCAACATAGCATTAAATGATCTTCTAGAAACATAAGTATGGGCTGCTGAACTTGTTCCTTCTTTGGGCATGTTTTGGGCCATAATCCAACTCATCTTGGTCTTCAATTTGGGCCTCCAATTAGTATTAAGACTTTCCCAAAAGATCTACTTTGGGCTGGAGCTATTCCTCCATTACAAGACATGTTTTCATTACCAAATGAAGCCCATTAAAGCATCTTGATATTTTTTTGTCTTCAACTAAAATTAAGCTTCCTTGGTTGCTATCATTGACGGTGACTGCCCGGCCAA
Source organism: Lycium barbarum (assembly GCF_019175385.1). Taxonomy (NCBI): domain Eukaryota; kingdom Viridiplantae; phylum Streptophyta; class Magnoliopsida; order Solanales; family Solanaceae; genus Lycium; species Lycium barbarum. The sequence goes on from NC_083339.1 coordinate 76,009,079, forward strand.
ATAGGCACGATGTAATAGTAATATCATCACAATATGCTTAACTTATCATAATACACGCATAAGGCTCAAGATCAACCATATTTTATCGGGGTGACGTAAGGTCGTGATCCCCCGATTGCATTATGGAGCAATCATTGACATTCTGCCTCACCTTGAAGGGCATATAAGGTGAGTGTAAGCAATAAATAACATCACTAGAATCATTAAACTTTAACTCATTACCTTGTGTAGCTAATTATGGACCTATGCTCATATCTTTCGGTACTTAAGAAGTTCATGGATAAGAAAGACAGTACACCACAGGATTCATGTGTCACGACCCAACTCCGTAGGCCGTGACTAGTGCCCGAGCTGGACACTCATATACACACCTGTTAGCTATAATCAGTCCACAACTAGCTTGATAAGGAACTTATATATAAAAAGACAAGACATCGTCTCAAAGCTGTCGCATATATATATATATATCAAGGCAACCTGTCTCCTGTGGAGTCACAACTACCAACAGATAACATCGTACGTGAGCCGGCAAGGCTATCACAACATATGGGAACATCCCAACCATACATACGCAAGCTGACAAGGCTGCAACTATATACAACATCCCATAATATATATACGTACACAAGCCGACAAGGCTGCCACTACGAATGGGAACGTCCCAAAACATAAGTCATACTAACACAGTTGGACAACATATATAACCCACACACATGTCTACAGACCTCTAAGAGTAACAACAGTAACACATAACGGGACAGGGCCCCGCCGTACCCCTGGACAAAACACATATATACAACAAAACGTTCTGTACCAAAATCTAAGCTCCGGGACAAGGGAGCACTCCAAGATAGCTGAATAGGAATCCTAAGCTAGCGGATCACCAAAGCGAGCATCTGTACCTGCGGGCATGAAACGCAGCCCTCCGAAGAAAGGGGGTCAGTACGAGAAATGTACTGAGTATATAAAACATGAAATACAGTAAGAAAGATCATAACTGAAGTAGAGATTCCAGGTGTTATATCCCGTATTTTTATACGACGGATTATTCATAAGTTAATCAACATAAATCCAAGAATAAGATCATTTTTGGATATGAGACAAGGACTTTTAATCCCCGATTTTAATAGGTGCACGACTTGCTTGCGATTTTATTTGGTATGGAAATATTAATGGAGATTAGGGATTAATTAACCATGATTAAATTATTAAGTGGGGATTAGTGATCAATTATGATTAATTAGCCTAATTAGACCACTAAGTGGGCCCCACAAAAATGTGGCTAAATTTGATTGGTACTTGGTGGAGTGGGACACATGTCATGGTGGCTGGACATGTGTCACCACTATGGATGGCATATATAAATCAAAAGGATGACTAAGCTTATTCATTTTCATCCACAAAATGAAGTTTAAGAGAGAGGAGCTCAGCCATGGCAGCTCACGGCCATGGCTGACCTTGAGAAAAATGATGATTTCTATGGCAAATCAAGCCCTAAAGGGTTCTACATATTTATCTTCATGTTCCAATGGAGAGAGGAACGACAAACAGCCATGGCTGCTCTTGTAAGCTCACGACCATGGTTGTTCTTGAAGAGGATTATGATCTTGATATAAAAAAAAAAATTCAAGGTATTCCAACCGATTGAAGGTCATAGAAACGTGGATTAACTGTTTGGGGGCAGCAAGAGTGTCAAGTAATTGAAGTTGCCAAATTCAGCAAGTTAAGGAGATAAGTGGTTAAGGTAAAATTTAACCTTTATCTATGTGATTTAAAGATGGTTTAGACTTGTATAATGTTGGTGGATGTGTATTGGATATGAAAAATTATGTGTGTTGATGTTGGGACATTGTTGAAGCCGTAGGGGACTGTTATAGGTGAAAATGGTGAACTGATTTTACTTAATATTTTGATTGTTGTTGTTATGGATTTTATGATGAGAATGAAGGCATTTAATGGTTAAAGCTGAAGTTAAATTCGTTTGTGGGCTGTTGTAAGGATTATAGTGATAATAATGTGGTTTACTTGCATATGAATAGATGATGTAGTTGTCGTGTGGCTGCTGTTGTATTTCACTAAAATTAGATGAAAAGATTGTATGAAATAATGTGTAAGAATCGTATGTGGTTTGCTTGGTGTGTTCGTAGGTATTCACAAGATCTTCGAGCATCGTTTATGTTGTTAGTTAGGGACTGTTTTGATATGTCGTTGTTGTTCTTGTTGAGCTTGAAAGATTAAGTGTAACTAAAGTTATACATGATGTTATTGTATTGGTTGGGCTATCAGAAGATCGTTTCGATAAAAATGTTCAGCCTATGGGTCACTAAGAATAATTTCAATATGTAGTAGTCGTATGCGGATTGTTATCGAATGTTGTAAATGTGGGCTGTTTGGAATGTTGTGTGGGCTGTCCAGAATGTTCTCAAGTCTTGTCTTGAATGGTCTCGGATTAGTACTTGAACGTGTGGTTATTGATATTAGCTTGATTGTTATGTAATTGGTTTAAACATAAGGGCAACGTCGTCTAATTATCTAGAAAGGAGTTACTAACGTGGGAATACGTTTTGAATCTCTCCGTAGCTTAACCATAGTTCTTGACGTTTTAATATAGGCTAAGACGACTCGAGCAGCGTATACGTGTTGTGATGCGAATAAACGCTAAAGGTATGTAAAGCCTATCCCTTCTTTCTTTTGGCATGTCCTAGACGTAAGTGATGAATGACATGAGCTTTGGGGTAATTCCATTCATAAGTTCCGAATATGATTCATGATTCTTATTCACTTCTTGATGTTAGAGCTTTTAAAGTAGTTAAGCTACTACCCTCGAGCTTTCTATATGTTGGATAGTATAATCGTATGTATAAATTTCTATTCCTAAGGGCTCTATAATGACTAATGTCCTTAACTTTCATAAGCTGTCTCGTATTGATGTGATACCTGTCGATGATCCCTGAGACTTTATTTGATATAGTTCATAATGATATTCAAAGAGCACTGAATATGACTATCATCCTGAACTCGAGCGTTGATTAGTCTACTTATCTATTGAGTCTCGAAAGATGATTTATATGCATATGGTTACTCACTACTCTGCTCGTGCATAGTGTTGTTACATCTTTCACCGAGTCCCGGGCCGGGTATATAATCATGCACAGTTTTACTACATTATTCACCGAGTCCCATAATGGGCCGGGTACGGTATATGATGATATGATTATTCACCGAGTCCCATAATGGGTTGGGTACGGTATACGATGATATGATTATTCACCAAGACCCATAATGGGCCGGGTACAGTATATGATGATATGATGATATGATTATTCACCGAGTCCCATGATGGGCCGGGTACGGTATATGATAATGATATGCATGACTTGTTTTGTAAGACACAGGTACAGTGATTTTTTGATTATCATACTTGTCTCCTGGAATCTTTACTTCAGTTATGATCTTCCATATTGTACTTCATGCTTTATATACTCAGTACATATCTAGTACTGACCCCCTTTCTTCGGGGGGCTGCGTTCATGCCCGCAGGTACAGATACTTGGTTTGGTGACCCTCCAGCTTAGGATTTCTACTCAGCTGTCTTGGAGTGCTCCGTTGTTCCGGAGTCTAGACTTTTGGCACAGATCTGCTGATATATGTATATGTTCATTCAGGGGTACGGCGGGGCCCTGTCCCGTCATATGTTACTGTTGATACTCTTAGAGGTCTGTAGACATATGTGTGGGTTGTATATAGATGTTGTTCAGTTGTGTTAGCATGACTTGTGTTTTGGGACGTTCCCATTCGTAGTGGCAGCCTTGTCGGCTTGCGTATATATATGTTTTGGGATGTTGTATGTAGTGGCAGCCTTGTCGGCTCGCGTATATGTATGGTTGGGACGTTCCCATAAGTTATGATAGCCTTGTCGGCTTATGTACGATGTTATCCGTTGATAGTGTGACTCCACAGGAGACAGGTTGCTTTGGTATATATATATATGTGTGACAGTTCTGAGATGACATATTGTTCCTAAGAATTTCCATATTATGTTCAGTTCGAATGGATTATAGCTAACACGTGTGTACGAGTGTCCAGCTTGGGCACTAGTCACGGCCTACGGGGTTGGGTCGTGACACCAGGAGACAAGTATAATAGCCAAGAAGTCATTGTACCTGTGACTTACAATGAAATCATGCATATCATTATCATACACCGTACCCGGCCCATTATGGGACTTGGTGAATAAAGTCGTGTACACGTATACCGTACCCGGCCCATCGTGGGACTCGGTGCCATAATCATATCATTGCATCATCATATCATCATATAGCGTACCCGGCCCCCTAGTGAGGGACTCAGTGGATAATGTAGTAAAATGTGCGTGATAACATACCCGGCCCGGGACTCGGTGAAAGATGTAACAACAGTATGCACGAGCAGAGTAGTGAGTAACCATATGCAACTAAATCATCATCTGAGACTCAATAGATAAGTGGACTAACTAACACTCGAATATCAAAACGATAGTCATGTTAAGTTCTCTCTAAATATCATTATGGACTATATTAAGTAAAGTCTCAGGGATCACAGACATGTGTCAAATTAATACAAGACAGCTTATGAAAGTTAAAGACATTAGTCGTTATAGAGTCCTTTAAGAATAGGAACTTTTATGTATCATTTACTGTCCAATCATATAGGAAACTCAAGGGCAGTAGCTCGACTACTTTAAGAGTTCTAACATCAAGAAGTGAATAAGAATCATAAATCATGCTCGGAACTTGTGAATAGAATTACCCTAAGGCTCTTATCATACAGTACTTCCATCTAGGACATGCCAAAAGAAAGAAAGGATAGCTTTACATACCTTTAGCGCTTATTCGCCACACAGCACGTATGCTGCCCAATAGTATCTCAACCTATATTAAGACTTCAAGAACTACGGTTAAGCTACGGGGAGATTCAAAACGTATTCTAACGTTAGTAACTCCTTTCTAGATAATTAGACGACGTTCCATACATTCAAACCAATTACACAATAGTCAAGCCAATACCAATAACTATACGTTCAAGTATTATACCGAAGCTATTCAAGGCAGATTCGAGAACACTCCGAACAGTCCACACAACATTCCAAACAGCCCACATTCACAACATTCGATAACAATCTGCATACGACTACTACATTTTCAAGTTATCCCTAATAATCCGTAGTCTTAACGTTTTCATCTAAACAACCCTATAACAGCCCAACCAATATACAACACAACACCTAATCTTAATTATCATTAATCTTCCAAGCTCAATAGGAACAACAATAGCATATGAAGACAGCCCCTAACTAACAACGTAAAGAGATGCCCGATAATCTCATGGGCACCTACGAACATGCCAAACAAACCATCCACTTTTATTATAAATTACTTAACACATTCTTTTCCTTCAAATTCATGAGTTACACCAGCAACTATACGACAACACCATCATCTATTTAAAGGCAAGAAAACTATATTAACATCACTATAATCCTTACAACAGCCCACAAACAAATTTAACTTCAACTTTAACCATTAAATACCTTCATTATCATCATAAAATCCATAACAACAACAATCAAAATACTAAGCAAAATCAGTTCACCATCTTCTACACCAAACAGCCCCCTACGGCTTCAACCATGCTTCAACATCAACACACATAATATCATGGATTCAATTTATATTTACACATTTACAACATGTCTAAGTCCTTACTAAAACGTGTAAAAAGATGATCAAACCTTACCTTAACAATTTGACTCCTCAACTTGGCTGAAATTTGTGAATTGAAAGAATAAATATTTTTGGTTGCTCCAATGGCTACTTCACGTTACTATAGACCTTCCAATTGGTTGGAATACTTGAATAAAACTAATTTTTGATCACCAAGTTTGGAGCTCTCCATGGTGAACCATGGCCGAGAGCTCCTCTCTCTATCTCTATAAAAAAACATTTGGCTGAAGTATGATGAAATGGTTTCACTAGTCATCAACTTAGCTTAAGTATGTTGCCTACAAGCTGGACCCGTGTCCCACTCATGGCTTAAGCCAATCAAAATTGGCCATGCCATGGGTGGGGTCCACACGGCCACTAATGCATAATTAGTAAATAATTAATTCTTAATCCCCACTTAATAATCTAATCATGGTTAATTAATCCCTAATATCCATCAATATTTCCATACCAATTAAAATTTATAAGCAATTTGTGCATTAATTAAAATCAGAGATTAGAAGTCTCTACCTCGTATCCCAAAATAGTCTTGCCCTTAAACTTATCGCGATTAGCTTAAAAATATTCCAATGTACAAAAGTACGGGATATAACATCCTTCCCCCCTTTAAAACATTCTTCCTCGAATGTTAAACTAGTCTCATAAGGTCTTATAAAGGGTTCGGGGGAGTCTCTGTAATAGTTATCACATATAGTTCACTTATTAATCAATATAACCAATTTAGGGGTTTAGATTACCTGTGGGTATAGGGAACAAGTAAGGATACTTATTCTTCATCTCCTATTCGGCTTCCCAAGTCATCTCCTCCCTGTTATTATTCCGCCACAATACTTTAACAGAAGCCACGTCTTTGGTACGCAACTTTCTCACCTGGCGATCCAGTATAGCCACAGGGTTTTCCTCATACGATAGCTCCTCTGTTACCTGGACATCATCCACGGGGAATACCCTAGAAGGGTCATCAATACATTTGCGAAGCATAGACACATGAAACACTGGGTGTACTGCTTCCAATTCAGATGGTAGGTCTAGCTCATAGGCAACCTTGCCTACCTTACGAACAATCCGATAAGGCCCAATATACCTCGGGCTAACCTTCCCCCTCTTGCCGAATCTCATCACGCCCTTCATGGGTGACACCTTCAAGAATACCCAATCGCCAACCTGGAACTCTAAATGTCGACGTCGATTATCTGCATACGACTTCTGCCGACTCTGAGCTGCTAATAACCTTTCCTGAATAAGCTTCACTTTATCAACTTCTTGCTGAATCATATCTGGGCCAATTAAAGTCTCACCAACATCAAACCAGCCTATAGGTGACCTGCACTTCCTGCCATATAGAGCCTCATACGGTGCCATCTGGATGCTAGAATGGTAGCTATTATTATAAGCAAACTCAATAAGTTGCAAATGATCGTCCCAACTACCTCTGAAATTCATAATACAGGCCCGTAACATATCTTGTAGCGTCTGAATGGTGCGCTCGGCCTGTCCGTTAGTTTGAGGATGGAACGCTGTGCTAAGACTCACCTGTGTCCCTAATCCTTCTTGGAATGATCTCCAAAAATTAGCTATAAACTGAGCTCCTCTGTCGGAGATGACTGCTCTGGGAACCCCGTGAAGTCTCACTATCTCCTTAAGGTATAACCTCGCATAGTCCCCAGCTGAATAAGTAGTCCTGACTAAAAGAAAATGGGCTGATTTTGTCAGCCTATCCACGATAACCCAAATAGAGTCATATCTTCGCGGAGTGCGAGGTAAACCTGTAACGAAGTCCGTATTAATCACCTCCCATCGGGCTTTTGATGCTCGACCTTAACCTGTTGACAATTCGGGCACTGAGCGACAAACTCCGCTATATCCTTTTTCATGCCATCCCACCAATACAAACATCTGAGGTCATGATACATCTTCGTTGATCCTGGATGAACAAAATAACGGGCATAGTGTGCCTCTCCCATAACCTGTCAGTCGTAACCCTGCAACCTCAGGTATACATAATCTGCCTCTGTATCGTAGTACTCCGTCAGGTGCAATCTCGATTGGGGTCTCCTCCTTTTGAAGAGCTGCATCTCTATAATGTACAAGAACAGAGTCCTCGTACTGGTGCCTCTTCACCTCTTCTATGATAGAGGATTCAGCGACTCCTCGAACAGAAACTCCACCATCATCAGGATCGACCAAACGGACTCCAAGGTTAGCTAACTGGAAAATCTCACGGACTATCTCCTTCTGTTCTGGTTGTACATGTGCCAAACTACCCATAGATTTACGGCTGAGTGCAATTTTAGCCATGTTCTCTGTCGTAAATTCTGCTCATTCTGCTTAAAGATATATTGGAGGCTTTTGTGATCCATATAAATATCAACATGCACGCCATATAGATAATGCCACCATATCTTCAAAGCATGAATTACCGCTGCTAACTCCAAATCATGTGTAGGATAATTTCTTTCATGTTTCTGAGCTGCCGGGAGGCATAGGCTATAACTCTACCATGTTGCATCAATACACAACCTACCCCAACACCGGAAGCATCATAATAAATGACATAGCCATCTGGTCCCTCAGGAAGAAGTTAGAACTGGGGCCGTAGTCAACTTATCTTTCAGTAACTGGAAGCTCCGCTCACAAGCATTGGTCCACTGGAACTTAGTTGCCTTCTGAGTTAGCCTTGTTAAAGGCGCTGAAATCGAGGCAAACTTCTCTACGAACCTCCTGTAATACCCTGCTAGCCCTAGAAAACTACGTACCTCAGTAGGTGTCGTAGGTCTAGGCCAAGTCTTTACGGCCTCAATCTTCTGTGTATCTACCCGAATACCATCGACTCCAATAATATGCCCCAAGAATGCTACTGAAGTCAACCAGAATTCACATTTAGAGAACTTAGCATATAACTTCTGGTGTTGGAGCACCCTAAGCACCGTCCTCAAATGATCTGCATGCTCCTCTTCTGATCGTGAATAGACCGGAATATCATCAATAAATACGATCACGAACAGGTCTAGGAATGGTTTGAACACTCGGTTCATTAGATCCATAAACACAGCTGGAGCATTGGTCAGCCCAAAGGACATCACCCTAAACTCATAATGCCTGTATCGGGTCCTGAACGCAGTCTTTGGAATATCTGCCTCTCTTACCCGCACCTGGTGATAGCCTGACCGCAAGTCTATCTTTGAGAAACACTTAGCACCCTACAACTGATCAAATAAATCATCAATCCTGGGGAGGGGATATCTATTCTTTATTGTCGCTTTATTCAGCTGCCTATAATCAATACACATCCGCAGCGACCCATCTTTCTTTCTTACGAACAGTACTGGTGCTCCCTAAGGTGATGTGCTGGGCCGAATGAAGCCCTTTTCTAACAAGTCTCTCAGCTGCTCCTTTAATTCCTTCAGTTCTGCAGGTGCCATTCTGTAAGGAGGAATAGATATGGGCTGAGTATCTGGCAACACATCTATAGTGAACTCTATCTCCCGCTCAGGAGGAAGGCCTGGAAGCTCATCTGGGAATACATCTGGAAATTCGTTAACCACCGGGACTGACTGAAGAGTCGGTACCTCTGCTTTCGAGTCATGCACACGAACCAGATGATATATATAACCCTTTCTAACCATCTTCCTTGCCTTGAGGTATGAAATAAACTTACCCAACGGCGATGCTGTATTTCCCAGCCACTCTGTAATTAGCTCACCTGGGAACTGGAACCAGACTATCTTTTTTCTACAATCAACGTTAGCATAACAAGAAGCTAACCAATCCATACCCATAATAACATCAAACTCAGTCATATCTAACTCTACCAAATCTTCCAAGGTATGACGACTATATATATCCACCGAGAAATTTCTATACACTTGCTTTGCTATAACAGAATCCCCTACCGGTGTAGCTACCTCAAATGGTTCTATCAATTCAGGTTTTATCCCGATTCTACTAGCAACAAAGGGAGATATATATGATAAGGTGGAGCCTGGATCTATCAATGCATATACATCCCGAGAGAAAATTGATAGTATACCTGTAATCACATTTGGTGAAACCTCCTGATCCTGCCTACTAGCCAAAGCATATATGCGGTTCGAAGGACCGCTAGAACTGGAAGCTCCGCCACGGCCTCTACCACGGCCTGCTAGTGTCTGAATACCCTGCCCCATAGGGCGCGTAGCCACAGAATAAGATGAACCAGCAACTAACCCAGTAGACTGAGTTGCACCACCTGGATTACCCCTAAATGGACACTCCCTCATAATATGGCCTTGACGGCCACAAGTAAAGCAAGCACCCGTAGCAAAACGACATTCCCCAAAATGAGGCCTACCACAACGAGAACACTGAGGCAAAGGTGGCCTCGACTGACCCGAACTCCAGTGCATCTGTGAACCTGAAGCCCTAGAGCTCTGACCGGCTCCTGAATACCCTGTGCTATCAAATCTCCTACCCGTGAACTGCGGGGGTGCACTCCTGTTACACCCCGGAAAAATTCTCCGTTCATGCACAGTGGATTGATTGACGAAGGTCATGATGCACATGATGTGTTGATAAGTAAGGAATAATATTTAATGATTCTAAATGAGGTTTCAAAGACATTTGAGGTAGGAGACGAAAGTTGTTAAGTTTCCAAGCAAGGTATATGTTGTGTATCGGGAAAGAATTTCGAGTATCGAATTAATGATGGCTTAATGAAATTTTGGAGAAGAGTTATAATGTCCCTTATATTGGTAATGAAGTGTTAAGTAAGTTTCAAGAAGGACCCATAAGCCAAATATGGGCATAAGCCATCCAAAAGGGCGAGTTAAGGAAAACGTTTTCGGATGATCTGATTTGAAGGGGCCAAAACGCTATTATAAAGTTGGAATATGGGAAAACCACCACAGGATTAAAGTTGTATATAATTGAAAGAGCTTTCTAACCATAGGTCGTGGGCCCTCACAGCATATCGGGATCAAAGGTTATGGCCATTCTACGACGGACAGCTTGGCGCACTTGGCGGCGCAACATGCGAGTCGCATGTTGAACATGCGACTCGCAGATGCAATCGCAAAGCTTGCCAGTGAGAGTTGGTCAGCTGGCATGATGTGCGACACAACATGCGACTCGCATGTTCGACATGCGACTCGCATAGAGTGTCGCATGTTGTGCCAGTTCCGAATCTTCTGGACCATTATATATAGACCCAACTTCGTTTTTAACCCATTTTTTCACCATTTTTGGTCCTAAAAACCTCTAGAACTCTCTCTAACATCTCACCCACAAGAAAATCAAAGGAAACCAAGATTAACAACATCAAATTCAGGAATCAAAGTGTATGAAACTCAAGTAAAGTTCATCTTCCTCAAGGAAATCCAAAGAGAGAAAGTAGGGTTTTGGTGCTAGAAGGGAAAACTCCACTCAAGGCTTGTTCAACCATCATCCAAGGTAACTTTCGTGACTTTCTCATGATGATTGAAGTATTTATACGTTGAAACACTTGGATTATAGAAGAGTGTAGTAAATGGGTCATAAAACGTGAATAGTGTCATAGTTGAATGATAGTTGGATTAAATTATGGCTATTGATGAGTTGGGAGTATGAATATGTTATAGATGACGTATAGACCATGAAATAGGTGTGATGTATGAGAAAATGTGATGATGAGCTAAAACTCATAAATATGGAGAAATTGGAGAAAATGGTGGAATGTGGTAAATGCAAATATATTGCGATTGTTGATACGATATTGTGAGTGTTGTTGTGAATGTTTGGTAACTGAAATGAAACACGGGAAAAGTATAGAAACAAAGGAAACGCTGCCCAATTTTCCCTAGAAATAGTAGCGCGTTTTTCTCGTCGATTGACTAACGATGGTGCGAATTCTCTCTTGAAGGTAGAGACGTTACGTCAAGGGAAATCAAGCGAACGATAGCATAGTTAACGACAAAGGTATGTTAAGGCTTGTCCCCTTCTTTCAAAGGCATGATTCCTAAGTTGTGAATTCATAAATGCTTCCATGACTTCCTTAATTTCAAAAGTTAGAAGTTTATAATTCCAAAGCATGATTCCTTCCTTGATAACCCGTAAATATTTTCCAAATGCCTACATCGTCCCAAAATGAAGGTTTACGAGTTTGTAAGCTCTTATGAGGGCAATAATGGACATATTTGTTTTCATGATTACAATGATGCCAAAGATGAGAATATTTTCCTATGATGACTACGATGAGACGATTTCATGTTTAAAGGTTCCAAGTTATGATTTCAATGACGATGTAAGAATATTGAGCTATTTCTTGACTTCTCAATTTTATTCATGGATGACTACTATATTTCCTTTAAGATTTCCAAAAGTATACAGAATGACTTCTTACAAGATTATGACCCTACTCTCTGTTCTCTTTATATTAGCCTTCATTGATATTCTCGCCTTATGATGATTGTCCCTTCAAGGCTAGACATGACGATCATGATTAATCCATAATATAATCGGAGGCGTTCGACCTTACGTCACTCCGGCAGGAACATAACTTTCCTTGAGCCCTCATGCATGCTACGTATATTATGTATACATGTATATGATATGAAAATGTTTTCAGGGGAAGTGGGGAAAGGTGAGGCGCTATAGACGCATAGCCACCTGTACAGCTGGCACATCATGATTCCATCCCGGACGCGGGGTGCCCGGACGCGGGATATATAGGTGATGGATCGGGCCGTACGTTCCACGGCAATATATTTATATATGATAATATATGGATCGGGCCGTACGTTCCACGGCAATATATTTATATATGATGATATATGGATCGGGCCGTTCGTTCCGCGGCAATATATTTATATATATGATGATGTATGGACCGGGCTGCACGTTCCGCAGCAATATATGATATGATGATGGATATGAAGTAAGTCAGCATGTGCTATTCCTTTTATAAGTGACAGTCATATACAGTTGCTCCTTATTGATGCTTTATTTATCTCATTGACGTATTTTCATTGTTATGCCTTACATACTCAGTACAATATTTGTACTGACGTCCATTTTCTTTGGACGCTGTGTTCATGCCCACAGGTAGACAGGGAGACGGCGCAGACCTATAGGAGCTATCAGCAGATTTTCAGGAGCACTCCATTATTCCGGAGGTGCTAATCGGGTTATACTTTTGTGTATATATATATGTATATGTATTTTGGGCATGACGGGGTCTTGTCCCGTCCATATGTCTAGCACTCCAGTAGAGGCTCGTAGATGCGCAGTGTGGGTTAGATGGTCTCACGAAATGCTATTTAGTATAAATGTTATTTTGATGGCCAAAAGGGCATATATATAAGTATTTATGTTTTATATGGAATATAATTTTCCTAAGATTTGACTATAAAAGTGATAAAAGAGCATTAGATGAGTATGCTGAGACATAGAATGATTGGTGCTCGGTAGTTAGCCCCGGGTACCCGTCGCGGCCCCTAGTCGGGGTCGTGACAAAAGTGGTATCAGAGCAGTTCGATCTTAGGAAGTGTCTACGAGTCGTGTCTAGTAGGAAAAATGACCATCTTTCATCATAAGAAATCGTGCGATAGAGCTGTATTATAAGATTATCCCCTCCCTAACGGTGCGTTGTAATTTCAGCGAAGCTAATGAAGGGGAAAGCTACAGCAGCCCAGAAGGGCAAGATGGTGGTTGAAGAAGGGCCCGATCGAGAGCCTTCTATATATATGGAGGAGGGCGAACCCCAAAGTAAGGCCCCACCTCGGTTTTCCCATACTTCACCCACTTTAGAGGATCAAAGGGGAGCCTCAACTTTAGCTCCAACATTCCCCGTTCCTCCCCCAAATTCCTCAGGCCAAGAGATGAGACAAGCTATTCTTTTACTGACTCAATTAGTTGCCGCTCAAGCTCAGCGGCAGGATATGGGCCACGGTAACAAGGGTTGGAGAAAGGGAGATAATTATTCAGTGGTTGATCATGAGTTTAGGGGTGATTCGAGGCAACAATTCTCTAGGCACTCAGTTCGTTCGACAAGTGGTGCTCCTCCGCAGTTTTCGAGACCCAAATTTGATGGATCTACTTATTCTAGGTCACCCCAGAGTCTCAGAGTTTCCAATTCTAGAATTCGAAGTGGTTCTAGTCAGACGAGATTCTCGGTACCACGATGTACTCAGTGTCGCAGGTTACATAGGGGACCCTGTCGTTTTGGCTCGGATGTTTGTTATGCCTGTGCTCGGCCAGGCCACTTAAAGCGCGACTGCCCATCGCTACGTGGTAAAGATAAGGTTCGGACTACGAGAGTGGTAGTTGACTCTTCGTCATCGGTACGCCCCGCAAGGCCAGGGCCACAGGTGTTAGTAGGTGCTGGTAGAGACCAAGGAGGGACGCCTAGTCCGAGTAAATCCTGGCGTCATGTCCTATGCATTAACTGAGCGACAAGATCTTAAGTTTTCCCCTGATATCGCTCCAGGTATATTGTCAGTATCCTTTTACGATATGTATGCATCGATTGATTTGGGCCTTATGCCGTCATATATTACTTCAGATGTTATTGACTGTGTTAGAGTAAAAGGCTGGGCCAATCAAGTAAAATGAGATGTCTATATTTGTTAGTGAACCAGTGATAGCCAAAATTGTGATTTACGAGTAAGTTGATTGACAGCGAGTGAATATAAATAATATGTGTATGTATATGGATATTGGAATCCTAGACCGAGTGTGTAGGCACAACTTGTAAGACAGGCACTATTATTTATTCCCTTTAATGGTAAGTGATCTTGTGTTGTTTGTTTATGTATTATGTGTGTTCCGATATATGTCCCATTGAGACATCGGACGTGTTTTCTGGGCCATGTGCAGGTTCGGGATTGTTGTGTCTACAAGAGAAACTCTGCCGAAATTTTCCTAGAATCTAAAGGAGATAAGATATAAGCTTGTGACATATTCTAGCGAGAAGAGATGTTGCTCAACAAGGTAATGGCAGGACGAGATTAAGTTAGGAGTATCATTAACAACTACACGAGGCGAGTTAAATACTATTGGATGGATAGTAACAGTAGTTATAAGGTAGTACTAAACCATGTCATAGGAGAAAAAGGGTAACTCCAATAGAGGGTGATACTGAAGTATTGATTGGAGGGATAAGCACGAGGAAGATACGATAAGTTTATTAGCAAAATAAAGTAACGGCATCACAGAGACAGAGATATGGATATGAAGGGCTATAATAAATGTAAATACGTTGGTGAAGTGACTTATGTGATAAGTGAAATAGGGATAATTAGAAAGAGTAATAGCTTAAGTGTGCTCACTTCGCAAGGTTTAATCTATTTTATGAGCAAGATTTGCAAATGATACCAAGAAATGTCACTCTATAGAGTTGATTATGATCAGGATATAATGAGGACATAGCGATAACTGGGATACACAGTAAGTAAAGTATAACAAGGAAACGACCAAAGATATGACATGCTCCATATGAACAAGGGGTGAATGCAAGTATGAAGCCAACAAGCGAACCATGGGGCAGTAGATGAGGAAGCTTATAAAACCTTGTTAAAGGAAAGTCTAGCATGGAGGTTCTTCAATGACAAGAAATGATATCAAGCAATGAAAAAAAAAAAAAAAAGTCAACTTGACAAAAAAAGGGGGATATGGCAAGTCGTAGTATTTTGTGAATGGTATAATCAAGAGTAAAAGAGCATAAGACATAAGGGGTATTAGTTACGCATGAGACTTAGACCCTCGAGAACAAAGATGACATTACAAGCGAACTTTGACCACTAAAAAAGAGGGCAAGTGATATTATATGGATAGTGTGGATGACTAGACCTACTATTGTTGTGAGCACCCCTATGGGACGAAATTTGTAATTGGAGCGAATTTAGACATTGAGTGATAACTACCGAAGGAGCTAAGTAAAATACATTATTGTTCGGACTGCTATGCCAATTGTATCACTCGATTACAAAGTTGCAAAGTGAGTATGTTAAGACCTCCCACACGAATTATCATAGTTATAAATTATGGGGAGCAACACAAATGAGATATAGTATAGTAAGGGATATGTGAATTAAAGATTTGAAAGGTGAGGTAACGGAATTAAGAATGGTACAAGTAAAACCCTTAAAGGGGGGAAGCGAGTAAAAAGAATACAAGTATAGAAATTGGAATGATGGACCCTAAGATGTGATAGATATAGACTCTGGAACTAAGAGTGAGAGTTTTACGGAAATAAGTTTAACGATTGGTAAAAAAAAAAAAAAAAAAAAAACCAATACGGATTGAGCAGGCATCTGAGGCTACATTGGAAATCATCCGCGAAGACCTTGAACCACGTGACATTGGGAGCAAACAACTCAAGGGACATTGTAAAGGATGACGATGTGATACTAGAATGGAGACAAATGCACTAATGATAGAGTCGTTGTAATGATATTGTGACTTATAAGCGACAATTGATAAAAGAGACTTAAGGTTTTCTATAGTAGGATGTAAGATTTAAAAATCAAATTGAATAAGATGAATAAAGGAAAGAAGAGAGCACGACGCGGTAAGTTGCTATGGATAGACAAAAGATTTTGCAGTTCGAATAATCACCGAGCCTAGTCATAGTCGGGTACGTGAAACACCGAATCTTCGTAGTCAGACATGCTATGTAAAAGATGTGAATATGAATATGACCATGGATACGATATGTAAATGAGTACGATTATGAATACGGATGCAGATACGGACACATGTACATGTACAGATGTGTATGTACACAAATCATACAAGAACAATTATGTAACTTGCAAGTAATTATACGTCGCCCATGAAACCAAGTGGCTACTTAGAAAGAGGTAAACAAGAATAGTGTGGTCATGCTACCCCCGGGTCAGTTGAGGGGAAATATATGGTAAAATTAGTTGAAATGTGGAGTTGGGATTAGTGTTAGGGATAAATAGGATAATTACTTCGAATATGACATAAGTGCATGCCATACGCTTACTATATTAGCCTGGGATATGACAACCTACGAATGCAATAAGGAAGCAGCCTCAGTCAAGATCTTGTAGCGAGGCAACCACTGGGAATGAATGACCTGGGAAGAAGAGGAGAAAATGAAATCCATGTACCCGCTTTTATTTTAATCCCCGGGAGAGATTCAACATGAGATATCAACATTTTGAGGTATGTGATGCTTTATCTTTATGATGATGCGGTCGTGTGTGACCCTTATTGTTGTCATCGTTATGGCCTTGTGAGGCATTTATGTATCATGGGTTGTTGTGACAGGATGGTAGTGCCATATTACAGGGGAAACTCTGGCGAAATTTTCGTAGAATTCCCGAGTGTTTAACATTCGAGGACGAATGTTCCCAAGGGGGGAAGAATGTTACACCCCGGAAAAATTCTCCGTTCATGCACAGTGGATTGATTGACGAAGGTCATGATGCACATGATGTGTTGATAAGTAAGGAATAATATTTAATGATTCTAAATGAGGTTTCAAAGACATTTGAGGTAGGAGACGAAAGTTGTTAAGGAAAGCAAGGTATATGTTGTGTATCGGGAAAGAATTTCGAGTATCGAATTAATGATGGCTTAATGAAATTTTGGAGAAGAGTTATAATGTCCCTTATATTGGTAATGAAGTGTTAAGTAAGTTGCAAGAAGGACCCATAAGCAGAATATGGGCATAAGCCATCCAAAAGGGCGAGTTAAGGAAAACGTTTTCGGATGATCTGATTTGAAGGGGCCAAAACGCTATTATAAAGTTGGAATATGGGACAACCACCACAGGATGTAAGTTGTAGATAATTGAAAGATCGTTCTAACCATAGGTCGTGGGCCCTCACAGCATATCGGGATCAAAAGTTATGGCCATTCTACGACGGCCATCTTGGCGCATTTGGCGGCGCAACATGCGACTCGCATGTTCAACATGCGACTCGCAGATGCAATCGCAAAGCTTGCCAGTAAGAGTTGGTCAGCTGGCATGATGTGCGACACAACATGCGACTCGCATGTTCGACATGCGACTCGCATAGAGTGTCGCATGTTGTGCCAGTTCCGAATCTTCTAGACCATTATATATAGACCCAACTTCGTTTTTAACCCATTTTTTCACCATATTTGGTCCTAAAAACCTCTAGAACTCTCTCTAACATCTCACCCACAAGAAAATCAAAGGAAACCAAGATTAACAACATCAAATTCAGGAATCAAAGTGTATGAAACTCAAGTAAAGTTCATCTTCCTCAAGGAAATCCAAAGAGAGAAAGTAGGGTTTTGGTGCTACAAGGGAAAACTCCACTCAAGGCTTGTTCAACCATCATCCAAGGTAACTTTCGTGACTTTATCATGATGATTGAAGTATTTATACGTTGAAACACTTGGATTATAGAAGAGTGTAGTAAATGGGTCATAAAACGTGAATAGTGTCATAGTTGAATGATAGTTGGATTAAATTATGGCTATTGATGAGTTGGGAGTATGAATATGTTATAGATGACGTATAGACCATGAAATAGGTGTGATGTATGAGAAAATGTGATGATGAGCTAAAACTCATAAATATGGAGAAATTGGAGAAAATGGTGGAATGTGGTAAATGCAAATATATTGCGATTGTTGATACGATATTGTGAGTGTTGTTGTGAATGTTTGGTAACTGAAATGAAACACGGAAAAAGTATAGAAACAAAGGAAACGCTGCCCAATTTTCCCTAGAAATAGTAGCGCGTTTTTCTCGTCGATTGACTAACGATGGTGCGAATTCTCTCTTGAAGGTAGAGACGTTACGTCAAGGGAAATCAAGCGAACGATAGCATAGTTAACGACAAAGGTATGTTAAGGCTTGTCCCCTTCTTTCAAAGGCATGATTCCTAAGTTGTGAATTCATAAATGCTTCCATGACTTCCTTAATTTCAAAAGTTAGAAGTTTATAATTCCAAAGCATGATTCCTTCCTTGATAACCCGTAAATATTTTCCAAATGCCTACATCGTCCCAAAACGAAGGTTTACGAGTTTGTAAGCTCTTATGAGGGCAATAAGGGACATATTTTTTTTCATGATTACAATGATGCCAAAGATGAGAATATTTTCCTATGATGACTACGATGAGACGATTTCATGTTTAAAGGTTCCAAGTTATGATTTCAATGACGATGTAAGAATATTGAGCTATTTCTTGACTTCTCAATTTTATTCATGGATGACTACTATATTTCCTTTAAGATTTCCAAAAGTATACAGAATGACTTCTTACAAGATTATGACCCTACTCTCTCTTCTCTTTATATTAGCTTTCATTGATATTCTCGCCTTATGATGATTGTCCCTTCAAGGCTAGACATGAGGATCATGATTAATCCATAATATAATCGGAGGCGTTCGACCTTACGTCACTCCGGCAGGAACATAACTTTCCTTGAGCCCTCATGCATGCTACGTATATTATGTATGTATATGTATATGATATGAAAATGTTTTCAGGGGAAGTGGGGAAAGGTGAGGCGCTATAGACGCATAGCCACCTGTACAGCTGGCATATCATGATTCCATCCCGGACGCGGGGTGCCCGGACGCGGGATATATGGGTGATGGATCGGGCCGTACGTTCCACGGCAATATATTTATATATGATAATATATGGATCGGGCCGTACGTTCCACGGCAATATATTTATATATGATGATATATGGATCGGGCCGTTCGTTCCGCGACAATATATTTATATATATGATGATGAATGGACCGGGCTGCACGTTCCGCAGCAATATATGATATGATGATGGATATGAAGTAAGTCAGCATGTGCTATTCCTTTTATAAGTGACAGTCATATACAGTTGCTCCTTATTGATGCTTCATTTATCTCATTGACGTATTTTCATTGTTATGCCTTACATAATCAGTACAATATTCGTACTGACGTCCGTTTTCTTTGGACGCTGTGTTCATGCGCACAGGTAGACAGGGAGACGGCGCCGACCTATAGGAGCTATCAGCAGATTTTCAAGAGCACTCTATTATTCCGGAGGTGCTAATCTGGTTATACTTTTGTGTGTATATATATATGTATATGTATTTTGGGCATGACGGGGTCTTGTCCCATCCATATGTCTAGCACTCCTGTAGAGGCTCGTAGATGCGCAGTGTGGGTTAGATGGTCTCACGAGATGCTATTTAGTATAAATGTTATTTTGATGGCCAAAAGGGCATATATATAAGTATTTATGTTTTATATGGAATATAATTTTCCTAAGATTTGACTATAAAAGTGATAAAAGAGCATTAGATGAGTATGATGAGACATAGAACGATTGGTGCTCGGTAGTTAGCCCCGGGTACCCGTCGCAGCCCCTAGTCGGGTCGTGACAACTCCGTGCTGGCTGAGAAGGATATCTACCCTGCTGCTGAGGCTGCCTGCCTCGAAAGTGACCCGGATAGCCAGCCGATCTAGCCCTCTTATGCTGGCCTCTATCATAATCTCTGTCTGACTGACGTCCCCTGTGTCGATCCTCTACCCCCTGTGCATATGCCTGTACTCGAGCAATATCCGTACCTGGCTGAGAAGCCATTATCATACAGCTATCAACCAAGTAACGATCCAGCCCCATCACATAATGATGTACTCTATCAGCCATATCAGCTACAATAGTGGGCGCATGCCTAGCCAACGAATCAAACTCAAGGCTATAATCTCGAACGCTCCTGCCATTCTGCCTCAGATGTAAGCATCTATCAACTCTGGCTCGCCTCATCTCTGGAGGTAGAAAATGGCCAAGGAAGGCCTCCACGAACTCATCCCATACCGCTGGAGGAGCACCCTCGCCCCTAGACAACTCCCAGGACTCATACCAATTAACAGCTACATCACGCAACCGATATGAAGCTAACTCAACAGACTCAGTCTCTGAAGCTCTAATTATCCTCAACGTACGCTGCATCTGCCGAAAAAACTCCTGCGGATCCTCTGCGGGCTTTGACCGTAGAACTCTGGGGGATTACAAGTCAAGAAATCACGAGCCCTCAAACTATCATGTCTATTCGCATAGTCAACCCCTAATCCATGCCTGCGAGCCTGCCCTACCGCTAATCTGGTCAGTAACTGAACTGCATCTCTCATGGACCTATCCTCTGCCCCTGGCTGAGGAGCGGGAGGCTCGGGTACTGGAGCCTCGGGAGCTGGCGGTGGAGCTGCCCCCTGATCTGCAGCTGCTCTAAGCTCCTCTGGTGGTGGCGGTGTAGCAGAGCTCGCTGACTGAAGCACAACCTCAGGCATAGACTGGGCACGGGCCCTAGTAACTCTCCAGGTCTGGCTAGTCTCTCCCGCTACTGCTTTGCCCTTCTGGGCAGCTGTCGCTTTCTTTAGAGGCATCGCGGTAAACATAATAATCTGTTAGGGAGGAATTATCCTGATAATACAGCTCTATCGCACGATCTAGAGTAAGAAGGAAAGATAACATCCTAAATATCCTGTAGCCTCCTGTTTATAGATGTAGTGCACAACACACCGATAAACAAGACTCTACTAGACACGGTCTGTAGACACTCCGAGGATGAACTGCTCTGATACCACTTTTGTCACGACCCAACCCCGTAGGCCGTGACTAGTGCCCGAGCTGGACACTCGTATACACACCTGTTAGCTATAATCAGTCCACAACTAGCTTGATACGGAACTTATATATAAAAAGACAAGACATATCAAAGCTGTCGCATATATATATATCAAGGCAACCTGTCTCCTATGGAATCACAACTACCAACATATAACATCGTACGTGAGCTGGCAAGGCTATCACAACATATGGGGATATCCCAACCATACATACGCAAGCCGACAAGGCTGCAACTACATACAACATCCCAGAATATATATACGTACGCAAGCCGACAAGGCTGCGACTACGAATGGGAACGTCCCAAAACATAAGTCATACTAACACAGCAGGACAACATATATAACCCACACACATGTCTACAGACTTCTAAGAGTAACAACAGTAACACATGATGGGACAAGGCCCCGCCGTACCCCTGGACAAAACGCATATATACAACAAAAGGTTCTGTACCAAAATCTAGGCTCTGGGACAAGGGAGCACTCCAAGATAGCTGAATAGGAATCCTAAGCTGGCAGATCACCAAAGCGAGCGTCTGTACCTGAGGGCATGAAACGCAGCCCCCCGAAGAAAGTGGGTCAGTACAAGAAATGTACTGAGTATATAAAACATGAAATACAATAAGAAAGATCATAACTAAAGTAGAGATTCCAGGAGACAAGTATAATATCCAAGAAGTCACTGTGACTTACAATGAAATCATGCATATCATTATCATACACCGTACCCGGCCCATTATGGGACTCGGTGAATAAAGTCGTGTACACGTATACCATACCCGGCCCATCGTGGGACTCGGTGCCATAATCATATCATTGCATCATCATATCATCATATAGCGTACCCGGCCCCTAGTGAGGGACTCGGTGGATAATGTAGTAAAATATGCGTGATAACATACCCGGCCCGGGACTCGGTGAAAGATGTAACAACAGTATGCATGAGCAGAGTAGTGAGTAACCATATGCAACTAAATCATCATCTGAGACTCAATAGATAAGTGGACTAACTAACACTCGAATCTCAAAACGATAGTCATGTTAAGTTCTCTCTAAATGTCATTATGGACTATATTAAGTAAAGTCTTAGGGATCACAGACATGTGTCAAATTAATACAAGACAGCTTATGAAAGTTAAAGACATTAGTCGTTATACAGTCCTTTAAGAATAGGAACTTTTATGTATCATTTACTGTCCAATCATATAGGAAACTCGAGGGCAGTAGCTCGACTACTTTAAGAGTTCTAACATCAAGAAGTGAATAAGAATCATAAATCATGCTCGGAACTTGTGAATAGAATTACCTAAGGCTCTTATCAGTACTTACATCTAGGACATGCCAAAATAAAGTGTTATAGCCCGTATTTTGTACGTTCAGAAAATTCGAGGTACTTGCGAAAAATTAGCGGCAAGACTATTTTCCGAAATTATTTTAACGCACAAGTTTTTGGCGAGTATTATTTATGAATATTATTAGTATGGAAATATTGAGAAAGACTAAGGGAAAAAAGGGAAATTCACAAAATGGCTTATGGTAATATTGCAAAAGGCTAGGGGCAAAACAGTAATTTCACAAAGTGTTCAAGAATGTTTTTGGACGGCCAAAGTGTTCAAGAACCTTCTTGAAGGCCTTTTCTGTAAGAGACTTTCTTTCTTGCCTGAGGCTGCTGAAAGAGAAGAAAAGGAAAGGGGGTACTAA